>NC_058411.1:5914603-5960974 GCF_002201575.2 Neomonachus schauinslandi | reverse complement strand
AAGAAAGAAAGAAAGAAAGAAAGAAAGAAAGAAAGAAAGAAAGAAAGAAAGAAAGAAAGAAAAGAAGAAAAGGAAAAAAAAGAAAATTGTCTGGATTATTGGGCATGTTCAATGGGGGCCAGCTGGAAACCAGGCATAGTAAAAAGTCAAAGTCAAAAGGAATGTAAATGAGAAGAAAGGGGCTGGATGTGGTGGGGAAGGAGAGTATGAGCACCAGAGACACCTTGGGTCTACATAGAAGACATTAAGGAGCTGCGCTGACACAGAAAAAAAATAGCATCAGTGACACCGAGCAAATGTGACTAGGTCTCTCAGAATTGGAGAAAAAAAAAAAAAAAGCAAAAAGCCCACAAAGAACTGAAAATAATTAGGGAGAAGAGGAGAGAAGGTAGTGAGAACAGTAAAAATGTCGAATATGTTAAGGAAAGGTGGTCATGAGTAAGAAGCGAGAATAACCAGAACAGAAGTTAACAACCAATTTCCAAGAGCCCAGGGCAGTAATCAGAAAGGCTGGATGTATGTAAGGGAGAAAAAAAATCAAAGAAAAGAGAAGCAAATACTAGCAAAATTGACAAATTACAAGAAGGAAAAAAATAAGTCCTACAAGTATCTAAGCATATAATACAGATCACTTAAGAAAGAATAAAATTCAGGATAGCATCAAACTTCTTTGGGATTTGATGATGGGGGATCTTGAAGCAACAGCTCCAGAAGTTTGGGAGTGAGAAGAGAATCAGACCTAGCAATATTATTCTCCGCTGGACGAGAGGTCAGAACAAATATTGATACAAACAGTCTCCAAAAATTTAGTTGAATAAGTAAGAAAAATTAATCATGGAAAGGAATCAAAATTAGGAACTGAATGATGTTATTTAAGAACTGGCAACGAGCATGAAATCCAATAAAACTTAGAGTGACATCCAAACTGCTTCTGATTTTTGGTGAGTTCTCTCACTACTGAAAATTTTATAAATTGAGGCATTTTTTGAGAAAAACAATTTGGCAATGTATGTCACAAGTCTTAAAATATTTATACACATTGACTTGATTAGTCTAATCTAAAACCTCATTTTAAGGACATAACTAACTTTGCCCTCAAAGATTTGGTTGTAAAAATTTATTTTCTCTTGTTTTTAATATTAAAAGGTTAAGTATTACCCAAAAAAAGTCCAACAAGATAAGAATGATTTAATGAATTATACCGTCATACAGTGAAAATTTAAGTTCCTTTAAAAAGTATCAAACATAGAATATGCTTATGATATAATGCTAGGTGGAAAATAATTAAGAAGTAAAACTGTTTTAATATTACTGTTTCCTTTTTGAAAATATACTGATGTTTGTATGATTAATTGGTAGGTCACTATTCAGATAAATGCAGAGGAAAAAATTGAAAAAATTATCAAAATATTAACTATGTTAATCCCCTTCTACTGGAATAGGGGTAATTTTTTTTCTATACATGCTCATTTTTAAAAAATTCCTACAGCAAATTAGGATAAGTAGAAATTTTCTACACATTACACAAAGAAAAAATATATATATATTTTAAGGCAAGAGAGCACAGTAGTCTCATCTTCAAAATGTATAGGAAAAAAGCAGCTAGGAAGGGTCTACCTTACCTCTTACCTGCATTCATCCAACCATCTATGTACCCATCCACTCATTCACCAAAACGCATGGATCCCTAACTCCTGCCAGGGTCTACCTAGACCTTGGGAACACAGAGGTGAAAATTCCAGATAAGACTCTGGTCTTCATGGAGTTTCCAAACATGCATCCTGCTCTACAACTGTCACGGGGCAAATAAACACAAATGAGGTTGGAGGTAATAGTCGGGAGGGTGAAGGACAACATCCATGGGTTTGTGAAGAAAGATGAAGCTACCTTGCATGGACCTGGGGTAGTACCTGGAGACATAGCAAGAGGAAGCCCCAACAGACCCCAGGTGCATGGGCAGCATGAGGGACTTTTTTCATTATGATAAGCGTATTTTTAATTCCCATCGCCTATTTCACCCATCCCCCTGCCTCTCGATAACCGTCCATTTGTTCTCTGTAGTTAAGAATCTGTTTCTTGGTTTGTCGATAGATTTTTGAAGCATTTTCAAGTCTGATACTGCATCGCTTCCTTTCTGACATCGAGTAGGGGAGTAAGAGGTTGTAGACAGTGAGACAGGGATCTACTTACTACAGACGGGGAAACCAATGGGAATGAGCTTAACTATTTCCCCTACATGTTCAAGACAACTCTTCAGGGCAAGTGGAGCTAGAAACCAGGTCTGCAATCCTATGACCCTGACCACTCTCCACCAAAATAGCCTTCTGCTTCTTCCGTCCCTTCTTCCAAGATCCAACTCAAATGCCTTTTCCAAATACCCCATGCATGCTGATAGTTATCCCTCTGGATTCTCAGAGGACTGACTTCTAATTATATACTCTTCACATCGAACTATATTATCTTTTATCCAACAAATAGTTTGGCAGGAAACTCCTATGACTATCTGCCAGCTACAGTGGGAGATCACTAGGTCCAGGACTGGATTTTTCCCTCTTTGTTTGTATTTTGTTCTCTCCTATAACCATGTGTCCAGGCCATGATAAAGACCCTGATAAATAGGTCCAAGTTCAGTTGGAAATCAGTGGAATTAGGGGTGAGAATAACACCTGTATGACTCTGCAGTTTGTCCATGGATTATTCATAATTACACAGAGTAACAGACATATTCTGGGTGCCCTAATCCTGAAACCAACAGAAAGACTCACAGACAAATCATCCCTCCCAAGGCAGGTGACCAGAGAGATAGCAGATCTCAAACAACCATGCAGGCAGACACAGGCCCTGCCCTCCCAAACCAATCACATATCCGTCCTTCTCCACAGGACCAGATACAGGCTCTACCTCCCTACATCAGTCATAAATCTGTCCTTTGGCACATCCATCAGCAGCCTTTATTCCTTTTATGCAATATGCAATCTACAAAATTTTATGTAGACATTACACCTGGGGCCACAGGATGGGACCCAGCTCAATACATCAGGGGTTTCACCTCTTCTGTTGGGAGAAAAGAGACCCACCCACCCACATTCCCACCCACTGTCATGCACAGAGCCCTTGAAAGCTGACTCAAGGGATCCTCTGTCCACATGCACACCTTTCATTCCTGCACACAGCTTCCTTCTTCACTTTCTAATGCCTCTTCCACACAGGTAAGTTGGGCTCAAAGGTGTATCCAGTCTCCTTAACTGCTCCCTTTTTGAAAGTTCTGCCTCCCTGATCCTCCCTCTAGAATCTTCTTGGATCTCTAGATCCAAAAGTACTTCCCAGAATGGGTGAAGACAAGAATGGATGTTGACTAAATGCCTACCAAATACTGGGCATTGACATCTTACCACCGTGCTGGGATGGAAAAGAAACTTTCCTTTATTTAAGAACATTGACAACCACAAAAAGCTTAGAGACTTGAAATAATCTATCCTATGTCACACACTAGTAAGGAGAAGCAAAACTGGGATTAAAAAGCCAGGGCTGCCTGTTTCCAAATCTTATGTGCTTTCCATCATGCACAACCTCCCAAGGAAGAGGAACCCTCAACTCCACGCTGCGTCCCTCACTCGGTGTGTTAATAAAAAGGAAGTTGCAAAGAAATGAGGGGAAAGGAGAGAAAGAATTTTTATAACATGCCCATTCCTCCCACCAGGGCACCCCCCACCCCAGCAATAACCAGACACCTAGGATGGGCGGGCTCTGACTCCTCTCTGCCCCCCGAGAGGGGCCCAGTTCCGCACCCTCTCTGTTTCCCCATTTCTGTTGTATTTCTCTTGCCAGGGCCCTCCCTGAGAGTGGGGTGGGTGGGGGTGCTGAGAAAAGCAGGGTGTGGAGTCACCCGGAGTGCCTGAGGGAGTCCTTCCCACCTCACACCTGCGAGCCCTTCAGCCTCCTCCAATGACATCTGCTTTAGACCTTCAACTTTCACAGAAGACTATTTCTGCTGAACTTGCACTAAACAAAGACCTGGAAACACGGGTCAACAAAATCCAAACATTCATCTCCTTCATGAAGTTGTCTGAGGAGCTCCAACCCTTCTGTGAAAACAGCATTAGTAAATACCAGCAAAGAGAAAACCATGTCTCATCCTGGATGCAACCAGTCCGCCAGGCCCCTTGACCTCAGATAAAGCTGGAATGCCTCACCTTAATTTGCCAGGCCCTGTGTGCTCTTGTCCTTGCGGCACTCCTGCCTCACTGCCATTCATCCTGTGCAAACCTTTAGTGCATTTTCCTTCTCCATAAATATTGAGTGCGTATTCACTCCTGGGTGCTGTGGAGACACAGTTTCCAAGGCAAACAGGCTCAATGCTCTCCCTCCGTTCCACATCCTCATGTCTATAGTCCCTTCCCACAGAATGCCCATATCTACTCTACCTGGATAAAACCTTATCATCCTTTAAGTTGGAAATGAAATATTAGTTTTGTCTTTTTTTAAGAAGCCTTCCCTACTTCCTACCATCCCTCATCCAGTTGCGGTTGGGTGCCCCTCCATGGTTCTCTCTTCCTCTGCATTCCATGGCACTGCTCATCTCTGGTGTGACCCTCTGCTTACTCACCTGCATCCTCAACTAAACTGCAAGGTCCTTAAAGATGAGGGCAAAGGCTGACTACCTCCTTGGAATCCCTGCTGGGTCAGCTGGCAGTGGATTCAAACTCAGATTCTCTAAGACAAACTCATCTGCCCTTCCAAACTGACTTCCCTGGTTTTCCGTAGGCGCCCCAGAATAGTCACCGAAGCTAAAACTCAGAGGTCAAGCTTGAGGTTTCCTTCTTCTTCACTCCCCATGTACAGCTAGCCACTGAATAACATTGATTCTGGCACCTACATACATCTATCCACATCTCTGCCTCTGCAAGGCCACTCTCTTCCACATTCCCATCCCGTGGTGTCTCCAGGGCTCATGAAACGGCCTCCTGATTAGTCCTCCTGCTTCAGCCTTGCCTCCTGACAATCCATTGTCTACAATGCAGCCCGAGCAATCTTCTAAGACATAAACCAGATGATGTCACTTGCTAGCTTAAAACCTATGAAGGCCTTCCCACTGCCCTGAGGATAATGTCTAAATTCCACAATGGAGTCAACAAGGCCACTCAGGCCTGGCTCTACTTTCTGGTCTTACTCACTCCTGGTCACTCCCCCGTCACAGTCTCTGACTAGACTCAGCCTTTGATGAATGAACCCCCTGTTGTCCGTGGCCCCCAGGCTGCGATGGAAGAGGCTTCTCTGCCTGGAATATTCTTCCCCCTCCTCATTGCGAGACTGGGTGTGAATGTCACCTCATTATCGCACACCAGTCAAACTTACCAGGCAGTACAGTGACAGAGACTCCTTCTCAAGTCCTTGTGGCCCCACGGAAGCCTCGAGTGCCATGAAGTGGCTTCTGTGGGCCCACCACAGCCCAGATGTTCCCCGAGATCCCCAGCGGGAATGCCTGCTACACCTCATTATCACTGTCCCAGGAAATAACAGCGGTACTGACACCAGCTTGCAAAACCAACACATGCATATTTGATCTGTATAAACAGTGCATATAATATGACATTTCCTTTCAAAACTCCCTTACCACTCGGAGATTCCAACGAGAGCCTGTACTACCCTTGGACTGGAGACTAATGAGGGCATCATAAATATTTGATTAAAGCCAGGCCATATTCTGGGGGTTTTGCCTCAAAAATTTTCAGAAGCAAGTGCTCAAAGATTTCTTGACTATCATAAGGACTTTTGGGGGGCAGGAAGAGGTGGCTTCCCTCTCAAGGAATTTTCCAGCTGTGTATGCTCTTATACAGGCTGCCGGATACTCTTTCTCTTGGATATTGACAGACGTTTAGATCTCTCTTAGCTTTAAAATCACCTTCCACTTTCGACCCCTGGTCAATGAGCTTGTGTTCACCACTAACAGACAGGGGCATAAGAATGGAATGTTGTGCTGCCTCTCAGCCAGCCCAACCTGTGGCTCCGTCACTTTGGGAAGAGGGGTTGAGCATCCTTTAGTCTCAGTGTTTTCTTCTGCAGATGATGAGAAAATAAATGGTTTCCAAAATGAGGACCATTTTTGCATACTAGAAATTGTGAAGAAAATGTAAGAGATGGGAAATAGTAGCTAGCTAGCTAGGCTGGAGGCTGAGTCCCCTCGGGAAATTCCTTTTGTTGAGATTCTCCAGCGATGCCACGCTCAGATTACAAAATGGGTATTAACTTACCCCTTTGCAAAAGCACCTGTATTAAAATATTTAATAATATCCATAACTTTGGCCCTACCAATCACACTTTTAATAGGAGTGAAATAATGCAAACTATGAAGAAAATACTTATTGAAAACAGAATGTTTTTAATTGCAGCATACTCTAATATAGGAAATATCCTGAAGCAATCTATACATCCAGTAATAGGGTCAAATAAATTATGATATAGTCACCTAATAAATTATTGTGTAGAAAATAAAGTCATTATAAAAATGTCTTAATAATAAGGATGCATGCTTAATATGTTAATTGTGTATATTGAGTACAAAGTCAAATAGTCAATACAGTTCAGGTGAAATGAAGAATATAGCGTTTTTTAAAAAATCAAACTCTCAAAAATTTAAAAGAAAACACTGAACATTTATCTAATCTCTGAATAAGGAAAGGATTCTTAAGATTTAAAACAAAAGAGAGATCACCAAAAATAGTAAAAATTATTTTCAGTACATAAAAATTTTAAAATTCTGAAGTAAAATATACCATAGATAAAGTTCAAAGAAAATGTAGCAAATATGATAAAGATACCACTCTTCTTAATTAAAAAAAAAACTCATACAAATTGATAACCATGTTATTATTCCAATAGATAATTAGGTGAAGAATATGGACAAATCATTCAAGCACACAAATGGAAAAAAAAATTAGTTTTGAAATAATCAAACACATAGGTTAATTAATTAATTAAATGAACTATAGTATTTGTCAAATGATCAAGCGCTTTTTAAAAAAATGGAACTGGCCAATTTTGGGGGAGGAAAATTATGGAGTGTGGGCATCCTGATATATTGTTGAAAAAAGGGAAAGAAAAATTTATAAATAGCAATTTTTAAATATAAATCAGGAGCCTTAAAAATGTTCATATCCTTTCCCATTAATTTCATTTATAGATATCGGCCCTCAAATAAACAATCCCATAAGCAGATAAACTTTACACCCTAAGTGGTATCACAGAGTTATTTAAAGTACAGAAACTGAAACATTGGGCACCTGGGTGGCTCAGTTGGTTAAGTGACTGCCTTCAGCTCAGGTCATGATCCCAGGGTCCTGGGATCGAGCCCCGCATCGGGCTCCCTGCTCTGTGGGGAGCCTGCTTCTCCCTCTCCCACTCCCCCTGCTTGTGTTCCCTCTCTCACTGTGTCTCTCTCTGTCAAATAAATAAATAAAATCTTTAAAAAAAAAAACTGAAACATTGTGAATTAGTGCAACAATAATTAAACACTGGAAGGACATTATCAATTTTAAAAGATGGAGTAGATGTGCTTCAGATCCCATACTACTTACGAAATGACACAACACAAGGGGGATGGAAAAAAAATTCTATCTTCCGTGAAACCAAGAAAGATATTTTTAAGTGAAAATTAAACTAGCATTAGTGAATTTATTGAAACAGGTTATCCAGTATGGCAAAGATAGGAGACCACAGATTCTTCAAAGAATAAGGAACTGAAGGCATGGCAGAGACTCTCCATGGACAACAGATCAGCACTCAGACTTTCTCCCTACCCCAAGCTGCCTTCCTGACCTTTTCCTCTTGTATAGTTCAGCAGCATATAGCTCACCCAGAAGGAGCTCCCCCATTCAAAGACAATGGGAAACCAAAACCCAATAAGGCACCTCCACCAAAATCCTGGAAAAGAAACATGGTAAAATAAAAAGAAACAATGAATATAGCCTCAGAAAAATGTTGATATTCAGTAAGTAAGACAGTAATAGTGTACCTTCACATTGTCCCATTGAAAGGAATAGGAACTTCTACAAAATAGGAAATCAGAGCAGAAATGTAAGGACCCAATTATTAAGAAGAAGACAGAATAAAATAAATAAATTGGCAAAAATCAAGTAAAAGCATAAGAAAAATAAAGTCATCCAATAAGTAAAGGTCATTTTGGAAGAAGTCAGTAAGAAATAGGCTCTGCCACAGTAATGCTCAGGGACGTAGAGGACTGGCTTGACAAAACCTGAGCAGAATAAAATAGAAAAAAAATAACACAAAGTTTAAAATTATAGAACAGAAAATGATGGCTAGAAAGATGACAAAGGAGATCCAATGTATGCAGAAGTGGTGCCTGGGATTAATGAGCAAAATAAATACAACATACAAATTACCCAAAGATGTAAGATAAGGAAAATGCTTCTGAGATAAATATTTGAATATACAGTTGGAAAGGGCCAGCAGTTCCCAGACAAGCTGAGAGAGGTCCATGAGCAGACGGTATATTTTATGAGTCATGACACCTCAAAAATAAAGAAGAAATTGTATAGCCAGGAAGAAAAGTCAATTCATTTTTCAGGGAAAAAAATCCACCTGTCTTTATACTTCTCCCTAAAACATGGAGTGCTAGAGTACAATGGAAGAATGCCTTCAGTGTCCTCAGAGAAAATATGATGCAATAATTTTATAGCCAGCCAAGATGCCCTTTTAGAATAAAGCAACAAATAGCTCTTTTTTTAAAAGATTCCATTGATTTATTTATTTGAGAGAGAGAGAGAGAGCATGAGTGAGGGGTAGGGCAGAGGGAAAGAGAGAGAGACCTGAGTGGAAACCAAGAGTCAGATGCTTAACTGACTGAGCCACCCCAGCTCCCCAACAAATAGCTCTTTTTTAAAATTTTTTTATTGTGTTATGTTAATCACCATACAGTACTTCATTAGTTTTTGATATAGTGTTCCATGATTCATTATTTGCATATAACACCCAGTGCTCATTGCAATATGTGCCCTCCTTAATACCCATCACCAGGCTAAAACATCCCCCCCACTCCCCTCCCCTCTGAAACCCTCAGTTTGTTTCCCGAGTCCATAGTGTCTCATGGTTCACCTCTCCCTCTGATTCCCCCCTTCATTTTTCCCTTCCTTCTCCTAATGTCCTCCATGCTATTCCTTATGTTCCACATATAAGTGAAGCCATATGATAATTGACGTTCTTTGCTTGACTTATTTCACTTAGCATAATCTCCTCCAGTCCCATCCATGTTGATGTAAAAGTTGGGTATTCATCTTTTCTGATGGCTGAATAATATTCCATTGTGTTTATGAACCACATCTTCTTTATCCATTCATCTGTTGAAGGGCATCTCGGCTCTTTCCCCAGTTTGGCTATTGTGGACATTGCTGCTATGAACATTGAGGTGCATGTGCCCCTTCTTTTCACTATATCTGTATCCTTGGGGTAAATACCCAGTAGTGCAATTGCTGGGTCATAGGGTAGCTCTATTTTTAACTTTTTGAGGAACCTCCATACTGTTTTCCAAATAGCTCTTTTTTTTAAAAAATTAACATCTCAAAGAAAAGTTTCCATGATCTCATCTTAAACAAGCTATGAATAGTTGTTCTGTTGCCAAGCCAGAAATAAAAGAAGATACTGTAAAATAATTGGTGACTATTATATTAATTTAAAAAAAAACTAATTGAAACAAATATTGCACAGCTGTGGGAAAACATCACTGTCAAATAGAATGCATGGTCTATTAACCACGATGTTGAAGCTATCAAACAGCATAAGAGGAAGAAGGAAAGAGAAAGTTACTTCATGAATACTTCATCATCTTCTGTTGTGAGAGTTGAAGGTCAATACCCATAATGTCTAAAACAAATAAAATATATAAGTATATTATTTGAATGTGTGAAGCATTCACTTGAAGAAATAAAAATAACAATGTAAGTAACCAAAATCGGGTGATATGGAGAGGACAGAGGGAGCCCAGGTAAAGGAAATCAATAAATACTGTCTGATGAAATAAAAATTATGTATATTCTATAAATTTATAGCTATAAATATAACTACTAGAAGAAGTGAAAGTGAGCTCACAATAGAGCTTCCAAAGTGTTAGAAAACGGAAACACATACACAAACACACACACACTCCAAAGTACATACTGACCTTAAAATATCAGGCAAGGATTTGGCTGGCACAGACAGTTAAGCGGCCAACTCTTGATTTCAGGTCAGGTCATCATCTCAGGGTCATGAGATTGAGCCCTGTGTCTGGCTCTGCACTGAGCATGGAGCCTGCTTGAGATTTTCTTCCTCTCCCTCTGCCCCGCCCCCTCCTCTGCACACACACAGGCACTCTCTCAAAGAAAGAAAGAAAGAAACAAACAAAGAAACAAAGAAACAAAGAAACAAAGAAAGAAAAGGAAAGAAAAGAAAAAAGAAGAAAAGAAAAGAAAAATGTCAGGCAAGGATAAATTCAAGGCAGAGAGATTTAAAGGAGATACATATGACCAGTTTTAATGAGTAAACAAGCCACAATGGAGATGTTCCACTCTTTAATATTTATACAACAATGAAAACAACAGCAAAAGTAAAGTCCAAAAATGTAGTAAACATAAGAAAAAACAGAATAAAATAACAATGTTATGAAATTTTAATGTACCTCCCTCATCCCATGAAACCAATAATTTAAGTGAAATAAAGTAAGTGAAACAAAGACGTGAATCTATAATAATCTCAAAATAAAAAGGTTTTAGAAAGCTAAAAACAATAAATAAAGCCAAGACATAGACAACCTAAATAGCATAAGGTAGAACTAACATATGGATCTTTAATACATTATATACATAACTGCATAATATATAGAATTGATTTTTATTCTTATGTAACAGGGCTCAAAGTTGCAACCACAGAAGCTGCGTCTGGGTGATTAATCACAAAAGGAATTCATTCAAAGATGATCATCGTTCACAGAACTGTGAGCTAGTCCGAGGAAGCACAGCAGGTGACATGCCTGCAGGAAAATTCCCAAAATCATTATTCTAAAGTGGGCTGATGAGGACTTTTCCTTCACTGCCACTTCAAACTCCACAAGCAGCAAAGCCCCTTCTGTCCCAGAAACTTGACCCTGCTCCACTTGCTGGTTTTAAATCCCCCAATCTGCTGAAATCCTTCACATTTCTCCAGACGCTCACTTCCAAATGCAAGCATCACTGGGATGAGTCTGCTTGGTGGAGTCTGAGCTGGATGCCTGAGTTTTAGCTGCAAAAGGAGCTGGGAGAGCTAATTTTAGGAGTCACACAACTGGTGGGCTTGACTCAGAGGGCTTAGCACACCCCAAACATAGCAAAGGTGTCCTAAAATGTCTTGGCAGCCAAAACACCTGGCAGACATCTGCCCCAGTGGACTACAAGCCTATCCTTGGGAAGAGGGACCATGCCTTCTTTTCAAAGACCCGTGGAATGTGTACTGAAAAAGTTAATAACCAATAGACCACAAAGAAAATGTCACCAAATGTTCTCAGATAGCTACAGCTCAGGTAGTTTCCAAACACAAGGTCATAGAAATAAAAATGGAAGCATGGAAAGGATCCCACCCAATCTGGAAGTTGAGCAAGTAAAACACACACACACACACACACACACACTCAAACTTCCTCTTAAAAGAGGAAGTTTCCTTCATGGTAGATCATCTTTCTAACATAATTACAGTTATACAAACACTAAGCACCTAACCAAGTCTATTGTTAAAGCCACATTCATCATGAAATGTCTTAAAATAATTATAAAAATTTTATATTACTAAGAAAAATGAATAAAAATACAGGAAGCATTAAAAACTAATGATAACAATATGTTGGTTAACTGAACATAATAAAAAAGAGCATTGTAAATGATCAGGAAAGGCAAATTAATATAAATTATTCAAAATTAAAAATATATATATAGGAAGCATTCAACCAAAGAAGAAAAAGATCAGTGCAAGAAATGGGAGAGGAATAAACTCAGACAAAAGGAAAGAAAATTATAAAAACAGAGAGTAATGAATTTGAAACAGAAAATAGTAGGAAGAATAAATAAACCCAAGAATGTGCTTGACAGCAACAAAGGAAAAAAAAAACTTAAGTAAGCTAATCAAGAATAAAAACCTTTGAGAGTACAAATACCTAAATAAAATATATTAGAATTCAAAAAATAACCAGAAAAAAAATGGAAAATGAGTGATTAATTTGCTTAAAGCAAATAAACTTCACATTCTTGATGACATGGATGATTTTCTAAGAAATCATAAATGAGGAAGTTGACCCCAGATGGATAGACAGTCTCGTGGAAATAATGACGAAGAAGAAACTGAAGATTTTTTCAGTAAGCCGTTCTTCCGAAAGAGACAGTGTTACAGGTGAGCTCCTTCAGATCTTTAAGGAATGGATTATTTCTACATGCCTTCGTTCCTTGGGAGCATGGGGAAGGAAGAGAGGCTTCTAAATTCCTTTTGTGAAGCCAGCCTAACATGGATTTTTAAACCTGACAGAGAAGATAAAATAAAACTACAGACCAATCCCGCATATGAATATTGATGGAAAATCCTAAATAAAATATTAGCAAATAGAATCCGGCAGCACATTAAACCGGTTTGAAGATGGGAATCTGAGCACAAACTGAGCCCCCCTCTCCCTGCACCTGATCCATAGAAATGATAGTAAAGCTATTTTTAAAACAAACAAATAAACGCATGCACAGGGAAATAAAACAGGGTGCTCTCAGAATGCCAGAGCAGTGAGAACCCCCTACAGCAGATGCAGCTTCAACATGGTGGCTTGAACATGTTGCTTCCTGAAATGCCGCTCACTCAGATGACAGTGAAATAATACTTTTTAAGGCATAAGCCCACAAGAATAAGGGAGGCATGTATTAGTTTTATTGCTGTAGAGCTAAGCCTCCAAGTCTCATGACTCAACACAAAAGAAGTTTATTTCTCAATCATGACAGTGGGAGACTCCAATCCCAGACCTCCAGGGACCAAGGCTGCTGGGGGCTCCGCAGAGTCACAGGACCCCCCAGGTGGTCCCAGGCTTCGGCACCCAGGGGGCAGATGAGGGACGAGAGAAGGGGACAAGCTGTGAGCCAGCCACAGAGTGAGTATACCTCTGCCCACACTGGACTGCTGCTGGTTACTCAGCCCCAGCATCCCAGCCACCTGCAGGGAAGGCTGGAAACACATGTGCACGCAGGTAAGTGTGTGAATACCTGCTGAGTCCCCAGCATACTCCACCTTTCCGGTCAGCAAACACCAACCCCACATTTCCTTGCTTACCCAAAATACACTCAGCCACACTCCCAGGAGAGCAGCCCCAAATGCGGTGCGCCCAGTCGAACCACTGCACTGAACCTAGAGTCCAGGGTGTATGGTTGGGGCTCAGTGTCCCCCATCATCAGGTTCAGACGTGAGAGGCTGCAGAGAGCCGGAAACACACTAGTTCATGCAGCAGAGGCCCCAGAAAGGTGGCGAAGCCATCTTAAAGCCATGACTCAGGGAAGGATAAGAGCGGAGATTAAAAGTCCGCACTCAAGAAGAGCTAACAGATTAAATTCCAAGCCACATGAGGAAAGCTTGCATCATAAAAGTTATATAAAACAACTAAGGGAAGGCGGATTTTGTTGTAAGGGAATGGAAATAAAATGGGCAATTGTGAAAAGACTCTAAATCTGACGATAAAGTTCTCAAAGTGACACACGAATGAATAGTATACACAAAGCAAGACAGGAGGCTACTTTAAAAAATAGGTGGATATCAATTACTAATAGGTATCTATTAAATTAATTAATAGATAGCTATTAAACCAGAAAGCCTGAAATTATAAAATACAGGACTGTGACCCAAACTCAATATTTAAGCTGTACATGGGACACACTCAAAGATTGACCTTGCGAAACAGAGTAAGAGCCTGAGTAATTCAACCAGAATGCACTCCAGAGAGATGAAGAGCTCAAAAATATTAATGGGGATTTAAAATCCTTGGAGAAAAACTGAAGACAGGGCTGGCACATGGTAGGTCTTCAGTAAATTCTTGATGCATAAATGAGTGAGTCGTAATGTTCTGTTCACATGCTGACTGTCTCTGCCAAACAGTAAGTACCTGCAGAGTAGAACCCGCATCCTGTGTGCGTTTGCATCCCTGTCACCCGGTACACACAACAGGGTGTCAGGGAAGTGTGTTGGGTTCACGAGAAGTGGGACATATATTTATTTCTGGAGATTAAAATGCATACAGAGAGGTAGAACCCATAAATAGATAGCATGGCCTCCTAGCCTCCCAGCTCCACAGATAATATAGATGGCATTTACAGAGAGCTTCCACTGTGTCAGGCAGTGTCCCACATGCTCTTACACATGTTAGCTTACTGGCGTTTTTGTTTTGTTTTGTTTTGTTTTGTTTTGTTTTGTTTTGTTAAGGTAAGAACACTCAACACGAGAGCCACCTTCTTAACAGCTTTTTAAGCTCACCGTGCAGTACCGTTGTCCACGGGCGTACTGCTCTACAGCAGCTCACTAATTATTTTAACAACCCCAAAAGGCAGAGCTAACATTCCCACTTTATTTTTTTTTTAAGATTTTATTTATTTATTTATTTGAGAGAGGAAGAGTGCACAGAGGGAGAGTGAGAGGGAGAAGCAGACTCTCCGCTGAGCAGGGACCCAGACATGGGGCTCGATCCCAGGACCTTGGAAGCTCCTCCCTGCGTGTCCCCACGTATGTCCTCCTGGGTCCCTCTCTCACTACATTCCCATCACCCTGCCAGAGAGCTCCTGCTTTCACTCTGTCAAAAATCCTGCTTTTGACCACTACCCTCTGTCACCATAGATTGCTTTATCTGCTTAATATTACTTACTGACATATGACATAGTATATGAGCAGAAGGCAGACGTTTAACCGACTGAGCCACCCAAGCGCCCCATCATCCCCACTTTAGAGATAAGAACAGCAAGGCGCAGAGAGGTTGAATAAATGCCTCCTCGAGCAAGAAGTTTAGGGCAGACATTGAATCCAGACCCGTCCTCAGCAGGCTCTTGGGAGCTGGATATCCACGTTGCCAAGCTGAGCTAACCACCACCAAGAAAAAGATCTCTTCTTAAATTCTGTTCACTTTAGAACTACACCGCCCAATACCACTCGTCACATGTGATATTCACATTTAAGTTAATTACCATTGAATAGATTTTTAAATCCAGTTCCTCAGTGGCACCAACCACGTGTCCCCTCAATAGCCACACACACTAGTAGCCACCATACCAGATGGCGCAAATAGAGAACTTCTTTGTCACGGAAAGTCCTCTTGGGCAGTGCCACCTCAGAACATAGATCCTTCAAGGGCAAAGATCATATCACACATATATCCTAATTTTTCTGGTGAGGTGAAAGTGTCAGCACCAATAATTAGCACAGTAGAAACCCTTCATAAATATCACACATACATTGGGGAAGCATGTCCCTGCGTCTTAATGGCAGACTGGGATAGCTTGTGGCTATAAGCAAGCACTCAGATAAAGCAAATATCCACTGCTTGCTGAGGAAAAGGCTCCATCCTGTTGTACCACACAAAGAGCCAGCATCCTTTATCTGCCTATTCTACTCCTAATTGAGGATATTTATTGTGTTCTTTGTTTATATGGATTTTCTCTCAATAGATATATTTGATGATTTAGTAGTTCTGAACTTTCAAAACCCTGCAGAGAAAGCTTGAAGTCAGGATCTATTAAAGATGTTTGCAACACTCAAAGCAAAGTTTTCCAAGACTGTGATTTTATTTTGTTTAGTTTTTTTTTTTTTTTCAGTAGCTGTTTTCAAATCCCATAACATTCTGATGGATTTCCAGAAGGATGTTAATCAAGACCTTCTGTTTCATTGGCAAAAGCCAGAGAAATTTCAACAGTCCATACAAATGATGTATATGAAGGTCCTACTATGTGCCTGCCCTGGGGGAGGCACTGGGGATTTAGAAGGTTCCTACTATGTCTCTGGTCTTGGGCTAAGAACTGGGCATCTGGAGGTGGTCCCTGGTTATCCAGGGGCCCTCCAGCTTATGGAAAAGAGGGCATACAAATACCCTTTCGTTCCTTCATTTGTTCATTCTACCAATATTTATTAGGTACCAACTCAATGCCAGGTACTGTGCTAGGCTGTGGGATACTGGGGGGATCCAAACAGCTCAAATTCCTGCCTTTGTGAGAACACAGTCCATAAGCAAACAATATATTAATATATAATATGTCATATGTCAATAAGTAATATTAAGCAGATAAAGCAATCTATGGTGACAGAGGGTAGTGGTCAAAAGCAGGATTTTTGACAGAGTGACAGCAGGAGCTCTCTGGCAGGGTGATGGGAATGTAGTGAGGGAGGGACCCAGGAGGACATACGTGGGGACACACAGGGAGGAGTTTCCAGGGGAGAAGTCCTGAGGAGCCAACAGCCTTGCAGTGGGGGCAGGGAAGGGGGGTTCGGCATGGGGTGGAGGAGGGATGGAAAGAGCAAGGAGAGGGGAGAACAGCAGGGCGTAAGGTCACAGATGCAATGAGGCAAAGTGAGAGAGGAGTTTATGGATATTGGAAGAACTCTGGAATTCATTCCAAGGGTTCTTGGCAGAGTTGTGACCTCATCAGACTCACACTTTAGAGAAACTTCTCTGAACAAAGACAGACATAAGCAGTCAGGGATGGAAACAAAAATATTGGTTGGAAGACAACCACAATCACCTAAGGGAGGAGTGGCTGTGTCTCGGGCCAGGGTGATGGGAGCCCCATGGTTTGCTGCCGTGAGGTAAGGGAGGAGGACCAAGGAGGGGGGTGGGGCAGGATAAATCCAGGACCGGGAGGGAGTGCTGGTATGGGAGTGCACAGATGTCAGACACACAGAGGGAGGACATCTGACAAGGGTGTCCAGGGTCTCAGGGAAATGTGAATTTCTGATGAACAACACACTTTTCTAGTATAAGTATGTCCCATGCAATATTTGGGACATAGTTACACTAAAAAAATATTTGTTATTCATCTGAAATTTAAATTCAGCAGAGTGTTCTGTCTTTTGTCCTGCAATCTGAGCGACCTAGGGCGCAAGAGCAGGGCTGCTGGGCACACCTAAGCTAGAAGAACAGGCAGGTCTTGGCCATGTGAGTAAGGATGAAAGGAGTCCCAGGTGAAGAGAATCACACCCACCCCTTCTCTGAATTTCTGTGGGAATTCCAGACAGCAGGAGCTGATCATCTGAGGAAGGGTACCAGCAGCACACAACCCACCTCCAGTGACTCTAGAAGTCAGAGGTCAGATCAAGGACCAAAGATCAAGGGAGGCAGCTTTACTGTAGTTTCAGAAAGAGTTTTCTCTCAAAACCTGCAGGGTATAACGTTCATGTTCATTGCTCATGGATGAGAGGCCAAGATGTCCATCACCTTTCTCTTCCCATCTAAAAATCTGCTTGTATAACCTGAACTGGAGCTTGAGAAGTTAGAGGTTCATCAATAATCATGATCATTCATGCACACTCAGTAAGGGTCCACCATGTTTCCAGGGCTGCATTCAATGTCTCGTTCAAGTTCCCCAGACCTGCCCAGCTTCAGACCTCCCCACCTGCCTCTCCCTACACTGTCTCTCCCCAACCCTAATCCCCCACCCCCACCCCCAGAAAATGGCACCAACAAAGTGAGAAGGAAAGAGCTTGTTGAGCTGTACAAATTACCTGAACAAATGTGCAAAGATAGAAATGCATGTTGTGATCCAGGGGACAATGAAGAAATCAGTCTGATGTGAAAAGAATACAGGAGAAAATTGGAGCCATTGAGCGCTGGGCTCCCACCCGTCTGCTGCAATGGGAACTTTGGAAGACCTTGAGGTGGGAGAAATAGATAGAACAGCAGGGAGGAAAGCCAGAGAAACATTCTGCTTTCCAGAGCCTATTCACAGAGGTAGCCAGGGGTGGGAATGAGAAAACACCCTGCCTTCATGAGATTTTTATTAAGAAGCAGAAGAAGACGTTAAATAATGGCTTATTTGAGTGCACATCCTCGGCAGGGAAACAACCAATGATTGCAGAGAACTATATTATTACTTTGTGTTTCCTTATCTTTTTCTCTCCTTACCTGATAATCATCTGTAGCTCTATCTGTCTTTTTAAGGACATGTAAGAAAGTAGAGAAGGTTACAGAGGACAGTCAAAGAATTGCATATTATTACCTGGCTTTCCAGAGCTGACTGTGCAATTGTTTGTTTTTGATGAGATAACAATGAAGATAGAATTGTTCAAAGCAAATGCTGCTCACATTTCATCAAGCCATACCTCACTGCCCCACTCTCACATACGGCTGCCCCTCCCCCCACCAAAGGCTCTCAGGGACACCAGAGCCACTGCCAATGGAGCGACTGGTAAGAGGTAAAATCTTTTCTTTTTGACCTCCATGCCCACTGGGACTAGTGAAATTCCTGTATTATTGGTGTGGTGCTAATTTCTAGGTACCAGGTCCTTACATAGGGTTCCCCCGAAAGCCCTGTTGCTGCACCCCTCCATACCTTAAGTATGCTGGTCCTTCCCAATGAAACACCCTCCTGCCTCCCCCCCAATCCACCTGTATTCCTTAAACATCCTTTCCTCTCTGTGACGCTTTCTTCTATCACCCCAAGCATATTTTTTCATTGCCCCCTTTGTTCCATGGATACAACACATTTCACACACACAAGGAAAGTTTCCACTTCTTTGTTTCCGGGTCTTCCTTCCATTAGCCCATGAGCTCCCTGGGGCAGGCATCATAGTGTCTGTATTTCTGGAGGCACAGAGTCACCTCTCCTTGGATTTTTGTCCAATAAATAAATGAATAGCAAAAAATAAGAGTTTACCAACAGTAGAGGAAGAGTATTATTTTAGGAGTTCTCTACATGCTATGTCACAGGCTCTCCATCTTATCCCTATGATGCTACTGGATTCCTTTACATTTCAAAGAGACTCCTGTTGATTCATTTTGAGCCAGATTGCAGAGGAGAAACCTTTACCATTGCTGTAATGAAGGGAACATCTCTGCATGAGATCGGCCCTCTATATTGTCTTCAGTCTCACCTGGAACGTAGTACAGCCTAGTGTGAAAGACTGTGGGCTATGGAGTCCAAACACTCTGTATTCAAACACAAGCCCTCTCGCTACAGTCCCGTGCAACCCTGGAGAAGTAGGTTTCACATCTATGAGCCTCAGGTTCTTTGTCTGTAAGAAGAGGAAAATCAAAGTATCAACTTTACGGGAGACTAAGGTGAGCTAACACAGGTAAGGCTTAGCACAGCACCTGCCGTAGCAGTGTTAAAATACTAGACGTTATAACTTGTGCCATCTTTTATTTTCATCTATGCATTCTCTGTTGATCAATTCATCTCTTCAGCAAAACAGCAGATCTAGCTTCATACTACATGGCAGTCATCAAATGCAGAATGGTTTTTATAAACCCATGAAAAGTTTTTGGGCTCCATCTAGAACCTCTCTCTTTTATAGATATATAAATATGGATAATCTTTTGGAATATAGATAATCTTCTGGAAGTGATCTGCCATAGTTTATTTATAGTTGGGTTAATGGGTGTGGGGGAGGTGGAATGTGGTGTATGTATATCAGATGCTGGCTAGACACCGATCCAGTTACTCACCGTTGTGTAACAAACAGTTCCAAAACTCACTGGATTAAAACAACAATTTATTGTTTTTAGAACTCATGGTTCTCTGGGTCAAGAATTTAGAATATATTTAGAATATAGAGAGAATATTATATATGCAATATTATCATAATATCTCTTTAGGTCAAAGTCTTACCTCCAGAAATTGTAATTAGATTAGGGAGGAAAAGAAATCTTAACTCAGATTATATTAATTAACATGTAGAAATGGATTCTTGACTTAGCAACAACACCCATCACCAGCTAACATGTATATCAATAACCAGATTTGTACATCAGATTATGCAGAGTTGCTCCAGAAACCAACCCTGCATTATTCAAGGAATCCAGAAAGAATAGGCAATGGAATTATGCTGATTTTTAAATATAATTTTCCAGCAGTTTAAGAAGAATAAGTTTTTCATTTAAAAAGCCAGCAGGATCAGCAGGCAACAAAGTTCTGTTTTAGCTGGAAATCAGTGGGTGGGAATATAAAGCCACTTTTTTTTTTTTAATGGAACTAGAGGAGCAACAGATCTAACAAGTTGTAATCAGCCAAATTTCTTTTTTTTTTTTTTTTACAAATATATGAATAAAAACTTGGGGCTTTCTTTTCACATTATATTTTTTAATTCAACATAACAGTAGCAAATCACCTTTGCTAATCTCAGTTCCTTTTCCTGCATAAAAAATCTTTATTTGGACGAGATCAAAAGGAACTCATCTGAAATCCCATGAACCCTGGGAAATCAGGGATTTAGGAGGACAAAATAGCCCATGGCCATTTGCATATGAAAGTTAAGGGGTATGATTATCTACTGGTGTCTCACCTGTGGGGCAGCAGTTCCCTGGGCTGAGGCTGCGGAAGCTGTCAAGCCAGGGATGGGTAAGATGTGGTTGGTTACAGTAAGTGGCTGAGAGTGGACTGAGCCGGGGTGAAGTATAACAAGGCAGCTGGGGCTCAGGGCCAGATAAACAGTGTCACCCAGTGGCTGCAGAATAAGGACTGGAAAGGGTCACATTAGCCTATGCCCCTCACTAGCCACTATCCCTGGACCAATGACTAGACCAATTTCTTCACCTACAAAATAGGGCTTACAATGCCTACATATTGTTTGACAATCAAGTGAGAAAAATGCCTGTGAAGGGCTTCGTTGAATACCTGGCACGTAGGATTGTCCAGTAAATGATCTAAGGGGCAGTGGCTGGTCTGAAATTGGTCAATGAACCAATAGCTCAAGATCTAGCTAAATGCCCTGCCAGGGCAGGAAGACTAAAGCAAACTGGAGTGTTTCTAACACGCTGTTGCTGTTGTAGGGTGGGGGGTTGGGCTGTCACACCCAACAGCACAACGGCATCAAACACAAAGGTGCCTTCTTCGATGTCACAGATCTCTTCTCCCTATAGCTTGTGTGTGTGTCCATTTTTGTGTGTATGTGTTCGTGTGTGCGTGCATCCGGCAGGGGAACCATTTAATAAATCTTATCATAAATTCACTAAGGTGGTTTGCCATAGAAACCCTGAAGTGAATCCTTCTGAGAAGGAAAGAATCTTCTGGCCAAGTAAGTACTCAAAGTTTACTTTTTCTGCAGTGCACCTTTCACTGGTGTGCTTACTTTTACGACAAGGCAGTAAAAAACATGTGGACACTCATGTCAGAGTATGAGCATGAAAATATGGCTCTTTAACTCTTTAACTTAGTTAAGGCAAATGCCGTAACCACCCCAAGGCTCGGTTTCCTCATTTTTGAATGGGGATTACGCCAGCTCCTATATTACCGTGTTTTTATTAGGATCAAATCCCTTTCTACCACCTTTCATAAAATTTGTCACCAAGTCCTGTAGATTCTACAGCCACCATGTGTGAGAAGCCGTGCTTCCTCCCTGTCTCTCACTTCCCCTGTCCTGCTTCAGGCTGTCTTGATGCCTGCAACTATCTGCTGAGAGAGATGGGACCCATGGACATCCTGCTAGTAATCCATCATACTTTAGTTGGACATTCAAGTCTTTCTATTGTCCCACCTTAATTTACCTTGTCAGTGGCATTTTCTACATGTATTCACTAGCACCGAATAGTCTGGTCAAGCTGGATAATCATTGCATTTGTATCTACCCATCACCCTTCTTTTTTTATTTTTTATAGCTTTGCACTTTGCACATGTTAGGAGCTCAAGCAGGGCATACTGATCATGCTGAATATAATTGAATTGTCTGGACAGGCTTTTTTGCATGCTGTGCTTTCAGTGACAGCCCCCGCATGACTTCCTTACCACCATCTCTGCTCCAACCACAGGGAACCCCAAACACCATCCAGAGCTAGTGTGTAAGCCTTCTGTAGCTCCCCAAGGCCAGACCTGACCTGGCACCATTTTGCCTCATCTCTGTCCCTCCAGAGTTCCACAAAAGCCATATACACAGATCTTCTCACCGCCACCCACCCATCCAAAGAACCCATGCTCTTTCTGGTTATTCACACAGTGTGCTTTGCACTTTGAAAAATGAGTGGTTTACATCCATTACACCAAACACACCAAGGCTGTCTGGGACTAGCATCTTTTCTAGTTCTGTATTTCAATCTGCCTAGCTAAATTTTGCACCTAGTAGGTGCATAATATATGCACATTAAGTGATAAAGAGGAAAACTCAAGTCACTCTAAAGGACAAACATCTTGGTGCAAATTCCAGATTTCTTGAGTTGAGAGTTACTCATCCAAGAATCTCCCAGGGAGAGATAAGCAAGCCCTACTCCTTGAGTTGTCTATAATTAGACTATGACAAATAGGTTCAGAGCATGTCATAAAGAGTAATCTCTTTGTGAGCAGAAGTTCTCTTGTCCTTGAGGTACTTTCTGTGTCACTCTAATCTTATATTCTAAAATCTTGGATATATTTCTGTCAAACGTAGGCAACTCTTGATTTCCTTTGCTGTGGGTGGAAGTAGAGATGTGAGTAGTCCCAAACATCAGAAAAACCCACAATTATATATGTTCAGCTATCTGACAATTCAATTATATTCAGCATGATCAGTATGCCCTGCTTGAGCTCCTAACATGTGCAAAGTGCAAAGCTATAAAAAATAAAAAAAGAAGGGTGATGGGTAGATACAAATGCAATGATTATCCAGCTTGACCAGACTATTCGGTGCTAGTGAATACATGTAGAAAATGCCACTGACAAGGTAAATTAAGGTGGGACAATAGAAAGACTTGAATGTCCAACTAAAGTATGATGGATTACTAGCAGGATGTCCATGGGTCCCATCTCTCTCAGCAGATAGTTGCAGGCATCATGCTTTTGCAGTGTGACCTCTGCTGTGTTACACAAGACTCAAGGCTTAAAAGAAGTTGTGTTCAGGTCTCCACTTTCCTTCTGTCCTGAGATGGAATGATCACAGATCAGGTTCTTCCCAGCTCCGTGGTTTGGAGAAAATACTGGCATCTGAAGGAGTTGACCTTGGATCCCGGGTTCTGAGAAGCACTTCAAATCCTCCAAGGGTAGAAGCCCTGGGGGTTCTTGTGGAGCAGGAGTGAGAAAGATCAAGAAGCTGCTGGCGCCTGGTTCAGTCAACAAACACAGGGTGCACTAGGAAGAGACCTCAATTTGCAGCACAGACATTGACTCAAACTGTGGCTGCCAGTTTTTTGCTTTGTGGCTTTGGATGCATCATTAACTCTCTGTGCCTTATTACTCATCTATAAAATGGGGGAAAACAACATTCCTGGCTTAATGGATATTTTTTCCCAAAAATGGTGCCTTAAAAGAACTTAATTCCATTTTACCAATGATCAGTTTTTCAAAAAACAAAAAAGAAGATAAATCTGAACTCAGGATCTACCGCTACAATTTCCACCCAGACGAACATACACAGTAGATCCAGGCTAGGAAACACCCATGGGGAGACAATCAGGGCCCCACTAGACCAGGATAACTGTGTACTATGAAGAGAGTGTTGCTTAACTCCTGGTCTTACCACCTTACAGAACAAATCAAGGCTGCTGAATGAGGGAAGCACCAGAGGGCTCATTGAGGTTTGAGATTACAGGACTGATCCATGCATAACCGCTTAGTATTCCGCATAGTCCCGTATACTCTGAGTGACTGATCATCATTATTGTTATCTAGAGTTTAGTCCCTGGGGAAGCATATGACTATGGCCCCTCTTCCAATTTTCTCATCTATATATTTATGAATACTTGTTTACCTAAGCCCTATATATTGCTAGAGAGGACTGAAGGCATTTAAAACAAATAGAGTGATGGCACATTCAGAAAATAAAATGAAACTGAAAATAGGAACAAGAAGAAAGGAAAATGCCATTATTTGCAGTATGTGTTCATACAGCTTCTGGGCCAAAACCTCCTGGAAGCCAAGGCAAAGAGGAGAACATGAGCAATCCCTTACTTTCGTTACCAGAACAGAAGCTGGCCATTCTTTGGTGACTCTTTTCCTGATGCTAAACTCTGAAAGGAATGTTTGCAGGGATTCCAGGAGCCCAGAAGAGCCATTGGGCCTGGGAGGGGGAACGTTGCAGGTGGTAGGAAGAACTTTCTGAGGAATGGTGAGCTCAGGGTCATGTTGAGGATGACCAGAAGTAGATCAGGAGAGAAGGACATCCAGGAAGGGAACCAGCAGGTGCAGACACCCAAGGGTAAGAACACATGCTACCTGTCTGCAGAAAGGGATCACGCTCAGTCACCGTGTCAGCCCGCTAAGTTCATTTGCACACGTGGGTACCCATAAATATCTGTCTGATGGATAAAGCCAACGTGAATATGAATAAGCCAGTCAGAAAATAAAACCAAAGGACTTGTTAGCTCAGAAATTCCACCAGGCTAACATGTCTGCTGCTGCAATGAGTCTGTGTTATTGAATAATGTGATGTTCACAAACCTGAAGCTAAAACACTCTTTGTCTTTCCCTTGCTACAATCTTTGTCTAAATAGCGCCAGGCAATATGCCTCTTCCTGGAATATCCCAGCACCTAATGCTTCCCCAGCAGGCATTGATATCAGTGAACTCTCAGAGGGGAGGTGACAGAAGATTCCCTCGCAGGTGACAAATCCAAGCTGACTTTTTGAATAAGAGAAACTGAAAAACTCCCCAAAGCACCTTGTTGATTAGCTAACACCGAGTCGCAGTAACTGAGTTTGGCCAACTTCTTTTTTGCAACTTGATGGTGCCTCAGGTTAATCCTGGGGTAGCTAGGTTAGTAATAACTAATAGTTAAGAACGCAGTTGCTGTTCATTTAACAAGCCAGGAAAGCTGCATACCAGGTCACGTGGCCTTTAGGGATCCGAGTGACAATGTCCACAGCTCTCAACCCCTCTCTGCCCATTGTCCTCGCTCATCCCAGGTGGCTCTTTGCTCATTCTCTCTCTCTAGCTCTCCCCCATCTCTTTCTCTCTTCCTCTATCTCTTCTTCTCTCTGCTCTTCCTCCCCCTCATTCCCTCTCTCTCAAAACACTTAGGATATGTGCTTCACCCTCAGTGTTTCAAATATTGCACTAGCATGTCTAGGAGGAAGTCATTTTTCACTCATTCTGCTCCTACCAGGAAAGTATGTTCGACCCAATTATTCACATATTCTTTCAGCCCTGGGGGAAAAAAATCACTTATTATGTTTTTGATAATTTCTTCCCCATCTGTTTTTCCTTTTCTCTCAATAAATTGTGTGTTGGGCATGGTAGGCAGAATAATGGTCCTCCAAAGATGTTTACCTCCTAATTCCCAGAAACTGTGACCCATAGCTGTCAGGTGCCAGCCAGGTAGCTCTGCAAACTAGTTCTCAAACTAAGGGAACTGCCAAGAGGACGTGTATTTCGTGAGCAAATACTAGCACCCCTGCAAGCTTGTCCAACGGTATCCTGGGCCTTTGCAGCACTTGGCGACAGGTTGGTGCATCTCTAGGAGCCAGAACTCTGAATTTCATTTAGCATTTAATTAACTGGAATAGACCAAGGACTCCATGGCAGCCCCCTGATTGCAATCTGTGGATGGATGGGCATTTTTATCTGAAAATGATGACCAGCTTATCTTCTGTCGTGCAGCTATCACACGTGATATGTATCTCTCGTTATCCCAGCCAATCAAACACAGAAAGTTTATTAAGATTCTATCATCCGAAGTTATCACCAATGATAGGATTTTTCATCTGAATGTGTTTGTGTGCAATACCATATTTTGTCTAAGACATCCTCAGGGAGAACGAGAGAGTGCAATGCATCTACAGTCAATGACCAAGTCATTTAAGGAGTGTGGCTACCCAGAGAATTCTAATAACCAGATCACTTAAAAAGAAGTTTGTAACTCCCCTTTAAAAAAAAAGAATTGACATGGCTACAGAATATCGTAAACAGAGGAAGAAATCAGAGTGATCCTACAGTAAGAAGTGGGAAAAAAGCTGCTGCTTAGGTGAGTAACTGGAAAGGTAAGCCATATGGTTCTATATTTTTGCTACCAATGGGTTCTGAGCTTCGTACAAGCCATAGAGAAAGAGAAATGTGACCAACTCTAAGATTTTAGGGGCCCATGAAATGCACACAATCCTTTATTTATGAGAAGCCAGTTTTCATTTAAGTAAGTGATTTGTAAACAGGAAATTTGGAGACGAACCCATTCACTCAAACACTGGAGTATTAATTCATACAATCAGCAAATGCCTCTTGAATTCTCACTTATGCTGGCCATCATGTTGGTGCTTGGTTTTCAGTGCTAAATCAAACTTACCTGTTCTCTTGGTGTGAATGAGCCCCTCTTGTGACGAGCAGACAGTGAGGCAATCACAGTAAAATGTGAGGGCAATTCCATGGAGGTGTGCCCAGCATCCACTGAGGACCAAAAGGGGAGACTGATCTTCCTATCTTTGTGCAATTGGGGAACTTTTTCATGGACAAGACAGAAATTTAAAGAGAGACGTTCATCTAGGTGATGAGGAAGATGACCAAGTGAAGGCAGGCACCGAGATTGAAAACAATTATCCATCATGACTGAGGTCCAAACAAGAGGATATTGGTAAGTATTAGCCTCCCTTCCATGCTGAAACCTCCTTGAGACCACTTCTGGCTTTGTTCTCTGGCATGCTGTGGATGCCAAGCACATTTCTAATGAAAGAATGAAAGAAACAAGCGATGTGCTGAGGAAATCCTTGGTGATCTGGAGATGTGACAGATGTTGTTGGTGCTTGGACAACCAGTGTCCTCTGTCTACCTTAAGATTTCACCTAAATAAATTCGGCAGCACTGTTCTTCCAAGGCTGTTCAAAAGATCACACAGATTTCATCAGTTTTCCAGAGACCTCTGGAGTTTACAAGATCATTTCACATCCTTGATCTTAGTGATACCTACAAACATCTGGTAGAGGAAATAACAACCTGGTGGGATATGAGGCTAGAGAAAAGACCAGGGGCAATAATGCTGCTCTAATTCCTTCCACATTACATTGTTGTTGAGGTGTATGTGTATCTCCCCACTTACACTGGAAGCTCTGATCCAAGGACCACATCTGCATTTTCAAGACAAATTCCAAAAACCTTGGGTTGTACCACCTGGGAACTGTGTCAGCCTTGGGCAAATAAATAATTAAAACTCTCTGAATTTTAAATCATTCCTCAGTCAAATGTGGAAAGAATGAAATTTGCCCATGTGCAACTCAAACCAGTTGCAATCCGTTGTTCCCAACTCAATGTGGCCAACCTCACTTTCTCAAAGTCTTCGATCACCCCCTCTCCATCCTTCCTACTAATTTGGGAGCGGTTTTGAAGGACTCTGTTCTCCCCATTCCCATTCATTTCCCCTTGTTCCTGGGAAAGTAAGAGCAGCGAGCCTCCCAGCGGGCTCTCCACTTCAGCCTCTCACATCTCTCCAGCACCCCAGACTCCTATCGTTTCTTCATCTTCTTTGTTGTCCTAACTTTTTACCTAGTTTGGGGACCTATCCCCTGGATTTGTCTACTCCTTATTTCTAAAGCCGTGGGGGCCACGTGGAATGCTTCTGGCTTGCATCCTGGCTCCATAACTCTTTACTATTACCTCGACACCTCTGACAACAACCCCTCCTCGGAACTCATTAGCGTGGTTTCCCCGTTAATTCATTAGCACTCGGGAGCCCCAGCGATGATCTTTCTCTTCCTCCCATGGTCTCTGCCCTTACAAATTTCATTTCTGAGGTTTCTCTCACATTCCGTTTATTGTGACATCATTTACGAAGTTCTCCCTCGACAGGAGAGGAGTCAAAAATAACTATATATCATTTTAAATTGCTCTGGTTGGTAACTCTACATTTTAAGAATATCGAGGAAAAAAAATGTCTAATGACAGGGCTACAAGTGGATAAAGAGCTGACAGGGTAATTGCATTACCAGATGCTCCCATACACCAGTTAGTTGCTTGCCTGGCCTATTTGAAGCAATGGGTGTCAGGTCAGTAATGAGGCTCTCACAGACAAACTGGAAGTGCCATTTGATCTCCTCTGAACACCCCCATCACTCTCACTTATGCCAAGTTTAATATGAAACACACCGTCACCCTCCTCTTCCCTCAAGGCTGCCGAAAGTTCCCAGGGACATCTCCCCCCTCACTCCCACACGAGTTAATGAAGTCAATGCTTCCCCCTCATGTCAGAGAACTTGTTCCCAGGATGGCAGTATTTTGGTGCCCGTCAACAACAAAAACACCCGATAGCAGCCTTGACTCCACTTTTTGATTCTTTTCTTCCTACTGTAGTCTGGCTGACATTTTCACACTGAGGGCTTCTTTGTGTTAATTTCTTTGTTTGATTTCCCAGTGCAATCTTTAGAACAATGCAAAGGGCACAAGAGCCTGGAGAACTGAATTTAAGTCCACAAGAGCCATTAACTTGCTGTAGGGCCCTAGTTAAGATCTGATGTCAGCTGGACATGTCCACGTTCATTGACCCAAGGTGGAGTCCATGGGGAAAGAATGGGAGTAGGGCCAGACTAAGTCATGGGACAGTGGAGTACTGGGAAGTTATCCGGCCCACCATTCATAAAGAAGCAGCAATAGCAGGTAATGGCCCAGGTGAGCCATCTCTTTTAGAAGGAGGGTGTTGAACTATCTGAAAGTAGCAGAGGTGAACAAGTCATCTTTTAAAGTGTTTGAGAGTGTGCCTGGGTGGCTTCGTCATTAAGGGTCTGCCTTCGGCTCAGGTCTTGGTCCTAGGGTCCTGGGATCGAGCCCCACATCAGGCTCCCTGCTTGGTGGGAAGCCTGCTTCTCCCTCTCCCACTCGCCTGCTGTGTTCCTTCTCTCACTATCTCTCTCTCTGTCAAATAAATAAATAAAATCTTTAAAAAAAAAAAAAGAAAGAAAAAGTGTTTGAGAGCAGTCATCCTTGAAGAAGTCCATTAGTAGACTTCAGAGCTGGCCACCAGGCCAAGGGTAGTCAGGGACAGGATGTCAATCAGGATACAGAGGAGCAGGAAAGCCATCTTGGACATCTGCAAGTGTTGCCCACCCAAACTAGATTACCCTTTTTTCTGATAACAGGCATGCTGGTTTCCTTTTGAGAAATATCATTTTTTCATTATCAGCCCCTGTGGTTAAGTGAAGTCGACTTACCCCATTCCCAGACACTAAGGGAGGAGTGTGATCCCCACTTTGGCCCAACAGAGAAAGACTTGGAATGATTAAGGAAAGGATGCTTTCCTTCTGGTGAGGCTACTAAACTCAGGATTTTCTGGGGGCCACCAGAAGGAGAGATATCACTTAAAAAATAAAACCAATATGGAAGAGAGATGGAGAGGGCCCAAGCCTGAGTGGCAGCATGCAGCTCCCAGATGCAGCCATGCCTGAAAGAAGAAACACTGTTGGACTTCCCAGCTAGAGGATTCAACTAATCTCTTTTTATTCGGTTTAAACCAGGTTCAGTTGAGTTTCATTCCCTGACAAAGGAATAATCCTAAATAATAGTATTGGATAGAACTCAGCCCTGGAAGAATTGGGTACTGGTCAGCTCTATAAGAAAGGTTCCCTTGGGGAGCATTCAACTGTCAAAGCTAAATATGAGTGTGGGTGCCAGAAAAAAGTGAAACACAGTTACCCAAACTAAGGTAAAAAAGAGTGTCAGGGTCTTTAAATGTCTCCCGCTCAGGCCAAGACAGGATGGATCTCCTGGTTGGGCTTGGAGTCCAGTTACAAGGGGGCATGTGCTGGTTTCCATATTCACACTGACCCAGGAACGTTGGACAGGCCATTTGCTTCCCTGGGTCCTGGGTTTCCCCAACTATAAAATGAAGAGGTTAGATCATCTGCCTTTTTGATGCCCCTCCAGCCCCTGAAAACTATAATCTCCTTCTCCCACTTAGCCCCTGTGTATAGCAGTGGTGTAAACAGAAGATACAAAGCCCAGGATGGCTAAAAGAGTCTCAGAACAATGGTTCCCAGGACTTGAATAAAGAATGTTTGAGAGAAAGGAGCCTGATTTCTACCCTCATTATGGGGAGTTTTCTGTCTTTCTTTTGTCTTCCAGTCGACCTTCTACATAGCTGTCCAGGAGAGGCTCCAATGAGATCTTGTTTTCCTGGCTAAAATTTTCAGTGGCTACAAAATACGTTAAGTCTCTGTGAAGACCACGCTTGGTCAAAAATAGCAATTGGAAGATATAAAGTTAGAACATTCTGTCCACTGAAAATTCGGAATTTTATGAAACTCATTATAATACTTTTTATATTCTTTAAAACAAAGACATAAGTGGCATCTATAAGTGTTACATGCCATGATTTTCTATGGTGTGAATTTTATTATCTTGTTTTTGTTTAATGCTTCTATAAAATCAGAAGAGAAAGAATGGACATGGAAAAATAGGATATGTGCTGGGAATATGTGTCAAGATGTGGGTCTAAATGCACAACGACCTCTTGACTGTTAGAATACAGTATCACTGCCTCAGCCTAGTCCCACACTGGATATGCTATGTTGGATCAAGTTTTTAACAGTAATGAAAGAGGTTACTTGGCTTCTTAATCATTTGGAATTTGAACAAAGAAGCATCTTTGATGTCAGCTAAGTACTGGTTCCTTAACATGGTTTCCCATAGAAAACTTTTGGGCTTTTGCTTTGAGGGTGGAACCCTGAAAACCATGAGCACACCCTGTATGGAGTAACTTCGGCCAAGGCTTAGGAGTCACCAGGAAGACAGGTTCCCTTTTCCACCACTCTTTCATGACGAGGCCATTTTCAAAGAGTGTTCTATAAACATTAGCTTTTCATGATGTCCTGTAGGAAACATGCTCTAGACAATAGTTTTTGCCAGTCTCTAAGCTGGAGACTGAGGATGCAAGGGGAAGCTTTGTGAGGTAGAAACTCAAGAAATACCTCAGGAGGACAGAACCACACATAAGCCATTTCAATATGATACAGTGAATGCAGACGTACCCCCAGAGCACCAGGGGAGGACACATTGAAAATACAATTTCAAGATGGTGGAGTAGGTATTTCTGGCAGGAGGATGAGGGAACCAAGTGTTTGAGAATGACCCAATGCAACATGCCATGTTGAATTTAAGCAGAAGATTTTCTCAATGGAGTAACTAGTTTCCATGACTCAGGCTACCAGTCACCAATGGGGGAGGTTCTGCTCATCTTGTGGGAATAGTCACACACACACACAAAAATAGTCTTACCAAAAAAATCTTTAAAATATCTTAAACACTTGTATTTTTAAACAAATACAAAAGACCATGGTGTATGTATCACTGCACAGCAATGACACATCCACCATGCCTGGGAGTGGGACATAGACCACTGCGGGCAGAAACCTACAAACCCACAGAAGGATGGAGATTAATACACGGGAGGAGGCGTGGAGGCAGTTCATTTGTTCCTCCTAACCAGGTGATGAATTATGCCCTCTGCCAGAGCTGGACATAGCAAGAGGAAGCAAGGGATTGGGAGATGTACCATGAGAAAGTAAGCGAATTGCGAGATTACAACTGAGACTTTCAGTATAGTCCCTCTCATCGTTTTATTTGCAATGCCTGAATGAGTCCAAAGATCAGATTTACAAAGTCTATGAAGCTGCTTCTCTTCAGCCTGGTGCAGAACACATCAGTTGGGAATAGACTAAAATCTTGAGCCAGTTAACAATAGCTATAAATGTACAAGGAAGACTCCCTTTCCTATCCAAGCACCTCTTAGGAATCCCCACTAAGGATGCATGGATGGCTCAGTCAGTTGAGCATCTGACTTTTGATTTCGGCTCAGGCCATGGTCTCCCAGTAGTGGGATTGAGCCCAGCATCGGGCTCTGTGCTGGGCATGGAGCCTGCTCAGGATTCTCTCTCTCCTTCTCCCCGCTAAAAAAAAAAAAAAAAAGAATCCCCACTAGAAGCCAGTTAATGAACAGATGCTAATAATGGGTGAACCAGAAGAAGAGTAGCCAGGCAGGGCCTGATGCCAAAGAGCCATGAGGGGTTATTAACATAGCCACTGAAAATTAAACACAATAAAAGGGACATAAAGAAAAAAAGAATTACAAGAGTTCACTGTAATATCTAATATCTTCAAATTTTATTTTTAGACCTAACACATAGCACACAGAGAAAAGAAGGGAGGGGCATGCGTTGACTCACTTGATTTTGAATACAATCTCAGGGGTTTACCAGTCAGTCACCTAGGCTTCCAGATTCTGTTTCCTCTTTCCCCTCTGGTAAAATGGGGTTAACATGCATCACCTCACAGGGTTGTTGTTCAAATTAGAATTGAAGTAATCAAAGCAGCTGGCCAAGTGTCTAGACCAGAGTCAACATTCAATCAACAATAGTCGGGGGCACCTAGGTGGCTCAGTTAGGTGTCCGACTCTTGGTTTTGGCTTTGGTCATGATCTGGGGTTGTGATCTCGGGGTTATGAGACTGAGCCCTGTATCGGGCTATGTGCTCAGTGGGAGTCTGCTTAGGATTCTCTTTCTGCCCTCCCCCGCTCACATGCTCTCTAAATAAATAAATAAAATCTTTAAAAAAATCAGCAGTAGTCAATATTATCACTGTTCTGCTCAAGTCCCTTTTGGTAAAACTTAGACCACAAAGTAAATACTGAACCTCTAATTCATTGGCTTTCAGCCCAAATTCTTAAGATAAATTGTTTTGTTTCATCAATGAAAATTTAGAGATATAAAGGCCCTGGATTTTCATCCCTTTTAATCTGAGGGTCACAGGAATTGTTCACCTGAAGATGATAGAGAAAACACATTTTTTGCTTTACTCAACTCTCAAACCCTACTAAAAATAGCAATCTTAAAAAAAAGGGAGTGAGAATAAGAGAGAAAATATACCATCTGCAAATGATATAATGGAATTACCATTATCTCAAACCATAAACTATGGAACACACCTTCCAAATACCACATGATCTAAACCTAGGTGGTGGAGGGTGCCAAGCAAAGACACACTCCACTTTTGATCTCGAGCAGAGTCCCTAAAATGTCAACATTTTGAGCAGTGTTGTCAATAGCTTATTTGATTAGGATCTAGGGTTGTATATACAATACAGGAGAGGTGAACAATGCCCTTTTAGACATCCCATCCAAGAACACGGATTGCCTGAAGAATAAGCCCGGGGATAGATCATGTCTCCAAGCTGATGAATAACGGAAGAGGTCAGGCAGGGTTCCAAAAAGGAAAGGAGGCAGCAAATTCAAGAGTGTAGCACAGAGACTCTGTGGCCTTTCTATTAGCCCCAGCAACAACTCAGATGTTGAAAACTGAAGCAAGACATCCCCTGGGATGAAAGAAATAATAGATCACATGACTTGAATGAGAGATTTCCCTGTTTGCCCAGAGCTGAGGCTTCCGTTGGTACCAGCTCACTCCTGCCCTGTCTTCTTTATAAAATTTGTCTGTAGGTGGCCTGAAAAAATTTAGCCATTAAAAAATGTTAACAATACCAAAAAAGAGAGAGAAGAAAAGAGATATAAACAAAAGATATGTATGTGTATTGCAAGAGGAGTTGCCCATATTGATGGGAAAAGAGCTCAGAAAAATAATTCTATATAATTTGGAGGGGATTTTTCTCTGCATAAGTGAATTAAATGAAGCTTTACAGTGGTTCAAAGAGATTATCAGACACACACACACACACAGTTAATCTAGAAAAGAAAGGAATGAAAAAGAAAATGATATGAGAGATGAAAGCCATTTTAGAAGCAAGACAATGGATAAACACAATTGATAAAGAAAAACTGGAGAATAATTTTAAAGAAATCACACAAAATAAAAGAAAAGCAACAAAAATGATTATACATAGGCTAATGTATATAAAAGAGCCAATGTATGTATAATTGGTGCTTCTGGGGCGGGGGAAGGGGAGGTGGGAACAAAAGCTATTCAAAGACATCTTAAAAGACAATTTTCTTAGATGCAGACTAAGATCTGTAGCTAGTGATACATTATGCCTCAAGAAAAAAAATGGTACAACACGATCATTACACTAAATGACTGACCCTCAAGGCTAAAGAAAAAAAATCATGAAGCTATCTAAACAGGAGAAGCAAGTTACCCAGAGTCGACTTCAGTATTCAAGGACAGAAGAGAATGACTATTATAAACAAATTTCCAAGGGAAACAGTGTAACCCCCAAATTGCATACAAAGTCACGGTAACCCTCAGCCACAGAAGTAATAAATACCACCAAGGCTGCCACAACTGAGGGACTATAGCAGCCAGGAGTCATTCTATAAAAACACACTGCACCATAAACTCAGTCAACAATGCTAGAAATAAAAATACTGAGCTCAGGACGAGAGTAGCTGTGTTGAGACTAGTGGAAGTTGAGTCCATCCAATGTAGAAACAAGATGAAGCCGCCCTAAAAAATATTAAAGAACATATTTTTTTTTTACTAAAACATAAACTGTAAAAAGGATGTAACAAAGATAAAATGCAAAAGTAAAAGTAATATAACAACAAAAACCAGGGAATGGAGAATGTTAATGAGAGGAAGAAGTATGGACATGCTCACTTTTTCATCAGGAGATACTCTTTAAAGTTGAGATATTCTTCTTAAAAAATCTTCAAGTTTTTCCCATAACTTTTACTTTATTTTTAACTGAGAAATATTTATCTAAAGATCAAGTTGCCCTTTACTTTTGTATGGATGTTGTAATTAAGTAAAACAAATGCATTTGACTTTTATTAAAATCATACTTATATTTTTTTAAAAATACTTCCTCTTTCTAGCTATATTTTAATTTGTTCTATTATATACATAAAGGTGCCCAGAATAATGATTACCAAATTTTGACAATTCTTACTTCTGAGCAATTTAAAATTAGGGGCTTTTTGAAGATTTATTTATTTATTTTAGAGAAAGAGAGGGAGAGAGAGCACGTGCAAGTACGGGGAAGGGCAGAAGGAGAGGGAGAGAGAATCTCAGGCAGACTCTATGCTGAGTGTGGAGCCCAATGTGGGGCTTGATCCCACAACCCCTGAGATCATGACCTGAGGTGAAATCAAGAGCTGAACGCTTAACCAACTGAGCTATCCAGGTACCCCTAAAATTAGGACTTTTTTTTACAACTTTTTCACTTCTCTTAATTGTTAGCATTTCTTCATAATCATCAGGGTTTTTAAATAAAAGAACAAATATTTATCCTTATAACAAAACTTAGCATCAGACAAGAGCCAGTGAGGGAATGGAGTGAGACCAGTGGCCAGCCCCCATCTTCTCATGGTTTCTCAGGCCAAGTTACATGAGAGCCCTCTAAGTGGCCATCTAATGCTCTACATGTGCTTATCAGTCAAAAACAATCCTCCCCACACCATCCTTCCTTGAGCCACACTGCTCTCCGATGCTCTGGAGCGCCAGGCCGTGGGGAGAGAGGCGGGTGAAGGACCATCTTGGAATGGAGGCCTCTCGGCTGTCAGGTCACCTCTGCAATACTGTCCAGTTCTTCCCACTGCACTGAGGGAAAACCTAAAGTCCTTTCCATGTCACACAGAACCCCGTGATATCTGTCCACAACCACCTCACTGCCACCACCGACTTTGCCCCGCATTGTTCTCTGTTCCTGAGTGCTCCAGGAGTATTCCCAGCGTAGGTCCTTTGCTCTTCCTTTGCTTTGGAATACACCTTCCCCCACCCCACCCCACCCCCGGCTTCACAGCATCTCCTCCAGGTGTCACCTCACCATCCCAGTAATGCCTCCCTCATAACCCACCCTAAAGCCCTTTACCACTTATCATTACCTGAAACCATCCCATGCATGCATTCCTTACTGGTTTATTATATGTTCCCCCCCAACAGGCTTCAGGAGACAAAGAACCACCTCTGGCTTATTCATTGCTGAGTCCCCAGTGCCTAGAACTACTCCTGACATACAGTAATAGTGGTACAGCATACAACTACTCCTGGACCTCCATGCCAGGTCCTAGGATGAATACCTGGGATCCAACACACATAAGTAAAAACCTGGGGAACAAGGACTGGCTTCATGTGCTTCATGGGCAGGTGACCCATATAGTTGCACATATTCACAAGTTCAGAAGTGTTCTGCACTTGAATTAATGCTCTGCTGTTATGAATATAATGCATTAATGAACCTCAATAATTTTTGGAGAAAGGTCTCAGATTTCCACTGTGTATTGGTCCCCACAAATTATGTAGTTGGTCCTGTGTGGAATGAACAAGTGAAAGAATGAATGATACCATTAGGCCAATTGCTTCAGCCTCAAAACCTGTTCCCTGCAAGGTGGGGAGGATACCTCCTCCCCTGCCTGACTCATAGTGCACTGTAGGATCTCAACAAAGAGTGTGCAGAAAGCACAGCCAAAGGAGACTCTTCAAGACATACCCAACCTAACACACAACTCATCCACACAACTGATCACACCCAGTCTACACTTCTGCAGGACTAGGCAACTTTTTTTTTTTTTTTTAAACTTCAAAGGCCCCTTTGCTTATACAGTTTCTCTGTTTGCAATGCCCACCCTATTGTCTGCCTGGCTAGCTGCTCATGACCATCAAGGCAAAGAGAGGGTATTTCCTGCTCCAGAGAGCCTTCCCACCCCAGAGGACGAGTGGATCCACCTCTAAACTCTCAAATCTTTTGCTTGTTTTTATCCTAGCACTGTCTACCCTGGGAGGCAGGGGCTGTCACTTCTTCCTTTCACAAATCTCTCCTGCTTTTCCATTCCATGCCAGGTCCTTTCATTGACACCTAGGATCCAGAGCTATTTGAGGCTCCATCTGGCAGAGCAGACACACAAGCCTTCCACCTTTTCTCCCACCTCTGCTGAGCCCACAAAAGGTGCTTGGTAATTGTTTGCAAAATGACTGAATGACTCAGAGTTAGGGTTAGGATCTAAGGGATCTGTTTTCTTACCAAGTCTTCACCATGAATATGCAGCAGGACCTTGGAAACTCATTGCCCATGAGCGGTTTTCCCTTCTGCAAAATGGGATGAGGGGAGGGCCAGACTAGATAGGCTCTCTCTCGTCTTCCCTCTTGCCCAGATCCATGAGTTACAAATAGTCAATTAAAATACCAGCAGAAGCCAGTATCTCTTAGGCACATCTTGGGAACTGGGCACTTTGAATAGCACCTCCCCCAGTCCTCACAACAACCACATAAAGTAGACGACTACCCCAGTGTCTCAGAGGAGGAATGTGTGTGACTTAGAGAACTTCAGTACATCTGGCCCACTCGCGCACAATTGCTACATGATCATTCCAGGATGAGTACTTACCCACCTGACCCAAAGCTTATATTTGTCTATGCTCCAAACCACTGCACACACTGCCCCATGCTTCCAGCCTCATCTTGTCTACCATCCCAAGACCCCAACCGGTCCAAAAACAGAAAGCCAGATGCCCTCAGGAATAGGGAGTATAAGATTCTGCACATTCCGTGTGGTTTTTTCCACTGGCCACCCTCCAGTTCGCCAGGGTTGAAAAGCTGGACATTCCCGTCCTCTAGCTGGCATGAAGGCCCCCTTCAAATTCATGGAGGCCAACTGCAAGGGGCTTCTATAAATCACACCCACAGCACACAAAGCCTGTTGTTCACACCCATCTGGGTGCAACAGAAGAGACGGCCTACCCCCAGAGGCTGGATCCCAAGTCCCCCTTCCACGGATGCAAGGCCGCATGTCGGGTGCTTGAGCTGATGACAAGGGGTCCGGAGCAGCTGTGAGGAAGGCGATCATGTGACAGATCCTCTGCGTCAGCTCCAGCGCTTTCTCCAGGCTCACCCTCTGACAGTTATTACTGCTGCAATAAATTCTTCAGTAAAACAAACAGGCACGCCGTAAATTTATTAGTCTGGGCACTCTGTGTTACTTAACGTAACAGCTAGTCTTAAACAGGTAACTACTGCAGTAAATAAACCAGTTTATTTAGGCACTGTCAGCCCTAAGTGTTCACAGGAGCCTGGAGAAATGGCATTGGCCTTTATAAGCATGATATATACCTGCATAAACTACATTTGCCCACTCAGATATTTGACGGCAAGTAACCACCTGGGAAGAGTGTGGTACCTAGGACATATCTGTGAACTTCAGAGAGTCCATGTATAGGAGACATGGAACCAAAAAGGTAAGCATATATGTAGGTAGAGTTTGTGGATGTGGTCTCCATGTGAATCAAACCAGTGCCCCAAACTCACATACTATGGCGACGCATGTAAAGTCGACTGAGATTTTTCTGCCAAGCTGTTTGCAGAGAACTAACAATTACTGACCCGGGTCCTTAGAAGCTGGGTGGCCTGACTTCATCATCTTCATACCCTCCAAGCCTTGTGCATCTCCAGATACAGAGCATAGACAAATATAAATACTGGGTCTCTGTGCTAGATTCTCAAGTGGGCTCTTTGTAGGAAATGTTTATTCTCTCAAATTTCTGGTGGCTGAAAGTCTGAAATCAAGGTATCGGCAGGGCCATGCTCCTGCTGAGTCTGTGGATGGAATTTCCTATGTCTCTCCCAGCTCCTGGTGGCAGCAAGTAGCCCATGGCATTCCTTGGCTTGGGGCTGCTTCACTGCGGCCTCGGCTTCTGTCTTCATATGGTCTTCACCATTGGATGTGTGTCTTCTCTTATGAGAACACCAGTCATACGGGATCAAGGGCCCACCCTACTCTAGTATGACCTCATTTTAACTGTAATTATATCTGCAGTGATCCCAATCATCACACAAGGTCACATTCTGAGGTTCTGGGAAGGACATGAATTTGGGGGTACTCTGCCCCAAATTCTGAGCACAACACCTCATTTTACTTTTGCAGCACTTTGTTGGGTAAAAATGTCTATGCCCATTTTACAGATGAGGACATTAAGTTCAGGGGAAGTCCAATAACTTCCTGATTAGGGTCCCAGAGCTGATAATTGATGAAGTCAGGACTCCAGTACAGCTGTGATATCAAAATCCTCATTTTCCCCAGGGCACTGAGAAACAATTCTCTGGCCAGTGCTCAAATCACGTGCAGATTCTTTTAGAACCCTCTCTTTTTAAAGAAGCATCATGGATGCAAGCGTGCATGTGTATCTATGTGTTTAATGACATTCATCTCATTGGAAAACATAGTTTGAATTGTTTGAGGGCCAATCGCAAAAGCGGAAAGAGCCAGGGCTAAGAGAAGAAGACAGTAATATAATGGAACTGAAACTTTCTTCAGACCATATTTGGATTCAATTGCCTGTTACCCAGAGCCCTGAAAATAAATGCACCGATAAATAATTATTTCCTGCCCCACACATTACCAAATATGACTGTGCCCGGTCTAGTGGCCAAGGAGCCAACCCATTGTTCAAATGCCTGGCCCCACCCCCACCCCCTTGGCTGCAAAAAATGTGGCTTCACTTTCCTGTGAATCCTAACTTAAAAAATAGAATGGCACACAGTCAACAAATGCCTCATGTTGGCTCTCCACTGACAGCCCTGGGATCAATTAGATAAATAAGGAGCAATGGGGCTTCCTCCGAATATGGTCAGGAACACAGTCTCCTTAGGATCTGGTGATTCCAGCACCTTCTGCCCAGAGTCCTGCACTCACACGCTATCCCTGCTCAGAGCCACCCTTCTCCAAAGGTGTGACCACGGGAAGGCAGACTGTGAAAAACTCTCCTGCATTTTGCTTTGGGGTAAATTCTAGGGGAGGTGAGGTCAGTGCATATCAGCTGACCCCACTCAGGACGGCAAGTGCCGCCATAGCATGCAATAAGACATGGGGTTTGGACACAAATCAGCCGTGATTGGAAATTACTCCACTACCCATTGGCCTTGTGACCTTAGACAAGTCCTTTTACCTCCTTGGTCTGTACTTCCTTCCGTGACGTGAATCATACCTACTTATGCATAGATAAAACAAGCTAACAGAAAAAAATCCTGGTCCAGAGGAAGCCTTATGCATCCCTTCATCTCCTTCTCCACAAATGGGGAAACCAAGGTGGGCGTTGGTCATTACAATCTTGATTAGTGGAGTTGAGATTCCAGCCCAGATCTCCATTACAGTCAAGGTTATCACGTTGAGGATTCCACAGGGGATGCTGCCTTAAAAATGTGTGTTTCTGCCCCAGTGTCTATACTCTAGCAGGATCTTTATCCGAGACACCAGGACTATCTATCTGCATGTGCATCTGCCTCACTATAGTAACGTGCACTCCTTGAGAACGTAGGGCATGTATCATTCATCTCAATACATCAAGTACCTCATAGGTGGTCTGGAACATTGAAGGCTTTAATGTATATTCGTTGAATAATTGAAAGGGGTAAAAGCCCTCCCCTGTGCCTCCATAACACTTCCACATCTCCTGCCATGGACTGGGCCATTCTGGGAGCTATTGCTTCTGTGCATGTGTTCCTTCCTCAGAAGATTGCAAGGTCCATGTCGGCAGTGTCTAAGACCGGCTCAGTCACATGCCCATGGCCTAGTGCAATGCCCAGCACATAGTAAGTGCTCAATAAACCATTGTTGAAAAGAGATTAAGAGATTTTTAATAGGACACTGGAGGAAATAAAGGGGAGAGTACATTTAATTGCATAGAACACCTACCATGTGCCAGATACTTTACTTGGTATCTTCCTTCCTATTGATCATCACACACACACACACACACACACACACACACAGCAGTTTTACCCCCATTTTTACGAATGAGCAAAACTGAGGTTGCAATGAGCCAACTTGTCCAAGACCACACAGCCAGTGAACACCAGAGCACACATGAAGCTCAAGTCTGTCTGCAAATCCCCTGCTACATCACATTGTTTCTTCGAAATCTGAAGAAAACATTGCCTACTTTGTCATTTTATCTAGAACCATCTGGGAGCCCCTCCCTGTTGACCTCCTGCCATCCCTGGTGTGAGGGACCCACTGTGGGAGCCAGCCTGGCTGAACAGTGAGCTGTGCTGGCTGTGGGTAGAGGTGAAGGGCTAGACCTTCTGAGAAACACACCTTTAGCAACCCAGGACCTTATCATGCATGAGCCTGGGGCCATCAGATCTCACAGTCATGGGGTGGTGGAGACCCTCCTCCCTGAGCTCTGTGGGAGACCAATCACACCAGCGTGAGCTGAGCCGAGCACATGTCCCTGTGGCCAGCCACCACCTACCAGGGGATGGAATGCTGCTTGTGGTGGCCATGGTTTTCTCAGGCATGTGGGAGGCCACTTCACAGCATGAAATCGAGCCCTCCATGTCTGCCTTGCTCACCGATGAGCCGCCTGGCAGAAGCAGGGGGGTACTGTTGGACAGGAGTATTGGGAATTTTGGGAGAGGAGCTGCGCATCTCAGAGGCATGGACAACTTCCTCCTGAATGGAGGAAAAGGTAGCAGCAGCTAGAGAATCAAACAATGATGGAGTGCAGCTGACCCTAAACCAGGCTCCATATTCTGCTAATGCCATTCAGTCCTCAAGACAATGTCTTGGTGGCCATTTTGCAGATGGAAACACTGAGGCTCATCAGACATTAAGAAAAGGAAGAAGTGATGGAGTGAAGTGCTTCTATTCCACCCCAATATTCAATCCGAGAGTAAGAAGCCAGAATTCGAATCTGGAGATTTCTTGAGCACGTCAAGAAGACAACAAGGAACTATGCCAATCTCTTCCTTTATAAGAAGGCCACCATGGCGAAAGTGTTCTCAGATGTGGATTGCTCATTTGAGTTCCCTTCTTTATCCATTCTAAAGGGTACTGGCAAACCTCATCTTGTGCTCTGACATGTTCCCTTTGGGGCTAAACGGGTAGTGTTTTAAAGGTTGTATGTATCTGTCCATCTGCGGATTTTGATCCCAGGCTTTGGTGTCTGCAAAGCACATGGCCATACATGCGCTCCCATTTTTGTGAAGTTGAGCCACACCCAACTAATGGTGAGGAAAGAAGTCTCCAAAAGCCAGGGCAACTGCCCACCGCAGATGAGCCGCAGAGGGCAGACTCAGCACTGCCCCCTCCAAGCTGCTTTACTCCAAGTGATATGCATTGTGTGGCCCACGGAAGCCCTTCAGAGAATCCCCTGAGGCCTGCCGTCTCCAATCCCCCCATGTGTCCCCTTCCAGATTCCTCCATAGACATGACTGGAGCAAACTAGACCCCCCACACCTCATCTCAGGCACACTGGACACATCAGCCTGACATGTCTTTCCAATTAGGCCAGTCCTGAGCTGCAGAGAAACAGGAAACCACTCGCAGCCTCAGACCCATCCAGACGCAGGAAACCGGGCAGAGACGGAGCAGCCCCAGCAGCGGCGTCAGCCCCGAGCCAGGGCACGATGCAGCCAGCCCCTGCCTGCCAGACACTGCCCACCCCTCCCGCTGCAGGCCAACGGCCTTGCCTAAGGAACAGAGATGGAAGAGCATGCCCCATCACTTTGCAGCCGGGAAATCTTGAGCAGATTTCTCTGTCTCTCCAAAGCTCTTAAGAGACTCCTGCATGCGCTCGAACCCCTCCCTTAAAGGACACATACCATGAGATGATGTTTGCAAACCCTCAGCACGGCACCAGGCATATAGTAAGTGCTCATTCATGCCAAGGAATGGGCAGGCCCTTTACACAAGCCATCCCATTGGTTCCTTGTAGCTTCTCTGGGAGGAGAGTCTTTGGAGTCCCATTTGACAGATGGGGAAACTGAGTCAGGGTCATGTAAACTGCAGTAGAAGAGCATGTGGTTTAGAATCCCAAAGGGACACAACCTCCAAACTCAGCCCAGCCATTTGTTAGTTCGGGACTGGCTATGTGACTGTCCAGTCGACACCAGCCACTGTGTTGGAGCATATCATCTCCAAGTCCAGTCTTTCATCTTGCGGATGGTGTCCGCAGCTCCGCTGTATCACAGAGGCATCTGAGGTCCAGAGAGCTTACCTCATATGCCTGCAGTCCCACCCCAGAGTGACAGAGCTGACATTTAGCATTGTGGCAGATCTCTGTTGCTTTCCAAGCCTCGCGCCTCCAGTTAACACATCCAATAATCTCTGTGCAGGCACTGGCAGAGGACCGAGTAACGGCACTCCAGAACACTTATATGGAACTAAAACGAAATGTTGGAGTAGCTGGGGTCTGCACTGAATCAGCAATTTCCACGACAGATGGCTTAACGCCCCACCAAGCCTCACGAGCCTCCCTTTGCCCCTGAAGGGCCAGGTGTTGTTCTGTGAAGATCTACACAACACAGCCATCCACATGTCCCAGCCCAAGACTCAAAAGTTGGCAGTTCCTCAAAAAATGAAACATGAAATTGCCATATGATCCAGCAATTCCACTTTTAGGTAAACAACCAAAAGAATTAAAAGCAGGGACTTAGGTATGTGTACACTTATGTTCATAGCAGCACGACTCACAACAGCCAAAACATGGGAACAACCCAGATGTCCTCTGAGGGACGAATGGATAAGCAAAATGTGGTCTATCCATACAGCAGAATATTATTCAGCCTTAAACAAGGAAGGATATTCTGACACATGTTCCAACATGAGTGAAACTTGAGGACATGATGCTGAGTGAAACAAGCCAGTCCCTCAAAGACAAATAATATTATATAATCCCACTTATGTGAGACACCTAAAGTTGGCAAATTCATAGAGATAGAACACAGAATAAAGGTTAGCAAGGGCTGGGGGAGGAGGGAAACAGGGAGTTAGAGTTTGATGAGGACAGAGTTTCTGCTTGAAATGATGAAGTTCTAGAGATGGATCGTAGTAAAATTTGCCCAACATTGTCAATATACTTAATGTCACTGAACTGTACACCTGAAAAGGGTCAAACAGTAAATCGTATGTGTATCTTACCACAATAAAAAATAAAGAAAAGAAAAAAGTCAGCTAAATGCATTCAGTGGGGATCCTCCTCCCAAAAGTTCAATTCAGCAACTGCATGATTTGGCTGAGATGCCCCCAGATGTGGAGCCAACAGAAGGCAGGTGGTTTTTCTCATAGGGATTCTTCAGTAAAGCCCCATGATTTGGGGCCAAGCGCCCTTCACCTCGGCAGACACCTAGCACCCAGCACTGTCCATGTGGATGGGTGTGGGGAGACCCCACGGGAGCCAGGGTATAAAGAAACAGGGCCATTTTTAGTAGGAGAAATGAACTTTCCAACAAAGATAGACAGGGTGTTTCAGATCTTTTCAGAAGGTGGGGGGAAGGGTTAACGAGAAAAAGAAAGATCAATGTTTCTCCCTGAAATTTTACAGTCACAGATTTTAATGCAAAGAAGCTGTTGAGCGTGAGCTGTGAATCTTTGATGAAAACTAATACAGCAAGTCAAATGCCTTCCACATTGTCTGCACTCCCAGGGAGCACCCCAGCCCTCTGCAAAAGGCTTGTTCACTGCTCAGAGAAGGACTTCACGGGCCAGGCCTGGCACTCCCCTAGCTCCTTTATTTTTAACTAACATATTTTTCTTTTATTTGGGGGGAAAAAACTCTACTAAAATAAAGTAAAATAAAAAGACTACCAAATAACAAAAGGTACCAAACCTGATGTGTTTAAACCTTGATGAGAAACAAACTCTTCCAAGTGAAGAAGAATGCTCAGAACACAGGACATCAACCTCTCCCTGCACCCCACCTTTGCTCATAGGAGATCATTTGCAAACTCAGTGTGTGTGTGTGCATGTGCGCTTATTACAGATTTCAGTCGGTTGGATTCTGGCTTCGTTTCAAATCGCTATAGAATGTATTTAATGAAATTTAGGTCTTTGGCATTTCATTTAGGAATTGTGTGTGTGTGCGTGCGTGCGCGCACGCACGTGTGTGTGCGTGTGTGTGCACATGTGCGTGTGTTTATGCGTGCGTGCGTGTGTGCACCCGTGTGTGCGTGTGTGTGTGTGGCCACCGCACCAGCACATCGGCCAGACGTTCACATTCAAGATCCACGTCTTTCCCACAGCTGGAAGGAACCAGAACTCTCTAGCTCAGTATATGTTTCCAGAGGGAAACCGAGCCCCTGGGAGTTCACTAACTTGTCCAAACTCATTTACGGAGCCTTCCTGCTTCCACACCCAGTGCCCCTGGCCCCACACACCAAACCTCTGCTCAGAGAGTGACTCGAACCTGGGAATTAGGCCCAGTGAGCTGCCCACAGCTCCAGACAGGCTTCTGAATATTTATCTAAAATATTACACTGTTTAAGTGGAGGCATTTGAAACAGCAATTGTGTCCCTCAGACTGTATCTTCTAGAAATAAGTCAGCACCTCACTATGGCATTTGTTACAAAGCAACGATTGTTTCACTCAATATTCCGCTCATAATTGTTTCTTGGACATCCATTAATTTTTGAATCATAATACTCCCTCCATTGTTTCTAACCAGAGTCCTGCTCCGAGGATTCCACACCCTATCATTATTGCATAATTTTTCTGCCATTATTTTCTTTAAAAAAAATCAATAAATTGTTCGTGATTCCTCTAATTGACACCACATGCCTATAGTGTAGAAATTCAACATTTACCTTAAACAGTAAATCTATTCTGTCAGATACAATGATGTGGGAATTGTCAGGAAAAGATAATGATCTTATTCCAGGCACAGGCATGTACACACACACACACACACACGCACGCGCGCGCACACGCATGCACACAGGCACACATACGCTCACACCCCAGAAGTTAAAACCTAAGTTTCAGAGAGAAGATATCCAGCGTATTGCGGCTTTCACAGGCTCTCTGTAGGACACCTTGTGCAGCTCACGCTTCCACACCGAAATCTGTGTTGTTCGTGCAAATTACCTGGGTATGGAATCCTGCTTCATGGTCATTGGTGTGGCAAGAAGGGGATTGAATGAGGAGTCAAGAAATCCAGGTTCTAGCCCACATCTTCCAACAACAACCATTTTGTGGCCATTTCTGCAGGTGTGTCATATATATATATTTCCAAGAGCCCCCACTGCCCCATTTTATAGGGTACAAACAGAGCTTAGGGCCAGTGCCCAGGGTTACCAGCTGGGCAGCTGCCGCCATCAGCCTGCTCCGTACCCCATGCCACCCTCGATGTTGGTAGACCTAAGGGAGCTCTTTTAGCATCTCTGACCCTCAGTTTCTTCATTTGTAAAATGAGAAGGTTGGACAAAAATGATTGTAAAAGCCCTTCCCAGCTCAGAACTGTAATGTGCTGCTTTGGGTCACAGCATCACCACCTAAAATGGCTACATTGCAATCACTCTGCATCCCAATGCGTCTTTGTGAGCAGGGTCTAAGGAAGCTCAGTTCACAGGAAGCCCATGGCCCTTGATGAGCAACCAGGCTGTCGTCGG
>NC_058411.1:5886783-5914593 GCF_002201575.2 Neomonachus schauinslandi | reverse complement strand
ACAACATTTGCACTGTGACCTTGCAACACCTCCCATTTCCCACCTTTGACTCTGGGCTAGCTGAGATGACCTTCAAGCTTGCTGTGTGGCTAGCTTGGGATTTCTCACATGTCTTCTCCTCCCCAGAGAACAAGGACTGTGACTCCTTGACCTCTGTCTGCCTCAAACAATGCCAGCTCCTGGCTGCATGCTGGCTGCCTTATTTCATCACCCTGATGTGAGGATTTGTCCCTGAGACAAAGCCCCATCCTCAGGGCTGCTACCCAGGGGTCCCTCCTCTGGCCTCTGGGGTGGGTCAGACAACTTCCAGCAAGACCTTTCTGAGGAGAAGAACATGATCCTGCCTTCACCTTCAGCAATCTAAAGAGTTCCCTAGACTATCCTCCCATGGCAGTCCCATCCAAGCTTTCCACCATCCTCCTGGAGGTCTAGGGATGTCTCCTTAAACAGGGCACCTAGAGCTGAGTGAGACTCTCAGGAGAAATCTGAAGTAAGCCTGGCATACAAGCCTATCACCTCATTCATTCTAAGAATCATACTTCTGTTCATGCAGCCAAAACTGCATTATCCTTCTAGACGTCCATGCAGGTAGCATGGGATTTTGTGAAGCCCATGCATCGAACACCTTCAAGGTCCCAAGGCAAAATGCTGAATATGCTATTTCTCCCCCCTTCCTCATCTTGGAAAGCTGTTTTCTTCTAGACCCCACATCAGAAACTTACCTCCCTCCTGTTAAAGAGAAGATAGCCCCATTTTACAAAATGAGCATAACGTTTGGAGCCACAGAGCCAGACTCATGTCAAGGCTCCAACCTTCGTCACTGGGTGCGTGTAGGTGGGGTACCTTCTTGTCCACACTGAGCCTCTGTTTTGAAATCTAGAAAGTGAGGGCAGCAGTGCCCACTCTCTTTCCAGCAGCTGCACAGAAGCATTTTGCAGAGAAGCGCGAAGTCTGACCCATATGGCTCCAAATAAATGGAAGCTATTATTAATAACAGTGCTAATAATTATGAAAATGGAAACAGTCAAATCACAATGTATTTCATGATGTCTCCAAATTCTGATGAATGGGGATCATTTAGATCCTCATCACACCATCCAGGATATTTTCACAACCCAGCTTCTCGTCCACCACAAATTCCATAACACTGTCAACATTCTCAAGTGACTTATTAAAAGAACCTTTGAATCAGACAAGGAGGACGATGAAGCCGTGAGGACTCTATTGCATCTACGAACCAGCATCTGTCATGGATAGTTTTTAAAATCATTTTTTTATCTCCCTAATTTTACCATCACTGTGCCCATATTTCTCCATCATGGCTGCATAATTAAAAATCAAAGTAAAATATTTAGCTCTTAAATTCCTTAAGGCTGTCACTTTACTTTCTGCTTCTATCCCTGGAGCATCCTTCATCTTCCTACTCAGCTCCCCCACCAGCAACTTCAAACGAGTGCAATCTTTCCATTACCTCCCCCTCCCCAAATCTCAACTTGACACCCTCTGCTTGGCCTGCCCTCTTTGTTGGAATACGTTCAATTCCTATTGTCCGGAAGATAGGGAATTTTTAAAAGTTGCTTTGTTAATAAATGCCTCAGTTTAAAAAGTTTGCTCAGCAGCGTGTGTCTCTTAATATGTGTCAACTTCTGTTTGGATCAATTGACGTGGGATGCTATATTAATTATTCATTTTTGCAGAATGGAAATTAATTATTGTGCATGAGATTCTAAACACATATGGCAACAGTGCCGGCTGGACTGGCCCCCCTGCCAGGATTTCAGAGACTCAGATTCAGAGGTAATATGTTGTTTTGCAAAGCCAAGACCTCCTAAGGATTCCAAGATAGAAGAACTGAAAAACTGACATGTTTCTGTATGTGGTCCAAATCCTGCCCTCCTTGGATGCACCCCTGACTTCCCTGCCATGTCTTCTAGAGTCTGTGCTGCTGAGGGGCAACATCTGAGTCTATTGCTAAAATTACAACCACCTAAAGCCTTGGGTCTTTGTCCTTACCTCCAAATCTGTGTTTCTGCAGTGGGTGGCACTGCCAGCCTCTTTGTCCTGAATCCTTCCAAATGAATCCTCCTAGAGAGGATGACTAGGTCTGCGGTGTTTCCTTTGCATTCCATCCTACATTGTCATTTTGTTTATCACATTGTAATGGGATTGTTTGTTCAACTATCTCACCATTTGGTGAGAACTTTGTGGGTAGGAATTACATCTCATTCTTTCTCGTAGCTCCTCATGTCCACTGAAGATGGGTAGCTTATTAGATTGAGTTGGACCTATTAATTTCATGATGGAGGGAGTAGGGGAGCTCACAGAAATACCTATTCCCATTGAGGAAAATGAAGAAGGGCATGTACCAGACACGGTGATAATAAATAATAGCCATTGCAGTCCACTGCTGATGACTGGTATGGGCCAAGCATCACGCTACACATGTCACATGGACTCTCTCCTTAGATTCTCAATAATCCTACCAAAGAGGATTCCATCCTCCTTGCACATGTCAGAAATGTGTGGCACCAAGAAGCTGAGCAATCTGCCAAAGATCTCACGTCCACTGGCAGGCTTGAGCTTTGATCCCAAAGACTGTAAGCTCATGCTCTTCATTTCCTCCTGTGTGGCCCCTCCCAGGGGCACCCAGCCTGCAGCACCTCAGGAAACCTCCCCGTCCCCTATGTCCGTGAGCACATGGAAGGTGTCAGGGAAAGCATCTCAGAAGATGTTGGTGATTGAGCAGGTGTTGTCCAGGCAGAGAATGATGCACAGAAATGCCATGAAGAGGTCGTACAGCTCAGAGTAGGGTTCCTGAGCCTGTCCTGAGCTTGAGTCCTTATGCTGCCCCTTGCCAGTTTCATCATCCTATTCTCCCTGTGCCAGTTTCCTATCTGTAAAACAGAGATAATAATAATTCTTACTTTTGTGGGGTTGTTGTAAAAATGAAATGATCAAATACTCAGCAAGCACTTAGAACAATGTTCGGCACACAGGAGTGAATAGATGTTTCCTGTCACGGCTCTAATTCTGGGTAGTGGGAAAGTAAGGAGCAAGAGGAAGCCAAGCTGCATGCCATTCCAGAGAAATAGCAGATATTTGGTTTTGGTGAGGGGTGATGCTGGGGGCAGGGGTTAACAAGAGATGGAGTTGAGAAGAGGACCCAGGGTGGATGTCAAAGGACCACATGTCCCAAGGCCAAGAGTATGAGCAAAGGCAAGTTCTTGGCAAGGATTCAGCAAGAAGAGGCAGGATATGCTCTAACCTGCAGCATTACCTCTCTTAGACACACACCTTTAGTTCTTGGTTCTTGGTAATTTTCACAGTCCAGTTTTGACCTTGACCTCTGTGGACACACAGACAGAACCTAATCTTCTTTAAAAACCATGATGTCTTTGTCATCAGATAATCCCATGTCTTCCCCCAGAAGCTGTTTATTTCTGAAATAACCCACATGTTGCCCTCACTCTCATAAAGTTGGTGTCAAGGCTCCTCTCTGCCCTTGCTTGCCTCTCCCCATCCCTCCCTCCTTCTCCCTCCCTCCTTCCCCCTCCCTCCCTCTCTCCTACATCTCCCCGTCCCTCTCTCCTTCCTCCCTCCCCTTTCCTCCTCCCTCCCTTCCTCCTCTCCCTTTCTCTCTCCTTTTCTGTCTCTTTGCCCCCCCGCCCCAACCATGAAGCACCAGTTTTCCTCCATCTCTTTTACGATATGAACATGGGGAGAGTAAAAGAGAGGTTCTCAACAAAGGTTATCTTTATCAAAAGAAAATATATGATAGAAATTATAAAATCAGCTCCATAGAAAGGGGAAGAGGGCAATCATGAGAGCTCATTCGGTTGATTTCATATCAAAGTTGGACCAGAGTTTCCTGATGGCCATGGCAAAAAGGAAAATACAATCGTTAACACCTCATATTATCAGACTAGAGGAAGCATCGCAACTTGTCAGTATGTGGATGTGAGAAGCTATGGGGAAGTGGGGGACCAAGAAATCCCAGACACTAAATCGTGAAAGATACTGGGCATGTAGAGGCATTGGGAACAAATTACACAGTGTGCCTTCAGAAGATTTTTTTTATGAACTCTTATTTGTGAGTAATTTTAGATTCACAGGATGTTTACAAAGATAGCACAAAGAACCCCCATATACTCTTACCCAGTTTCCCCATTGTCAACATCACACATTACCATGATGTATTTGTAAAAACTAAGAAACCAACATCAGTACATTAATATTAAGTAGCTCCACATTTTACCTGGATTTCGACAGTTCCCCCATTAATGTCCTCTTACTAATCCACCGCATTTGGTCCCACATCTCCCTAGTCTCCTCTGGTCTGCCAGTTTCTCAGCATGCCCTTGTCTTTGACAACCTTAACATTCCTGAAGAGTACTGACCAGGTACCTTGTAGAACCTCCCCCGACTGGGTTTGTCTGATGCTCTTCTCATGATTCAAACTGGGATATTGGAGTTTTGGAAATAATGACACAACAATTAAATGTCTTTCTTATCACATCACATCAGGAGGTTCATGATATCCACATAATTTTATTACAAAAACAGAAAATCCTTTAATTCACCCTTTTATTTATTTATTTATTCATTTATTTATTTATTTATTTTGAAATTTTTTATTTTTAAGTAACCCTACACCCAATGTGGGGCTTGAACTTACAACCCCGAGATCAAGAGTCACATGCTCCACCAACTGAGCCAGCCAAGTGCCCCGATTTATTTTTAAATGGATGACCAGTGGTCCATGGAAGATAATTTGTGTTTTTTAAATCAGAAAACATGGTTTCAAGGGTCAATGCCTAAGAGTTTGCCATGGTTCTATTTTTAACAGTATCTGATAAATTCTTTTTTTCAAAGTTTGAGAGCAATCGTCCTCTAGAAGATTACACCTCCACGTTTTAGATCATTCAGAGTCTGCTCAATAGAAAGGTATGAGGTAGCCGCTTATACTTGTTGATAAGACTGGGTACACGCAGGAGTCTGTTGCAGTTCTTGACCACAACAGCTTGTAACAGGATTGAAGGTGAAATTCCTAAATACATGGAACACCCTCCTCTGAATGTATAAGGTCAAAGCTTAATGTATAAGGTCAAAGCTGATGACTCCCAAAAGTAGTTGATTTCATTGTCATTAAAGTAATGACATATCTTAGGCCAACGGAAGTTGAGTATCTCTGAAAGCACTGATAATTTTAGTCTCACAATTTTGTATATTTCCTCAAAATTGAGGAAGATGTTTTTGTTTGTAACAGTCAGAGTTTTGCAAAGTTCATTCTTAAGAGTCCCAGTGAATCCTACGACCTTGTCACTGGAGAAATGGATTAGATCTCCCCATATCAGAAACAATGTTTCACTAATAGGAACAATGGAACAAATGTTTCACTAACATCAGAGCCTTCCCGCTGCAGAAAAAGCCTCACCGAATCCTGTGAATAAGCAAACAATGACCAAAAGATATTGCCCAATTGTCAGGGTGAAGTGGGTTGGGGATATTCAAAGGGGCTTCGAGGCTTTGATTCCTGTCCGCATCCCATCTTTACAGTCTTGCCAGGATTATGTTGTTGGCAAGTAAGACATAGTCTGGAAACACCCTTGGCGGCACTCTTAAATTACCCAGCCAATGACAATTCACTACCAGGGCCAATTTAGGTATGTTGTTATGGGTAGAATAATGAAGCATTTTTCCTCAACTCCAGGAGATTTTGTATGACCAGACCACGGTTTTTCGAGCACCACCAATATCTTCAGTCAGTATGCATTCTGACCTCCCCAGTGTTTTTCTCTAAATCAGGGGCTTATCTTTGACAATGAATGCTGGTCTCTTTGAATCACTCCAAGGCTTTCCTCTTTGAGTGGTATGGGAAAGCAAGTCATGCTTTTGTTAAATGCAGATTTCTCTTAAAACCACCAAAATTCACTTTTTATTTTATTTCTGTTTTATCGGAAGTGTCCTGATTTTGAGGGATGCCTGGGTGGCTCAGTCGGTTAAGCGTCTGCCTTTGGCTCAGGTCATGATCCCAGGGTTCCAGGATCGAGTTCCACAGCAGGCTCCTTGCTCAGGGGAGAGCCTGCTTCTCCCTTTGCCTGCCGCTCCCCCTGCTTGTGCACGCACTCGCTCTCTCTCTCTCTGACAAATAAAGAAATAAAATCTTAAAAAAAAAGAAGTGTCTTGATATTGAATCTGATCAATCTTTTACAGTCAAGAAATAATCCCTCAGTCTTTTCCTCATTAAACTTGTTATACACCCTCATCCCATATTTCTGTACCTGTTTTTTTTTTCTTTTTTTTTTTCTGTCCTGTTTTTGTCTTTTGTTCTGTTTGTTTTTAATAAATACAAAAATTTATCTTTTCCCTGTTTGGTTAATTTTCACCTCCTTGGGTCCACCAAGTTGCTCTAGTCTATCTACATCTTCCTGGATTCTTTCAGCCAGTATTTTAATTTTCTCTCCAACCCTGGTGTTCTTCCCAAATTACCCCCTGTTCTTATTCACACAGGTGATAAAATTATTGAAGAACACAGTGCTAAGGACTGAGCAGACCAGAGGGAGACCAGGCTCAAAGAAAGATCTACAATTTTGAACTTTGCTTTGGACCCACTGATGGCCAGAGGATATGGTAGAAATGCAATATCTCTTCCATTTAACATCCTTTGCTTTGCTTGACTTTGTTTCCCTTAGCTGCCCCAAATGGTACTTCCCAGCCCCAAACATCAGTTACAAGGGCTAGAGGCAGAAGTACATAATTATCAACACGTGCCTGAAATCATTTTTCTTAGCCTTAGTGTTTTGAGTGAATTTGCACCTGAGTTTCTAGTTTTGAAGAATTACATTCATCCTACAAACATTTACTGAATAACTACTTTGGGTCCAATTTGCCTTTTTTTTTTTCTTTAATTCATTCACAACTTAGAATCAGAAACATCTTCAGCTGGGAAAGTGGGAGGGGACCTTCAGTCTCAAGAAGTTGGATAAAAATGGACCCAGGAGTGAGGGACTGGGTGTACTTCCAATGCCATCCTCCGTTCACTGGGAGTTATCTGAAAACCCTCGTCCATTCACTTGGAGAGGGAATGACCAGATGATATCTAAAACATTTTTTAGCTCTGGCAGTCTAAGTAGGGAGGATTTGGGGAAAGAGAGGAAAAGAGAGAGAGAGAGAAAGAAAGCATAGTGCTAACAATAGGCTAGGACCTTTGTTTGTTACCTGATCTTATTCTCCAAATTGCTGAATTGCTGTGAGTTGGGAACTGCCATCCACATCTCACACGGAAGGAGACTGAGGTCACGAAGTGTGCTGTGGCAGTTTCACCATTAGAACAGGACAGAGCCGGAATTTGAATGTAGGTTTATGACTTTAATGTCCACGGTATTCCGTCGACTGCAAAAATTTTTTTTTTTTTCTTGCTCATTTTCATGCTATCTCCCTTAGATTCCACTTAGTGAAAAATGTACTCAGGTGTCAGAGAGCTGAAAGCCTTTCTGAAAGCTGGTTCCATTATAAAATTACTGAAAAAGATGTCATATCTACTCCTCTGAAAATCCAACTGCTGCTTTAGCACTTTCTTCCTAAATGGGAAACTGTAAAGATCCTGGAAACAGGTGTGCCTTGGCAGATCCAGAGCCATGGGTTTACGGGCTCGAAGACGATGGCCAAGGGCATCAGTCAGTTGACCTGGTTCACACGTCTTCACTGGGAATGATGGAGTTAGGGATTTGACACTGAAGAAACCAGTGATATGATAGTCTATTTATTAAATATGACATATGGAAAAAGAAGTGCTGTGCTGAGCCCGGCATTGATCTGAATGCTGAATGATTTCTCAGGCACGGTCCCCAAACTTGATGGGTTTAAATGTAGAAAGACTGGGGAAGAGAAAAACCATGGAAGGAAACACAAGAAATGTTGGTAATATCACCTGGATGATTTTTTTTTTTTTCAAAAGCTCCTGGCGAACACAACTTGCTCAAAGGATGGTATTGGACACACAGGAGATTAATAACAGCTGTAGTTGATGTATTGAGGGGCTGCAGTGTGCTGGTGCTGGGCTCACTGTGTTGGAGGCATTCTCTCTGCTCTCCATTAAAAACCCTCTTTATGAAGTAGGCACCATTTCCCTAGCTTAAAGATGCAGAGACAGAAGCTCAGAGAGATTAAATAGCTTGTCCAAAGTCACACCTAATAAGTGGTGTTAAAATTGCATTTGGGGGGCAACTGGGTGACTCAGTCGGTTAAGCATCTGCCTTCAGCTCATGTCATGATCCTGGGGTCCTGGGATCAACCCCAAGTCAGGCTCCCTGCTCAGCGGGGAATCTGCTTCTCCCTCTGCCCCTCCCCCTACTCATGCTCTCTCGCTCCTTCTCTCTCTCTCAAATAAATAAATAAAATCTTTTTTAAAATAAAAAAATAGGGCGCCTGGGTAGCTCAGTCGTTAAGCGTCTGCCTTCAGCTCAGGTCATGATCCCAGGGTCCTGGGATCGAATCCCACATCGGGCTCCCTGCTCGGCAGGAAGCCTGCTTCTCCCTCTCCCATTCCCCCTGCTTGTGTTCCTGCTCTCGCTATTTCTCTCTCTGTCAAATAAATAAATAAAATCTTAAAAAAAAAAAGAAAAAAGAAAAGAAAAGAAAAAAATAAATAAAATAAAATTACATTCAGATACTGAATGCACGATATTTCCACTGGTCATTGTGAGTGCTGTGTTGCCCAAATGGTATGAAGAAAATGTTCTGGTTCATAAGGACCATGTGTACACACACACACACACACACACCCGCACACAGTAAACTGCCAAGATATGTATGATTAAAAATGTTAAAGGGCCATCAAAATCACCTTTTAAACATAAGGATAAGAGTTTACCACCAAGGTAGCAAAGAAATGTATCAACAATGTACTTCATTGAGAAGGAAAAGCAGACAGCAGTGAGGTCTGACGTGCAAGAAGGAATGTGCACAAGACTGGAAACAGAACCACAAATTCAAACACCGATTGCGTGCAACAGTAGCAATGCTAATTTATAGAACTAAAACCACAGAACTAACTTCCCAGAAAATAGGAAAGTAGGGTAGCCTCTCCCCACCTGGGGCTGTTACCTTCCTAAATATCCTCCTGGTAGCAAAACTCGAAGTTGAGAGGCTCAAGATTTTACGGGGAAGCAACAGCGCCCTCAAGTCAGTCATGAGTTGCAGAAAACCTTTCTATGTATTTTTACTTTATGCAGAGACTTTGTCTTGTTCACTGTGTCCCAGCTCCTAGCGAAGATCTAGCCAAGCCCGTGCTGGAGAGAGATTTGTGCATTAATAGACGTTCAATATTTATCAATGTCGGAGTCTCCTGAGGAGATACATCTCCTAGAGTGTTCTGTGTGGAAGTTCACTCTGGTCCAACGTGCTGGCACCGCCATCGACTCACTAACTCAAATAAAGTAATGGTTCCTTTTAAACCGATTGGTCTGGCAAGAACAATCATTCAGGTGCCAAGGGAGGAGCTGATTCACATAGCTCCTCCCCTGCAAAATAGAAGGAAGTTTTTGTGTTTTCTGTCCAACAGATATTGAAGAGCTGTGAGTATTTCTCCTTTCTCCTGTTTTTCTATATGAATACCTATTGACCTCCTGGTGACCAGAACGGTGCCCATGAGCAAGAGGGGAAGGCCTGAGGGCCAGCCTGTTTGACACTTTAGTACGTGAATCTGGGGAAACGCGCTCCCTGACGTTTCCCCCACCCGCGCCACGGCCCGTCCGCTCAAGATGTCGAACATCCTCAGCAGGGCTGGCCAGCGATGGCTTCGTGGGTGCATGCGGCTTGCACAGGTGGACAGGGCCCTGTGCTCACAAGGGCCCCGCACTTGGTCTAATGTCCTTCATCTTTGAACAGATACCCCACCTTTTCGCTTTTCGCTGGGCTCAGCGAATGATCCTGGGCCTGTCGCTATCCTTGGTGTTCTTTTCCCAAAGACGGATCAAGCACGGTCATTTGCGGTGAGCAGATGCTCAGAAAGTATTTGCTGGCAGACAAAGAGGTGACTTTTCGAAGATATCCTTGATTGGGTATCATTAATCGGATACTGATGCAATGTCTGGCATAGCCATATTCTCCCATGCGGCCAGATAGGTTTCATGGAACAGGCGCATGTGGGGCGTCCACTGGTGGGGTTTAGGGTCCTGCTGTCTGGGGTGCGAGATCCAGAGTGCTTCCTTCTCTATGTTTGATCTGGTCAAAGACCCCACCGTCTAGTCTGTGACTCCGACACGTGAACTGATAGTACAGAAACAGCAGTTCAACTCTCCCCCACCCTTCATTCCCCTCAATTGGTCCTACAGGTGATACTTCCTTGATGTCCCTACTCACCCCCTGCCTGTGGCCACTGACTCAGGTCAGACATCCTCACTGCACGCAGGCCGGACCGGCTTCCTAACCGGCTTCCCACCTGCGGACAGCTACCCCAATCAGGCATGTGCCCTTGGCTTTCTGGCATTATGCGTGTGGTCCCCTTTGCTTGGATTAACTCCTCCATTCCCTCAACCACATCCCTCCCCCGTCAGCCGGCTACACTTTGGGGCCAGCAGGAGCCAGCTCAATGGCCTATTTCCCCTAGGATGCCTTCCCTGACTCCCACAGTCTGCTGAAATTGCCCCTTTCTGGTCTCCCACCAAGCCCCCTGCTTTCCCTGGGTTCACTTCACTTCCATTTCCTGCAGTGGCACTCAGGGCATGTACCTGTCCTCCCCACCTGATTCTGAGCTTCTGCACATGAGGACTCTGTCTTTTCTTCTGTGAACCCTGGTGCCCAGCTGGGGGACTGGCATACGCAGAGAGTTCAGTCATCATGGAGTAAAGGAGCGGGCAGGACTCTTTGGTAGACCCCGTCGTATGGGCCATAACAAGAGAGAGAACCACACAGGGATGCACTTTGCTTTGAGGTCTGGTCATCATTAGCTGACCTCTACTTGCCCCAGAAGGGAAACGATCTCTGCAGACCTTCTTGTATCTTTTAGCATCATGGTTTCCCCGCCTGCACCCCATCTTGGAATCCATTTCTCAAAGCCCTTCCTCTCCTGCCGGGGAGCCCGGACTCCTCACTGCCCTCTTGGCCACACACAGGCTTTTTGGCACTGTTTTTCCCCAAAGGAAAGCTGGCTCCTGAAGCAGGGACCTCCTCTGTCTTCTGTATAACCCAACGTACACTTTGAAAGCTCTCAGAAATGCCATTAATTATAATAATAGTGACACTTTGTACTTTTATAGCCTCTTTCATCCAAAGATCTCGGAGTACTTAAAAAATATTATCTCATTAATCCTCACAACACCCTGATGAGACAGCTGGCTGGTAAGCCGATCCCAGTTTATCAGGAAGGGGAATGAGGACAGAAAGATGGTGCTCAGAGAAGGGACCAGATCAAACACAGAGAAGGAAGCACTCTGGATCTCGCACCCCAGACAGCAGGACCCTAAACCCCACCAGTGGACGCCCCACATGCGCCTGTTCCATGAAACCTATCTGGCCGCATGGGAGAATATGGCTATGCCAGACATTGCATCAGTATCCGATTAATGATACCCAATCATGGACATCTTTGAAAAGTCACCTCTTTGTCTGCCAGCAAATACTTTCTGAGCATCTGCTCACCGCCGACTCCCACTGGTGATACAGTTGGCCACAGCTTATCAATAGTGTTTGTGAATCCTTCTTCCCAAATCCATCTGAGGGCTAATGAAACTCCCAGCGAGGAGGAAAGAGTATAATCATGTATGAATCCCAAGCCTCTTTCAAAATCTTGTTCAGCTCCAAGTGAGGAATGTCAACGGTGGCTCAGTGGGATGAGAGTCCCAATTCCTCTGTAAAAGACATAATTAATATTTTTTCTCAGGTGCACCTGTCATCCCATCTCCTACTGTTGGACTTGATTCCACTTGCATCCCTCCTATAAGGGCGCTTGTGGGTGCATTGGGTTCACCCAGAAAACCCTCGTCAGGACCCTTAACTTGATCATATCTGCAAAGGTCCCTTTTACCATATAAGGTAATGTTTGCAGGTTCCAGGGGTTTGAGGGATGCAAGTGGAATCAAGTCCCACCATAGGAGATGTGATGACAGGTGCACCTGAGAAAAAATATTAATTATGTCTTTTACTGAGGAATTGGGACTCTCATCCCACTGAGCCACGGTTCACATTCCTCACTTGGAGCTGAACAGGATTTTGAAGGTGTTTGGTTCAACCCTTTCATTTTGCAGATGAGAAGAAGGAGGCACAGGGAGGCCGGGGCTCTCTTCCTGGCTCACGCAATAAGGGGAAGGCAGAAGCAGTGTGAATGGCCTTTGCTTCACTTTCCCGAACATTTGTACTTCTCAACACAAGCACCCAAACAGCATGTTTGAGAGCATTAGAGCAAGTTCTGGTAAGCACAATCCTTTTATTTTTACTTCCAAGGAGAGCTGTGGGTGTCAGGTGGGGGCGGGGCAGGCAGATGGGTGGATGGGAGGGAGCAGTGCAGGGAGGGGCCGGGGAGGAGGCTTCATGGGAGGACCAGCTCAAGCCCTCAGTGAAAGGCTGGGGCCTTGGACCCAGACCGGGCGACGAGGAGTGAAACAAGTCTATGAGCTTCTACTGCATGCATGATATATAATAGATACCTGTCTGATACAATTAATTGCATTTTTCCTAAATTTAACATTGCCCAAAGGGGAAAATCTTTTCGCTTGGTAAAACCCCTCCCGCCATACAGTGTCTACAAGTCGGCCAGCTTTAATTGCTGCAGTAGAAACCACAAGAAAGACCAGGTTCCCACTCAATCTATAACCACATCTACTGAAGAATAGCTTTAATCACCTTTAAAAGGGTGACCACAAGATAATTAAAGAGGAAGGGTGCTCAGTGGGAATTATCCAGAAATATTGAATCTCCGTTTATCACAGAGTCCGACTTAAAATGTCTTGGCATAGCTTTGCTCCCACAAACTCCATTCTGTTTTAAGCTAAACCCTTGGATTTCCATTATTTAGGGTGGAGAGAACGGGTCTGGGGCACTAGTCTGCGTCCACTGCCAGGCTGAGAGGTGGAAGGGGATAACTGTCCGCTGCGCAGAACGCAGGGTTTGGAGTGCACCGTACAGAGACTGGAATCCTTTCTTCCTTCCTCAGCTACCTGCCCGTGTGACCTTGGCAGGTGACCAAACATCTCTGAACATCCTCCCAAAAATGAGGACCATGGTGGTTATTCCGCAAGATTATTCCAGCTGAACGCTCCAATCATTTGCACTCCTTCCCTTCTGAAGAATGCCTGCCCCCTTCCAGAAACCAAACAAAAAGGAACCAAGGCCTGAAATTAATGGAGCAGATTGTTTGAGCAGCCACGACAGAGTGGAGAAGTGGAAAGGGAGTTGGAGGCCAGGATGTGACAGCGGAGGGTGGCCTTCCTGAGCCTGACTTATGTTCTCCCTCTGTTCCATGTTGCTCAGGGCAGGGCTCTGAGGGCCAGGCGCAGAACCAGTGGGGTGACGTTCTTGGCACCCCAGCAAGCCGGCTTTGTTCCAGGCCCACATTCCCAGACCTACTCTCAAAGTGAAAGTCCCTGCTCACCTCTCCCACCGGCCAGAGGCAAGCACAGGCTCAGTTTCCTTGTCTAAACCCGTAGGAACAGACAGACGCACCCCAGCCCCTGAACCCCTAGCCTCCCCTCACAGGCAGGTGCAGAGGGGAGGAGGGAGACAACTGGTTTTCCCTCTCATCAGGAAGGAGGGGCACCTGGTAGGAGTCCTAATTTGTATATTCATTCCTTTCTCCATCCATTGTGACCCAGGGGTCCCCTCCCCCCACCAGTCACTGAAAGACCTGAAGGTTGAGCCTGACCCAACTTGACCCAAACTGCGGTTCCAGGTTTGTGGGTCACAGTCCTGGACTCATGACCTCTTTTTTCTTTCTGCATCTCACTTCCTGCCTCCTCCGCCTTTGAAGGCCTACGTCCAAACATAGTGCCTACCTCTGCCCCACCCCCCAGCTGCTCCCTGCCTTTTTTCAATAATCCACTAACCTCTCATGTGGCAGGCTGAGTAATTCCCCTCCCAAAGAAATTCGGGTCCTGACCCCTGGAACCTGCAAACGTTACCCTATATGGTAAAAGGGACTTTGCAGATACGATCAAGTTAAGGGTCCTGACAAGGGTTTTCCGGGTGAACCCAATGCACCCACAAGCGCCCTTATAGGAGGGATGCAAGTGGAATCAAGTCCGACAGTAGGAGATGGGATGACAGGTGCAAAGACTGGGGGTAAGGCGGGGAGGGAGGGAGCCAAGGAATGTGGGTGCCTCTAGAAGCTGAGGAAGGCAAGGAAAAGGATTCTTTCCTGAAGCTTCCCTAAGGAAACTGCCTTGCAAACACTTTGATGTTTGACTTCTGACCTCCAGGACTGTGAGAGAATAAATGTGTGTTGTTTAAAGCCACCAAGTCCGTGGTGATGTGTTACAGCAATAGACTATGAATTCGTCTCCAAAATGTGGGAAGCTATACTATCATGTCACATCCTGGGGACTTGTGCTTTTTGCAAACACCCTTCCCCCCTGCCATCCCCTTCCCGACTTTTTCCCCAAAGGCATAAGCTGGAAGTATTTTTGGTGGCAGACAAGGCAATATCTGACCCCTGATACCTTATCTTCCCCAGGTAACCAGAGGGTGGAGGTCAAGGTAGGCATGGCATCATGGTGGTTCTGGAAACTCTTCACTCCAGGTGCCAAGGAGGCTGCTATGCCGTGACTCTACAGATCATATTTACACCTGGGCTAAAAGAAGGGGTTGGGCACCATGCCAGATGGGTCAGTCCCTTTTATCGTAAAGGTGAAAGTCTTCCCAGAAGCCTCCAGAGCTGCCTTACCTTTTGGTGTCATTGGCTAGAACCGGGTCCCATGACCCGCCCTGGTCTTCAAGGGATACTGAGAGATACGGGAACAGGATTGTAGTCATTTGCTTGGGCCAGATAGGGTCCATTGCCTTGACACGCTGGTGTTGCAAACAAAACCAGGCTACCTTCACAAGGGAAACAAGGTGTTGGTGGGCCAGTGGAGTAGGAGCATCCCTGCCTCCGCGACAGCCCCTCTCCCCTCAGTGCCCAACAGCCCAACCTCCAGCTGCCGGTTCCTGGCTTCTGCCTCTGCTTGTTTTCCTTTGCCTGAGGCAGGGAGAAGTTGGGAGTGCTGAGGCAGTGCCCCGCCAGTGATAGATGGGAGATGGCGGATAAATCCCCAGCTTCCTTCCCTCCCCATGTGAGACAACCCTGAGGCGTGTTCCCTCGCAAGGCCGGACTCCAACTGCCCACAGTGGTAACTGTTTAACAGTGAACTTTTCCTCGGCTGTCTCCATAGGCTGCCCTGTGTCCCTGCTGTTCCTACATTTCCTCCTGGGTCGCGTCCCAAATAATCCACATGCGCACAAGTCCTTGTCTCAGGCTCTGCTTCTGGGAGACCCAAATTACAAGAGCCAGTGAGACAATTTGTCAGCTTGTTCCAGCCCCATTCTCAATCAGAAACAGAGGGTCTCAACACCCACGCCCAACATGTCCTTTACAAGGGAACTTCTCAGCAGAGGCAAGAGTTTGGTTATAAGGACTTCTTACACAGGTGTTTAAAAGTCCCAGCTCTTTCTACATCATCACGCATGCATCCATTGATCAAGGATTGCTGAGGGTCAACAGGACCAGACTCTGGTTCGTTGGCCGGGTATATGCTAGGATAAATCAGATACACCCCCCACATCCTCAAGAAGCAGCCAACCTCAAAGGAAGGGGAGATGAGGAGGCCAGACAGCGCAGAAAATTTTCCTGAAAATTTGGTCTGAAAGATTGAGCGCAGGTGAAGTTGGGTGAAGAGGGGTTATTTAAGCCCAAGGCACAGAGTAGAAAGAGTCAAAAGAATGACCAAGAGAACACATCTGGGGGCCTGGTGAGCCATGTAGAGAAGTTGGGTGGAGAGGGGACACATTGGGGAATTTCAAGAGGGGATGCCCTGAGGAGGAAGGCAGAGCTGAAGAGGGAACATCCATTTGGAGACACAACCCACCCACCTCCCAGGGTGTCATTCTTCTACTGAGTTCCAAATCCTAGGGTTCACGAAACCAACCCATCTCTGGGTGAAGTGGACATTACTAACCCCTTTCACTTATACAACCCTTGACAAGGGGCTGTAACATAGAGACTCATAAAAAATCTTCACCACGAACTTTTCCTCGCATTTTACCCTCCCTTTACCAGAGGGTAAAGAAGGCTCAAAATAAGAAAGGGTCTTTTCTGAGTCCATACGGAGAACAGGTGGACCACCCAGGAATTGAACGGAAGCCTCGCTTACTCTCTAAGGGACTCTAACCACCCTCCTTTCAACAGAGAAAACAGAGGGACAGACAGATGTGGAGTTCATTCGCCTAACAAGCCTGGTTCCATTAGTGGCAAGACTCCATCTTATGAAAGATCATTTTATCTTTTGTCAGGTGCTTCAAATTCCACTGTCCATTAGAAATAAAAGGCAAGGCACTTATATATACATATATTTTAATTTTCTGGTAGCACACCTTTAAAAGAGTAAAATGAAATAAATGCAATGATTTAATTTATTTAATTAAATATTTGATACAATTTATTTAATTCAATATACCCAAAATATGATCATTTCAACATGTAATCAATATAAAATATATATATATGTAAATATATAAAAAATTAAGATATTTACATTCTTTTGTTTTTATGGAGTCGTCACAATTTGGGTATAGTTTATACTTATAACACACCTCGGTTCGAAGCAGCCACACGTGACAGTGACCACCGTATTGGCCAGGGCAGCTCTGAAATGACGTGCTTTGAGCCCTGACTTGAAGTTGTAAGGTCTGCCTTGGATTTTTCTATCTCCATTTCAAGTCACATTTTCTCTGCTGCTCTGTACTTCCCAGCAGAGAAAATGTACATGGCCGGGCCATGTGGATTCATAGACTGAATGGTAGTTAAGAGGCCAATGCGGTTCAAGGCTCAGCAAAATCAGCCCAGTCCGTTTTAATTCAGGGTGTGAGCTATGAAAGGTCTCTACATTTTCAAAGGTAATAAACCCACAAACAAGTAAGAAGAATAGCTAATAGCGACAGTATAGGGTCTGCAAAGCTTTTACAGAAAATATTTGCTGATCCCTGGTCTAGTTAGTTCTTTTATTTTATTTTTTGTTAATGTGAACAGGGTTTATAGATAGCATTTAGATGCCATTCTGTAACCACAACTCCTACAAGTTCTTACTACCCACTTACTGTCTCTGTAGTTTCAGCACTCACCATCAGTCCCTTCCCCGTGGCTTCTCCATCTCTGAGGTCTTCGTTAAATTCGTTGCTTGATTAGCTGAAGTTCGCTGTCAATTTTGTTTTCAGGAAAGTCATTTACATGCTCTATTATCTGAGATCCTATGTGATTGATAGCCCAGTTTTGTCTGCTTGTGTCAATATACTGAAGGAGAAAAATCAGACTCAGCCCTTCCTTGCAAGTGCTCAGTCTAGCTGTGAAATCTAGGCATGGAAGTCATTTCCTTCCCCCAGAATGTGATGCACCATCCCTCTGTCTTCGGGCATGGGCTGCCACACACACATTCTTACCACCACCTCCCACTCCTTCTCCAGATCTGCTGGACTCGGACTTAGGGCACTGCTCTCCCCAGGATCCCCCAGGCCCCACTGCCTAACTCCCTCCATGCTTCAGCATCCATGCCAGCTTCACTCATACCTGAAACACAACCTGTCCGGGCATAGGATTCACGCCTCACCTCCTTCAGGACTTCATAGCCACTGTTCCCGTCTTGGGGTGGGACGTGTTGCTGGAGGGAAAACCTGAAACTTGATGTTTCTTCCTTTCAGGACACTTGTGTTTTCTGCTCAGATTATCTGAAGAACCCCACTTACCTCTGATGGTCAGTAAATTAAGCAAGGACGTGTCTTGGTACGAAATGCTCTTTATCAACTTTCTATGAAACAGCGTGAACTTTTCATGTGAAGGGTTTTCTTCCTTCTCTTCAGGGAAATTTCCCTTTAGCTGTGTCAGTGAACAAAAGTCCTCTCTATTGGTTTCAGTGTTTGGGGACCACGGATTCGTCCTGTAGTGCATTATCGTAGTCTACCCCCCATATCTGTTATCCTCTGGCTGATTTACTCTCTCACCTTTCTCCTCTGCATGTATTTATTTATTTATTTATTGAACTATCACAAGCACTTCCTTAACAGTAGCAACTCAGTATCAGCTGCTGTTTCCAGCCTCAGGTTATTTTCACTTGGAATACCACTTCTCATGTTGTGATGCTACTGACTCTCCTCTGAGTTCCTGTTTCACCAAACTCATGGTCATACCATCTTCTTCTATAGCACAAAGCTGGGGATTGTCTTCAGTTCCTGGGGGTTAGGTCTTCTTTAGGACTAGGTTCTTCATCTGTGTTTTATACAGAATGCTCTTTAAACTCTGTATACTCAGCTCTTGATGTGGTGTAGCTGCGTGGCTACCACGCTATTTCTTTCCATCTACCTTACCCTAGACAAGGGCAGCTCTGTCCAGACCTGTTTTCTCTGATGGAGAACTTGCTGTGAGATTGGATTAGCCCCAACCTCCATGATCCCGGCACACGCCCTGTACCATGCATGGGTCACTCCACCTTGCAAGAGCTGTGTTCCTTTTGGGTGACAAAGCTGTCCACCGCAGGCAGGAACATGGTTCATAATGTCAGAAAGAGCTTAGGGAGCAGCAAGTCCAGCTCCAGTCTGTCCCACATCTGCCTCGACGGATTCAGGCAGGTGGTGCATGAAGACAACTCAATGTATTCTCCTCAACTTTTCCTAAGGTTTCCTACTCCTAGTGAGATGAAGAGCAGGGCACAAGCTCAGTTCATGTTTGTTAAATGAGTTAAAATGGTGCTCAGCAGAAAATGGCCCACCTAATGTCAATGTGAATTAAGGAAAGTGCAAAGGGATGTGAAGTAGAGCTCAAGCAGAAGGCTTGGAGCCCACAACAAATCCCATCGTGATGAACACCATCAAAACAAGGCAGTCTGAGTGGCAGTTAGATTTCTAGCTGGACCAGATAGTCCATTTGTTTATAACATGATCTTCTCAATAACACAGGTGATAATAATGATGTGGACTGACAACCATACTTACGTGCCATTCAGTTGTCAAAGTGCCTTCTTATTTATCGTCCCATCTGATCCGCAGAACAACCTGGGGAAGCTGATTTTTTCAATCCAACTTTACAGATGAGGAAAGGGAGGTGTACATGTGCTGAGTACCTCATCCCAAGTCATGTAATTGGTGGGCAGCAGAGTCCTCACCAGGCCACGTCTGTCTGCTTGCCCCACAACATCTGACAAGCTTCTCTAATCAATACTCCTCCCTGCTCATAGATGGCAGGTCCCACAGGTTGTAGAGGTTGTTGACTGCACAAAAGCATCTGGATGAGGAGCCAAGTGGGAAGGAAAAACCAGTCCATGATCCTCTTGTCAAGCTCCGTGTCCTGGCACAAGGCTACATGTGCTTAGAAGGATCCCCTTTTTTCCAATTCACACACAGACTGGCAGGGAGCTAATTGTAGGGATCCTGTTTGCTAAGTTCTCCCTCTCCAAAGACCTCTGAACATAGCACACAGCAGGTATTCATAAATTGCTTATTGAATGAGCATATTCTCACTTACAAAGCTCATTTTCATAAACTACTTCATCCAGTTCCCATAAAAAATTCCAAAACAGACAAAATTCTGAGAAACGTCAAGGATTTCTGAAGGAGTTCTTGGCCCTTCTAATGGTGGAATTTGACCAAAAGGTTTCAGGAGGAGTCCAGAATCACTGCAAAGTCAAGGAAGGAGAGTGTGTTCTTCCGTAGCACTAGAGGAAAGCAGAAAGGGAAAATGTCCCATATCTAATCCAACCCTAGATGTGGGCAATGTGTTCCATGATCTTTTAAGGTTAGGTTTCCCAAATTTTTTCTACCATCTGTGTGAGGGAAAACCAGGAAATGAATGGGTCGGTGTCTCCATGTAATTAAATGTGCATGACTTTTCTAAAAACGCTGCAGATACGTGGGTCCAGCCATTGGGACGCTGAGGTCAGCAGGAGAACCTGAGTGAACTGCAGTGTGGGGGACATGTGACAGAGAGGAGGAATGTAAGAAACTAAGGAGCAGATGGGCTTCCTGGGATGCTCATGGGAAGGAGTCATTGAGAGAGGGGTCAGGAGAGGAGAACGGTAACAAAGGGGAAGTAGGTGGTGTCCACACAGCTGGGTTACTCTGGGTTTTTGATGGATCAAGAATCTGTGCACTGGGTCTCACTTTGACCATCTGGGGAAATACCTCTGCTCTTTCAAGCCATAAACCCCACTGTTGGAAGAGTAAAGACTGTCTCACACATGCATGCATGCACGCATTGAACACACACGCTCCCGGTCCCCTTGGCGCCGGAGGTCCTTGGTTCAGGAGGTCCAGACATGATCCCAGCTGTTAGGAGTTTCTATCTCAGTGAGGCAGACAGGCATGGCCCTGGCTCCACTGGGAGATGTTAGGAATGGTCAGCTCGACCAGAGAGGGGAGGAGAAAGACCTACAGAAGTTGAGAAGAAGGGACAGTTGATGCAGCATGAGGAAGCTCCACAAGGCAGTGTTCTCCTGAGGCCCTGGGTGAGCACAGCCTGATGGTCTCCAAGCAGCACAGAGGGGCCCCTATCTTTGCTTTGCTCTCCCTGGTCTCCAAGGCCCATGCCACTCCGTTCTCTGGTTGGCAGATCACATCATAAACTCCAGGTGCCCCATTGCAATAGGGAGGGGAAGGAGGAGCACACTGAGACACCCAGTGCTCCACAACCCCCCACACCCTGCGGTATACATATGGTCACCCGAGCTCCCTAGTGCTTATGTTGGGTTCCCACCAGAAACTGCCTCACCCATAGCTGAGCACCAGGCATGGCACTAAGTCTTCCCTGCATCCTATCATTGGATGTCCACAGAAGCACAGAGGACACATGAGCTGCCCCACGCCTGGACAGTGGCTGGATGAAGTCAGGGGTGCCCCAGAAGCATCTGAGGAGAGATCCCAGGCAGGTGCAGGGGTGAGTGCAGAGGCTCCGAGCATATATGGAGATCTCAGGCAGTGCAAGGGTAAGTGCAGAGCCTCTGAGCATATATGGAGATCCCAGGCAGTGCAAGGGTGAGTGCAGAGGCTCGGAACATATATGGAGATCCCAGGCAGGTGCAGGGGTGAGTGCAGAGGCTCGGAGCATATATGTAGATCCCAGGGAGGTGCAGGGGTGAGTGCAGCAGCTCCGGGCATATATGGAGATCCCAGGGAGGTGCAGGGGTGAGTGCAGAGGCTCGGAGCATATATGGAGATCCCAGGGAGGTGTAGGGAGGTACAGGGGTGAGTGCAGAGGCTCGGAGCATATATGGAGACCCCAGGGAGGTGCAGGGAGGTACAGGGGTGAGTGCAGAGGCTCAGAGCATATATGGAGAGTGGACGGGTCAGAGCAACAGCAGGGGCTCAGTCCTCATGGCGGAACCTGCCAGGCCTGTGCAAGGACTCTGGCAATGACTCTGAGCCAGCCAGGAAGCCCCTGAGAGAATCTGACAAGAAAAGTGACATGATTTTATGTATACATTAAAGGGATTGCTATCTATGCATTTATACCTCAACAACTTTCTTTAAAGAATTCCTTTGCTGTGTTGTGAACAGACTTGCAGCAGGGAAATGAAGGTGAGGGCAGTAACTGAGAAACTAGTTAGCAGCCCTTGTAAAGTAAAAGCATCGCGTAGGGCACAGAGTGGGGGGCCCTCAGAAGAGGATGTTATAACTAGGTTCCCACTCAGTCCCATGTAATGCACAGAAGACTGAGGCCTGGGCCCTGCCAGGGCCTCCAAATGGTTCAGCATAGTTTCCCTTGCTAAGTGTTTGTCAGTGAAGGAAGGAGTCACCCTTGTGCTGTTCCCAGGTCTGGTGGGGAGAGCAAGGGCAACAAGTGAGACACAGCGAGGTGGCCATTATGGCAAAGAGTTACACCAAGGGTCCCAGAGGAAGGAAGAGCTTTTCTGGGGAGATGAGTGGGATGCGAGCTAAGGCTTCACTGTGGCAGTGATACTGAGCTGGGCATTGAAGAGTGCGTAGGAGTTTTCCATGCAGACGGGGAGACCATGGCCACATAAGGAAAGGTAAGCATTAACAAGTGCTCAGAGACCAGAAGTATATACAATGTTCATGAACTCATGAAAGCCTTCTGTACCCAGAACACAGTAGGTGCTCAGTAGATACTTGTCTCGTGAAGGGATGATTGCTGTAGGAGTCATTGAAGGCCAGGCTGTGAGGGCAGCATGGGGCACGTGTGGCCGTCTCCTGGAAGCACTGAGGAGGTGCTAAATCGGTTATAGATGTGAATGTGATGGGTCCTTTAAACGAATCCCTGGAGGGCAAGAATTGCATGCTTGTTACCCCTGAGTTCAAAACGCAGAAATAGGGCCTGGAATAGGGTCAAAGATATTCATAATAGCCGGGCTTTTCTACGCCCAGCCTCAACCTCTCTCCCTGAGGCCAAGCTCTCATATCCTCGTGCACTTATCCCCTTGGACACTGACTATCCAACACATACAAGGGAAAACCCTTCATGTCCCATCCCAGACATACTCCTCTCCTGCAGTGGTGATACCGCAGGAACTCACGGGGAGCTAGGTCCCCTCCGCATCTTGCCACTCAGATTGCCTCCCCTTCCCAGGTCCCCTGCAGGTAGGCAAGGTGGTGACACGGGCTGGGAACAGAGGTGACACGTGGACCTTCTCAACTAGAGCACAGGAGAGAAGGCATGGCTTCCCCGTGCCCTCCCTCGCCCCGGGGCCGTGACGGAGGAGGGCCCAGGCTCCAGACGGTGCAGCTCTGAGGTGGTGGCTTTGTACCCACTGGCACCGGACACATGCCATGAACAAAAAATAAACTCTTATTGTACTAATGCATTGAGATGCAGGGGGGTGGGGAGGTGTTTCCACAGCATAACCTTCTCACGTGGACTCATGCACCGACCTTAATTAATAATACCGCTCACTTAGACCAAAAACCGATGATGCTTTTCTTTCTTTTCTTACCCTCCGACACACACACATCTAATCCCTTGTTAAATCCCATGAGACCTACCTCTAAAATATTTCTGGAAGTGATAGCTTATCACCACCTCCATTCCATCCACTTTGTTCAAACCACCAGAAACCTTGGAAGGAATGTAGCCACTGCCTCACTGAGCTCTGTCATTCCCATCTTGTCTGCTCCCCACAGAGCAGGAAAGACTTTTACCATTGCTATTATTTCTTTGCTTACAAAGACCCACTTTCTTGAGAATATATCCAAATTCTGTAGTGTGGCTTACAATGTCCTATACGACTCAGGCCCACGTTCTTTCTCTAATCCAGCTGTGACCATTAGGCCCTTTTCTGACCCTGCCCCAGCACCCTCGCCTGCTTAATGTCCCTCCCACCCCCAGGGCCTTTGCACCAGCCACTCCTATCAGCAACACTCTTTCCCCCAGCTTTTCCCACACTTAGCAACTTATCCTCTCTTCTCAGATAATCTACCACCTCCTCAAAGAGGCCTTCCCTGATCTCCCTTTGTTACACCCACCATCCCCTCTCCACATCATATTACCCTGTTCCCGTATCTTTGCAAAACTTACCTCTAACTCAAGCTACCTTTTCTTGTGCATGCTTGTGTTCTGACTATCTCTTTCTCCCAGAATACTGTGTCCACTAGACCCCTAACACCTAGGAAAAGTCTCAGTACATAGCAATTTCTCAGAATATAGTCAGTGAATTACTGAATAAAGGAACGAGCACATTACACGTAATTTTAGCCATCAAGAGAAACCAATGAGGTGACGGCAAACAATATTGAGAACGGTGATGCCTTGGGCCCAGCATCATGTTACCATTCTACTCCTTAATCCAAAACAGAAATGGAAGAGAAGGAGAGAGAGTGAGAGAGAGTGAAAAGACGTGCTCACCCTCCTGTTCAGGGTGCCTCTCAGGCCTGACAAATGATGACTTAGAGAGAGATCAGAACACCCAAGACCAAAACAGTCATTAGCCACCACTTCCCCCAGACCCCTCCCAGAACCTGCCGGCTGCCAGAGCCGGCCCAGACAGTCCAGCCAGGAAACAAAAAGATGGAACAGAAAGGCCCCTTTGAGCAGCCTGGTTATTAAGAGCTCTAGACAGGGAGAGGGAGTGTGTGCAGCTTAACTCAAACATTCGTGCTGAAAATGTAAAAAACAATTATGACATTCAATTATTCCATTAAGTGAAATTAACCATTCTTCTCGTTCTTTGAAAAGACCAAAAGAAAGCACAGATCTGAATAATTAGGTCAGTGAAGAATTGTGAAGAAAGGATGTCTAGACTTTTATTTTCATTTGAAAGTAGGAGGAGGGTTTTGCATTTGGGCTGCGTGTGTGCGTGTGCGTGTGCGTGTGCGTGTGTGTGTGTGTGTGAGTGTGAGTGTCTCCCCGCTTGCTCTAAGAACGCCTTTGAATTCCCAGGGTGGTCACATCCGTGGCTCTGCCCCGGCAGGTACGGCCAAGTCCGGATCAAGGAGTGGCATTCCCACTTTGATGTTGACTGTCACGCTCCGGTGTTTGACGATCTCTTTGGCTGCCTGCAAGTCTGTTGTCCTGGGCGACCAGGTAAACCCACCCAGGAGCGCAGCCCCTGATTCCCATCCTCCCTGGCACCACTTGCAGAGGAGAGAAAGAGAGAGAGAGAGAAACGTGTAGGTAGGGACGTCCCCCAGCTCTCTTCAGTTCCCAAGAGGGATTTGGGCCGTTGATCATTATCTATTGAGGTTGTGTTCCCCGGTGGCAGATCCACAGATGACCCAAGAATAAAGCTGTACGCTCACAAGCATGCCCAGATGCACTCACCCACATGACTCCATTGTGAAGAGAAGAAGTGGAAAGACAAGGGCCACCTCTGAGCCCCTGGGTAGGTCGTTCCTCTCTCTCTCTCAAGCCCCCGGGCTCTCAGCCACAAATGAAAATAATCCACCTGAGCAGGTGTCTGTGGGTAGTATGGGAGCTGCCATATTTCAACCTCCCAACCCAACATCTGACTTCCCTGGTCCAACGTGGCACAATTTCTCCAACACACTAATATTTCTTATTTCAGTCCATGACTCAGAAGCCTGCAAATATTAAGTATCAATGCTATCCGGGGGATTTTTTGTTTGTTTGTTTTGTATATTTGCATTCACCCGTCAAGTGATCCATGTCTCCAAGGATGCTTGGAACATCAAACCTGCTTCTTTGTGATAAGGGCCTCTGTAGTTTACTCTAAAAGTTCACTCCATGCCAGGTCCAAAAGTAAAACATTAAACTATGCCCTGAACATTCTTTTAAAATAGCTTTTAAAAATTTGTTCGTCTTTTTAAATTGTGATAAAATGCACATATAAAATTTACATCTTCACCATTTTCAAGTGTATATTTCAGTGGCATTAAATGCATTCATGTTGTACGACCATCCCTACCATCCATCCCCAGGACTGTTTTCATCTTGCAAAACTGACACTCTGTCCCAAGACACTCTAACCCCCCTCTCCCTCCCCTCCATTCCCAGCAGGCACCATTCTACTTTGTGTCTCTGTGAGTTTGACGCCTCTAGGAACCTCATATAAGCAGAGTCCCACAATATCTGTTCTGTTGTGTATGGCTTATTTCAGTCAGCATCATGTCCTAAAGGTTCATTCATGTTGTAGCAGGTGTCAGAAAGTCCTTCCTTTTTATGGTTAAATAATATTCAATTGTATGTAAATAGCATATTTTGTTTTTCCATTCATCCACTGACGAATACCTGAGTTGCTTCACCTTTTGGTTTTTATGAATAATGCTGCTTAAACATGAGTGTGCAAATATCCCTTCTGGTCTCTGCTCTCAATCTTTTTGCATATTAAAATAACTTTAAAAAAGTAAAAGCATTTTTTTTCTACTCCTGGAAAGCTAGATTCTGTTCAATGTATTGAGCTCTTGCTGCATCATAGAAAGTACACATTCTTTGCATTCGAACAGAGCCTGAATTAAAATTTTGGTTGTAACACTTAAAAGTACTGTCAATTTAGGGTAGACGAACCATGAGAGACGATGGACTCTGGAAAACAAACTGAGGGTTCTAGAGGGGAGGGGGGTGGGAGGATGGGTTAGCCTGGTGGTGGGTATTGAGGAGGGCACGTTCTGCATGGAGCACTGGGTGTTATGCACAAACAATGAATCATGGAACACTACATCTAAAACTAATGATGTAATGTATGGGAATTAACATAAGAATAAAAAAAAATAAAATTAAATTTAAAAAGTACTGTCAATTTAGATAGACCAACTTCTCCAAGATTTACTTTCTTGACAAGCAAAATAGGAAAAAATAGTCCTTTCCAACCAGGAAATGTGGTTGTGAGGACTGGGTGGATGAAGAGCATCTTCAAGAAGGCAGGGAAGGAATCAGCCTCCCTCGACACCATGTCTTCGGGGTCAAACATCATGCCTGATGCAAAGAGAGCCCTTCATAAAAACCACTCGCATGTCTGTGTCTGAGTCTATGCGGAAATGACCGACCCTTGGGTGGGTGGACCGTGGATCCGGGCAAGGAGGCTGAGGTGGACAGGGCAGCCCTCAGGGACTTCAGAGACTAGCTACTTACCAAGTAGTTTTGTTGAGAAGTATTTCAGTATTTTAGCAGCCAGGATAGAGTTACTTCTGCCCAAATACTGATTATCAGCCCTATTTTTATGGGGTATGTGTTAGGAGTACCCTTATGTGCCTCAGGAGCCCAGACATCCATGTAGCATTGAATCCTGAAATTCCAAAGTGCAGGGACACAGCCCAAGCCAGCAGAGCCTCAAGCCCCTGACATTGAAATTCAGCTCCATTGCACCTCCTGGGCCAGGTGCAATCCAGGGCAAATAACTGTGTGATGGGAGGGAAGCGTCAGGTACCGTCCGAGGGACCCCAAGGTCAGCACAGCCATCAAAGAGCTCTTAGTAGGAAGGGTTGTAACGATCAGAGTATAAATGAATCAGACATATGCCGGTCACATTTCCCCCGGAAGAAGCATGCACACACGCACGTGCGGGCACACTCACTCACACACACACACACATTCCTTCACACTCATACGCATCCGCACCACACATCCATGCTCATTCATACACACCAAGCCATTCACGAACACCCCCTCGCACACTCACACACACTGGCTGTCTGAGGGTCCTATTACTGTTGTGACAAACTGCCACAAACTTTGTGACTTAATCCAACACAAATTTACTCTCTTACAATTCTGGAACCCAGAAGTGTGACATGGGTTTCATCAGGCTAAAGTCAGGGTGTCAGCAGGGCTGTGTGTCTTCTGGAGGCTTTAGCAGGGGCTGCTTTGTGTCTCTTCCAGCTCCTGGAGGCACCTGCACTCCTTGGCTCTCAGCCCTTCCTCCACCCTCAGCACCAAGAGGGGCAGGCAGCTCCCTCTCGCACAGGGTCCTCCCACCTCCTCTCCTGCCCCTTTCACTGCTAGGGCCCTGTGATCACCTGGATCCACCAGGACAGCCTCCCAAACTTAGGGTCAGCGGTCGGGACCTCTGCGGTCTTCACTGCCCCTGCCGGGAGCGAGGAGCAGCCTCACAGTGTCAGAGGATTAGGTGTGGAATCTGTGGGGCCATTATTCTGCTGACCACACACACATACACCCCACACTCACTCACACACGCCGCACTCACACCACACTCACATGCACACACATCACACACA
>NC_058411.1:5825800-5886683 GCF_002201575.2 Neomonachus schauinslandi | reverse complement strand
CACACACACACACCCCGCACTCATACATGCACACACATCACACTCACACGTGCACAAACACCACACACATACACACACATCACACTCACACACGCACACACACTGCACTCACACACACACCCCACACTCACACACACTGCACTCACACATGCACACACACTGCACTCACACGTGCACACACACCACACTCGCACAAACCACACTTGCACACACACCACATACACCACACTTACACACATACCTTTCAAAAAATGTAAAGCCAAACACTTGGATAAGTTTCCTTTGGATTTTGCTGGTCCCAAAGCATTTGGCCATAAATGGTGATATCTGACCCACCCACCACCACACCCTCCATCCACAATCAGTTCTCTTTCTTTTCAGGGATACAAACAACAGCAGAATCAGAAAAACATGCCCTTGTGGTCTACACTGGGCAAGCGGTGTTAGAGGGCTCCACCAGGGGTGTCAGAGCCAGCGGGAAAGGAGCCTGGAGCAGCCTGTCTCCTCATTGTGGCCCCTGGTTCATATAATTATCATGAACTTAACACATTTTAACTGTTCAAAGGCACCTCTGACTCGCCCACATTGGATGTGCTTGCATCCACACAGCTGGGTGTGGTGTGACCGACGACTTACGACAGGGGCTGGAAAGCTAGAATCCAGAGTGGCGGGGGGTAGGGGCAGCCGCTGTGGACGCAGTGTGGTGGTCCTCTAGGAAGTTGAACATAGAATTACCATGTAATCCAGCAAGTCCATTCCTAGGCACACAGCCAAAAGAACTGCATCAGGAACTCGAACATGGATCTGTACACCCATGTTCCTAACAACATTATTCATAGTAACCAAAAGGCAGAAACAACCCAAATGTCCATAGACAGATGACTGGATCAACAAATGTGAGATATCCATACATTAGAATACTATTCGGCCTGAAAAAGGAAGGATAAACATTGAGAACATTATGCTAAGTGAAAGAAGGCAGACACAAAGACAAATGCTATATGATTCCACGTATATGGGTATCTAGAATAGATAAATTCACAGAGCCAGAAAGGAGAATGACAGCTCCCAGGGACTGGGGCAGGGGAAGGGGGTAGTTATGGTTTAATGAGCATATTGCATCTGTTTATGATGAAAAAAACAACTCTGGGTTTGGATGGTGGTAATGGTTTCACAACAATGTGAATGTGCTTAATGCCATTGAATTGTACATGAAAAATGGTTACTATGGTAAATTTTATGCTATGTTTATTTTACCACAAGAAAAGATTTATTTTTTTTTTCAGATTTCATTTATTTACTTGAGACAGAAAGAGAGAGAATGAGGGGTGGGGAGGGGCAGAGAGAGAGGGAAAAGCAGACTCCCCACTGAGCAAGGAGCCCAACGTGGTGCTTGATCCCAGGACCCTGAGACCATGACATGAACTAAAAGCAGACGCTTAACTGACAAAACCACCCAGGTGCACCCGAAAGATTTTATTTTAAAAAAGGGGGGAAATATCTGCTAACACAGAGTGGGTCTGCCCAGTAGTAAAGCAAGGACCAGTCAGAGTGACAACTTTTCCTCCATGGGAGAGGTGGTGGGCAGAAGGGGCAGAGAAGTCCCCTCCCCACAGAGGTAAGAACCAAGAGGGTGCAAAAGAAAGAGTGGGACCCTTCACCCTCACCCAGCATCATCCATCCAGAGCCTTTACAGGAGAAATGGCAAACCGTGCATAAGAACTCAGGTGGGCATTCCAACATCTACTTGCCATAACATGGGGCCATAACTCAAGGTGCCACGTTGTCTCCCTCATCCACACACTCACTCGGGTGGTTCTCTCTTCCAGAAATGCCAGCCCTTCTCTTGTTCAACAGAGCAGATTCACCCAGGTGCTGCTGAGCCCCACCCATGGCCCCTCGTTCTCATCTCCATCATTCCACTCACCACACCAGACTCTACATAGCCATTTCCTCATCAGGATCTCCAACAAAAACAACAGTTTCTTAAGGTTGGGGTCCCTCATTCACTCAGGGCTTCTGGGTAAAGGAGTGAATGAACAAATGCATCGTAGCAAAAGCGGCTCCCATAAGAGGACACAGCACTCTGCATGTCACACATGTCTGGCCATTTAATGCTCACAGCAACTCAGCAAAGGGGCTCTGTTGTTACTCTAATTTACAAACAAGAAAGGTTAGATTCTAAAAGTAAAAGAACTCGCCTCTCGGCCAGAGATGGAGGCACATTTATGGGTTAAAGGATACACAAGTGCCTTCTAATTGGTCCTGCTTTACTTCCCACTGTCACTTTGGAGGTTTAGAGACCTCTCCCACCCGAGCTCCCTAGTGCTTATGTTGGGTTCCCACCAGAAACTGCCTCTACTTGTTTCCAATTCAAAAATTAATAGCATTAAGTTTAGAGCCACACAGATCTAAACTATAATTCTGGTCTTCCCATTTGCTGGGCTAAGTCAACCCCTTAGAGACTCACTTTCTTCATCTGTCAAGTAGTGATGAATGAGGATCAGAAGACGCCACACACCTGAAGCGCTTTGCACATGGACGACCGGCAATACGTGGCATGCTTATCATTGGTGGGGATGGAACTGGGGTTCCCGGGGCTTGTGCATTGGCTGCCCATTCCTCTGAGCCTGATCAAGAAGGGATGGCAAACAAAGACACGTGCTGGAGACAGGACTGAGATCAAGGCAGGAGGGTGGGTGGGTCCCTGGCACGTTTCCAGCCTGGGATGCAGGAGACAAGATTCAGTTCCAAGGTTAGGAGTCAAATGGGGCTGGAGAGTCAGAAGAGAAAGTCAGAGCCAGAGAGTGTGGGCGAAGAACACTACAGATTCCAGAGACAAGAGGTCGTGCCCAAAGCCGGGCTGTTTCTTTTTCTTTCTTTTTCTATTTCTTTTTCTTTTCTGAGTTCCAGGACACAAGTGCATGGGTGGGCTGGTCCCTCTTAGAGGGGCCTGTGACAGGAAGGACAATTTTCCCCACAGCTGGAGACTCTTGGCATGCTGGAATTCAATCCCCTGTTGAATGGGTGGTCTGCTTTTCCCTCCCCCTTCCCCCTGTCTTCGTATGTTGGAATATGTCTTTGCAGCCCTGGATCCAGTCAACACAGAACATTTTCCTTGCTGCTTAAATTAGCACATGAGAAATAACTAGAGATAGAAATCACAGTTCACTTAACACTAATTATTTCCCTGGAAATGGAGATTAATATTGAACTTGTTACTTGCAGTGAGAAGAGTAAACACACACAGGCACACACCCTCCAAGTAAATGTGCAGATATAATCCTTCAATTGCCTCAGACCAAGCAGCCCTGGTGGCCAAATGTTTCCAAGTTGGTTGTTATGATCAAATCCAGGAATTTGGGGATGTTCAAGGCTGGTCCCAGGGGTTGAGGCACAGCACAGAGGAGACGGGAGTCCCAAGGTAACTGGTGAGTTCTGGGGCTGGAGTGCTCCCCAGATGTGCACCAGTCCACCCTCAAAGGACAGGAGGTGCTTTCCTGCTCCTGTATCCCTGGCAGCTCCATCAGAAGCTCTGGTTATAGAAATCTCGTTCAGACCACGGGGCAGTGAGTGAGCACACAAGTAGACGCATGAATGGGTGAGTGAATTCACAATGAGACACAGTGAGAAACTGAGTGTAAAGGAAGCAGCTCACCCGGCACCACAGAACAAGCAGAGGCAGGACCAGGAGCCCGAAGTCCTGATGCCTCGTCCAAACTTCTGTCCAGAACTCCAAGTACAGGCAGCGATCCAGGTAGGCTTCACAGAGGAAGCAGCATCTAAAAATAAGGAGCCTTTGAAGGAGAGAAGTGTATTTCAGCAGAAGAGTCAATAGAAGCTGAGATTTGAAAGAAGGAAAGTTGGAGGCAAAGGTGGAAGAGCAAGAGGTAGCTATGTGGTGTGTGTGTGTATATGTGTATGTGTGTGGAAGTGTGTGGGGCATTTGTGTGTGTACGTTTGGGGGTGTGTGTGTGGTATATGCGTTAGGAAGCATGTATGTGTGTGTTGGGGTTTGTGTATGTGCATGTATGCGTGTGTGTGTTGGGGTGGGGCGTGGTATGTGCATATGTATGTGTGTGATGCATGCAATGTGTGTGTATGTGGTGTGTGTGTGTGTATGAAGTGTGTGTGTGTCTTCCCTCTGGCAGGACCAGGAAGGATACTACCGGCCACATGGCGCGGTCAGTTCTGGGGTCTACAGGGCGCTTCATGCGGTCACCATGCGGCATCCTCACAGCAGTTCTGCACGCCGGTGTTTGCCGCCCTGCAGACCAGGGAACCTGACCCGCCTGTGGGGAGGGGGCTAAGAGCCATGGGGACAGAGAGTAAGGGCGCAGGGATGTGAACCCCAGCCTCCCAAGTCCAAGCCAGGAGCTGTCCCCACTGCCTGTGCCTTAGGGAGAAGAGAGGGGCTGCCGTCCCCGGTACCTGGAGAGGGCGCCCAGGCCACCGTCTCTGCTGTGTGGGCGACAATCACACTCAGTGCTCAGCTGCCCAGAGCGGCTCACCTCGTGGGAACATCTGCGAGTGTTCAGTGGCCCAGGTGGGAAGACGAGAGCCAGATCCTGGGTCCTCTGTCATCCACTGCACATTATCTAATCCTCAGAGTAGCCATGCCCTGTTCCCCAAAACTTAGGCATTTGTGCACCCCCCAGTTATCATTCCAAACTGCCAAACCTTAGTGTCACCGGGACAGTAGGTGTGATTCAAATCCAGGTGCAGACTAAAGATGGTACAGCTGTCTCCCCCTCCTTCCCCTGCCCAGCAAAGTCACTACAGGTCCCAATGTACACCTGTGACTGTCCCCCACCCATGCCTCAGGAAGAAGGTGGTCCCTGGAAGTTAGTGATCTGAGTAGTAACCCATGAGCAAAGCTGAAGAAAAACTAAACAGTAAGGCTATTGCTCGTCACCTGGGTGTGAGCCCAGCGTGGGCATCTGGAGGGAATTCAGAGCCAGGGCTTGACACCTGCTAACTCAGGCCCTGCCGGCTCAGAGACCACGTGACAGTTTGGAGCTACACAGAGGCAGGGTGAGATCTCAGCTCCCCCAGGGTCCAGTGGGGTGGCTCTGGGCTAGTTCCTTAACCTGTCAGCCTCAGCGGCTTATCTGTCACAGGGTGGTCATTCCACCTGGCGGAGGCGTCATGGGCAGGGGCGAGTCCCACGTAACATGCCCGGCACACTGCATGTGCCCAGGAAACGCCAGTCCCTGTCTTTGGCAGACAATTTCATCTGTCTCAGAGACGCTTAGTATCTAGGCAGGCGCCCCCAGTAGGAACAAAAATGACACGCTGTAAGTGCTTAAGGTTTAGAGGACTGGATTCAAGACACCCCATTCTAAGGCTGGTCACGTATAGATTACTTATGAGGGACTTTGAGTGCTTTCTCGTCACACCTAGAGGATCCTATCTGATTCTCTCATTGCCTTTGAGAAATGGGAGAAGGAATGTTATTTCTTCCATCTGATGGGCAAGACCCCAGACATGGGGACTGGGTGTGAGTTTCTTGAGGGAGGGATGGTGACAAAGGCTGCGTGAGCCCTGGGAGATGCTGTGGCCAGCAGGGCACATCCTGACACCTGCTTAACCCTCCGCCACCTACATGAATCCTCTTGATGTCCCCACCTAGGATTAATGTGGCCTCTGCTTGCACACTCAGCTGGGGGTCTCACTATCACTCAGTGAGTCACTCCATCCTTGGACAGGTGGCCATTAGAGCTGGTACTTAGTTGGGAAAGATGGGAACAAATGTTTGAGACAGGATGGTAGGCCAATAAAAATTGCCTATTAAAATTAATATTCATGGATGTCAGTATAGATATATACATAGCAAAGTGACAACAATGATATCGAGAAATAGTGCATTTTCAACTAGTGAGGGATACCTATAAGCTTCTTGATCTTTGACATATTTTCCAATTTTTCCAGAATGAATTTCTATTTACCTTTATAATCTAGAAAAAAATAAGCATTATTCAAAAGAAGCTATTGCTTGCATCAAGCGGATATAGCTCAACATCCTTCTAAAACCCAAGCTTCTTGACTGCGAGCCCCGTGCTCTTGTCAATAAAAGATAACGATAGATATTAAATGGAAGGCGCTGTGAGCTAGCTGTGCTCTACCAAGCTGATGCACAATGTAATTAGCTTGCAAGCTTCAACACACAATTAAGGGTGACCCTTCTCAACGTGGAGAGATTCTTTATATAAGGAATTGTCCGAGGTACATTAAGTTGGCACAGGGGGTCGGTGGTCACAGATCAATAAAGGAGAGAGCTAGGGCTTGGTAGGACCAGAACAGTGTTGAAGTGTACAGCTTTGGCGGTTGGTCACTTCACCACCTGGTGCCTCGGTTTTCTCACGTAAGGAGATTAAGTCAGACTACACGATTCCTAAAGGACCTGTCTGCATCTTAGGGGTGACCCGAGGAAAGACATTTTTAAAAGCCGACATCAGGGCGCCTGGGTGGCTCAGTTGGTTAAGCGACTGCCTTCGGCTCAGGTCATGATCCTGGAGTCCCGGGATCGAGTCCCGCATCAGGCTCTCTGCTCAGCAGGGAGTCTGCTTCTCCCTCTGACCTTCCTCCTTCTCATGCTCTCTGTCTCTCATTCTCTCTCTCTCAAATAAACAAATAAAATCTTTAAAAAAAAAAATAAAAAAAAATAAAAGCCGACATCAAAACAGCCAAAGCTTTTGACGAATGGACATTCCATCCCTAGGAATCCCCATCTACAGATCCAAACATCTAGGCCAAGCACCCGAAACAAAAACAAAACAAAAAAGAAAGAAACTGGGGCACCTGGGTAGCTCAGATGGTTAAGTGTCTGCCTCCGGCTCAGGTCATGATCCCAGGGTCCTGGGATCGAGCCCCGCATCGGGCTCCTGGCTCAGCGGGGAGCCTGCTTCTCCCTCTCCTTCTGCCTCTCTCCCTGCTCATGCTCTCTCTCTCTCTGTATCTCTGTGTCTCAAATGAATAAATAAAATCTTAAAAAAAAAAAAAGAAATTAATATACATGAAAATTGAAATTGGTGAACACAATACATAACCCCAACATTTCAGAACCATCGCCCCCAGAAGATCAGATAAAAACGAAGACAAGACAGCTCTAAAATGTTAATAAGAGATGCAGAAAAGTAGACTTGCAATTGTAAAAAACACATGCACACTCATACACACACACACAACACTCAAATATGGCATAAGAAGCTTCACCTACTGATGCAGAGCATCCAATTATTAAATAAGAGTAGAAAATCATAGCACTGCAAGGGTCTTCAGAGATCACCCAGCCACTCACTGCTAGTCGGTGTTTCTTTTAATCCACAAAACCCTTCTCCAGGTGAAGCCTCACACAGAATTATGGAAAGCACAGCCATTCTGGCTGAACACAGGTGTGCAGAGATAGTTGCCTGCATGTGGCGTTTAGAAACCGGGACCCAGAGAGGCAACACGACTTGCCTAATGTCACACAGCAAGCTGGGGACAGATCAAGGACTGGCCCAGGCTCCTTCCACAGCGCCGTGCTACCTCCAGACCCAAGCCGTATGACCTGAGGGCAGCTTTACGTGTTCTCCCTGTTCTCCCAGAGTGTCAGACCTCCCTCCCTGACACGCCTGAAAGAGAATGGTCCTGGACTGGCCACACCTGGAAGTCTTCCCGGGTCCAGCTCAACCTTCCCATCCCACACTGTGTTGACTCCCTCCTCCATCAATATTGGCTTTAAGGGAAGCCCAGACTTAAGCCTATACCTCAAGACAGCTCAGCCCCCCTGCTCTGCCCACCTCCAGGGCTGATCCAAGGCCTCTTTGTTAAAAGGAGCCCAGACTCTTGGTGGCCCCCAAAGACCCAGCCACATGACCATACACGAGTCTCAGGAAACAGAGACTCTTCCCTGAGGCCAACAGCGGACTCAGTTCCTGTGTGAAGTACTTACAATGGCCATAACTTCCTTGAAAATAATGTCATTTCTTTTTTTAAATCCTTTTTTTTTTTAATTGTCATGATGTTTTGTTTTTTGTTAAAGGATGAACGATAGCTCCCAGTGAACCTGGTGACCCCTGGATCTGTCTCCATATCTCAGCAATCTGTTCCACAGTCCATCAAAGAAATGGTGACGCAATAATGATGCTTTTATTAGCAACCTTTACACTTTGTCAAAATTAAAATGAAAACGCAACATTCATATGTAAATCCAGTTACCTTCTGGGTTCCTCGTATCCTTTATCCCTTTCACGAAATTACAGATTATTAAGAAATGTTTGAAGAGTGGGAGACAGGCTTCAGGGAGTGTGAGGGAGGCAGAGCGAGACAAAAGGGTAGAGAAGGCGAGGTGCTTTGACCTTGACCTTCTCTTTCATGCTCAGAAGCATCGCAGCCTGTGGTTTTATTGCTCATTCATTGTCCGAGACATCCCGCCCCTGGCAGAGCCCGCCTTGCAGGTGACTCATGCACCAAGGCTCACCAGGACCCAGAGCCCGGAAAAGGACAGCAGAAAGGTGTGGTGGGCAGGAGCTCCTGTTGACAAATACTTCTCCTTGATGATGAACTATTTATAGCAGAAGATGACCATGAATACTGATTGCAGAAGGCCTTGTTTAAAATTACAAAGCCAAAGTTGAAAAAAAAATGAATCCACACGGGGAGAGCTCTCTCTGAACTCCTTCCACATATCTTTCTCAGACATGAACCGAGAGTGGCCAGTTCACGCTAATGAACACATTGCCACGGAAAGCCCTGAAAGATGGGGAATTCATGCTCCCCAGGGTCATCCGAGACGGTTTCAGAGAGGAGGCGCATTTTGGATAGGACTGTGGTGGACCGACTCTTCAGGTTGCCTGTGTGATGCCCACCTCCTGCTGCTCACACCCTGAGTGCTGCTGGGACCGCGGCTTTCTTCTGGAGGAGAGAATACGGCCGAGCTGATGGGAAGCAGGGAGTGTGTGCGTGCGTGTGTTTGTGTGTGTGTGTGTGTGACTTCATGATTGTGTTACATAAGACCACAGTGCCCTTCTTGCTGGAGTCTTTCTCCCTCACTTGCTGGCTGAGGAAGCAAACAGCCACGTCGGGAGCTCTGTAAAGAAGTACAAGAAGCCTCCAGAAACTAAAGACAACCTCCAGCTGATAGTCAGCAAAAAGCAGAAGCTCTCAGCCCTACAAGTGCAAGGAACTAAGTGTTGCCAACAGTGCGTGAGCGGAGAGGTGGATTCCATGTCCAGGAGACCCCTGCCCTGATCAATGCCTCAGCTGACCCTGGAGCGACCCTCAGACCAGGCATGACATCTTCTGACTCACCAAGCTGAACGATAATCAATACGCAGGGTGTTGTTCTAAGCCACTATACCTCTAGCTGTTTCTTGCAGAGCAGGAGAACACTAATGCAGGGATGCTGGCAAAGGGGTAGGAATTTGCAAATTACAGGAGGAGGAGGAAATTTCAAAGGGAGTAGCATGTGCTATTACCATAGAGCAATGACATAGTATTAAGAAAGTGTATGTTTTGCTCCAAGAAAGGTATGGATTCAGGCATCCTAGAGTGGGAAGGTGGGCGGGAGACAGAAGATAAGAGAGGAACTCAAAGGGGATGCCTGGGTGGCTCAGTTGGTTAAGCGTCTGCCTTCAGCTCAGGTCATGATCCCAGGGTCCTGGGATCGAGTCCCACATCGGGCTCCCTGCTCTGCGGGGAGCCTGCTTCTCCCTCTGCCTCTGCCTCTCTCTCTCTATCTCTCATGAATAAATAAATAAAATCTTTAAAAAAAAAAAAAAGAGAGGAACTCAAAGAAGAAGAATAAAAACATTAACCTCAAGGCCAAAGTTTCCTCGTCTCTAATCCACCCGGGAAGTTGTGTCGAACCTAACCTCCCCCGCCACCCCTGCCTCCAGAGAGCCTTCCTCGTCACATGTGGAACGGGGCAGAGGTACCTGCAGCTCTGTGGTGTCCCAGGATTCTGGTGCAGTCAGTCCACAGCACAGGATCGGGGACCACTTCTTCCTCATCACCCCACATCCCACAAGAAGTCAATGTGAGAGTGACTTAAGTTTGTTTTCCTCAGGATTAGCCCAAAGGCAGTCTACAGGATGGTCTGCTACAGAGAGAGGGGCTGAAGACCACAGCCTGGGGTCAGCTGAAAGACCACAACAAGAACAGCAGTCTGCACTGGGACATGGCCATGAGCTGGAGAGAACTGTATATGGGAGAGGGGGAGGGAGGGGCCCCAGCAGAATCCGGTGATGAGCCAGGTGTAAGCAGTCAAGGAAGGAGAAATATAAGAAGGAGGGAAGGAAGGAAGGAAGGAAGGAAGGAAGGAAGGAAGGAGGGAGGTGGGAGGGAAAAAGAAAAGAGGGAGGGAGAGAGGTGTCAGGATGGTAGGAAGCTCTGCTTCAGTGAGCTGAGTACTGCAAGCTGGATCTTCATTGACCTGCGAGGTCCTGCTAACTGGGCCTCTGGAGCTTTGCATGTTGACTTTGGCTCCCACTGTGCGGGAATAGCCAATTGTCCAGATTCCAAATTTCCAGAACGTACAATCCTCTCCACATGGAGGCCATTTACAGAGAAAACTGTTAAACCCCGATAATCCTTGCTGGTGGGACAGTGGTTATTTAGCAATTTCAGATCTTCAGTTGCCACTGTGTTCAACTTCAGAAGTGATGGAGTAGGACAGTGTCAAGGAACCCAGAACAGGGGTGGCCCTCCCCGCCCCCATGAGCTGCTAGTCTAGGCAGCGAGTTCTTGGACCCTGCCCCTGGAGACTGATGGCATCACAAGGCTTGGAGTTCAAGAATGTCTTCACTCAGTCAGCATTGGCTGAGTGCACGTGGAATGTCCAGCACGGGTCCAGGCCTGGGGCTACTGCACTGAACAAGACAGAGGGGTCCTCACTGGATGGAGCTCCCCACTCTTTCTCTCCCATGAGAGTAGTCTCCAGGGGTGGGGGAGGCTGTAGGAGGTGAAGTTAGCACCTCCCTGGTCCTCACAGCGTCAGTTCCATCCAGACTGCCCGTCCTGTTGGGGCTGTGTTTTCCAAAGTGGGTTCTATGGAGCCCTGTTTCTGTGGGGTACAAGTAAAGATCAGACCTCCAAAGAGGAAGCTCAAAGATAGTAGGTAACATATATGCAGCATTCACCATATGTCAGGCACTGCTCTAAGCACATGACGACATCAACCTAAAGGATCCTGACAACTGGCATGATCCTTACTTTATACACGGGGAGACTGAGGCATAGAGGGATAACCTGCAGCTAAAGCTGAGTGATAGACTGATATTCAAACCCAGGGATCAAGATTGAATGTGAGCCTTCACCACTATGCATTGCCAGGTCTACACTGGCTAAATGAGCCAGGAAAACCCTGGTTTTAAAAAACAAAGAGTCACATCCCACATGTCCCTGCTAAGCATATTTTCAAGTGCTTATTGACTACTTGGTAGTCTTCTTTTGTAAAGAATCTGCTCAAATATTTTGCACATTTTTCGTTGGGTTGTTTGTCTTTTTACTATTGATTCATGGGGGATCTTTATATATGCTGGTAACCATCCCTTTGCAGATATTATATGTACTGCAAATATTTTTCCCCCAATTGGTGGCTTGTCTGTTCATTTTCTTGAGGAGCAGAAGTATTTCATTTTGATGAAGACCAACTTATCAATTTTTTAAAGTAGTTAATACTTTCTGTGTCCTCTTAAAAAATATATTTCTCTGGCCCAGAGGTCAGAAAAATAATCTTCTATATTTTCTTTATAGTTCTTACCTTTTACATTTAGAGCTATGATCCACCTTGAATTATTTCCCATATATGGTGTAAGGTAAGGGCCAAGATACATTATTTTCCACGTGGGTATCCAACAGTTTCAGCACCATTTTTTTAAAAAGACTTTTCTCTGTTGAATTGCTTTGGTGTCTCTGTTGCAGATCAGTTGACCTTATCCATCTGCATCTGTTTCTAAGTTCCCTATTCTGTTTATTCTTACATGTGTCTGTCTTCATATCAACACCACACTGTTTCGATTGCTGTAGCTTTTACTACTCATCAAAGAAATTAACATTAATACCATGATGAGACACAGCTATACATCCACAAGAATGGCTAAAACTAAAAAAACTGACAAAGATGTTGCATAACCAGAATCATATTCATTGCTGGTGGGAAGGTAAAACGGCAAAACCACTTTAGAAAACTGTGTGGTAGTTGCATATAAATTTAAGGTTACAGTTCCCCCAAGACCCAGCAATTCTACTCTTAGATGTAGAAATAAAATATTAGGCTCATGAATGTTCACCGCTGCTTCACTTGTCATAGCAAATCTGGAAACAACCCAAATGTCCCTCACCAGGTAAATGGATAAACTGTGCTAAGCCCATACAATAGAATTCTATCCCTTAATAAGAAGGAACAAACTATGGATAAATACCACACCATGGTGAACCTCAAAGACATCATGCTGTGTGAAAGAAAACAGACACAACAGAGTGCCTATACAATTCCATTATAGAAAGTTCTAGAATGGGCCACGTTAATCTATGGTGAAAGAAATATTGTTGGCAGTGGTTGTTTCTTAGGAGGGATGACTGGCCAGGGACACGAAGAACTCCCTGAAAGGATGGAATTGTCTCTAGCTTCATGAAATACGGGTTACACAGATTTTTGCCTCTGTAAGAAATTATCAAGTTCTGCATTTTACCACAATAAAAAAATTAGAATAAAATGGAAGTCGAAAACATTTAAAATGTGCAGGGGAAAGTATGAAATGGGTTTCTTTTCTTTTCTCTCTTGCATGGCATTCAGGTACGCCAAAGCAAGCTGTGAATCCCCAGAAAGGGCTGAAGTCTGCAGAGTGTTCCAAGTTTCATTTTGGCCATTGTTCTGGGTTGAATTGTATCTCCCAAAATTCATACATTGACGTCCTAACTCCCCACCTGGCACCTCGAAGAGTGATCTTACTTGGAGGTAGGGTCATTGCAAATATAATTATTTAAGATGAAGTCATACTGAGGTAGAGCAGACCCCTGATCCAAGGTGACCGGTGTCCTGACAAAAAGAGGAAATTTGGACACAGACGCACACGCAGGGAGAACACCATGGGAAGATCGGCGGTAAGCTGCCATGAGCAAAGAGACCACCAGAAGCTGGGAAAGAGACCTGGAACACACCCTTTCCTAGAGCCTACAGCCTTCGGAGTGAGCATGGCCCTACGGACACCTCAATCCCAGGCTTCCAGGCACCAGAACCATGAGAGAACACATGTTCTGTTGTTTAAGCCACTTGGTTTGTCGTACTTTGTTACCGCATGCAGCCCAAGCAAACTGTACCACCAGAGAACCGTTTTTTTCCCCCCCACCTTGGCGTGTCTATGGTCACAGACTCTAGATAATGCCCCTTGTTCTAGGAAATAACTCCTTTACTTATGTTTCTTTTTCTAAGGGATCCTGGCATCTATTGTGACAGGAGCTACTGCATACAAATGATAAGGCCCCCCTGACCTGTCTCCAGCATAAACAAAGGATGATGTTCCAGTGAACTTTTTCATCTTATCTGCAAAGTCTAGAAGCCAGATTCACTGCTCCCATTTTGCAGATGAGGTAAATCAGACAGCGGTGGCCCCGGCATACACAGCTCTTGTTCATAGCTGACATCAGGCCATCTCTCTTCTAGGTTCCCCGGGGCCACTCCTGGCTGCTGAACTAGGGCTCATCCTGGCAGGAAGGGGGAAAGATGGGGAGCTAGCCTCAGGAGCACCTGCTCTCCTGACGTGCTCCTGGAGCCAGGGATGGGGCAGGCCCAACGGTGTGGGAATTCCTACCCTGCTGGTCACTCACCGTTGCTGGCAACTTCAGCCAAGCAAACTGTTCTTTCTCCACGAGTTGTCACAACCCCTAAGCCACAGGTTCCAGGGAGGTCCAGGGGACAAGGACCCCCCTCGAGGTACAGGCAATGGAAACTGCTCCTTTGTTGTGGTCTCCTGAAGTCTCTCCTCTCCCACCACGGCCTCACCCCTGGACAATGCTGAGCGGCTCCCACACTGGGGTGGCCCAGAGCTGGGTTTGGAAAACGAAAGGCCACTTCATAATCTTTTCCAAGATGGGTTAAACAGCATGATCTCTCATTAGCCATTGACGGAAATGGGAAACGTGGAATAACTAGTTTCAGCCGATGCTGATTTGTGATATATCTCCTTTTTAGCGGAGATAACAAAGAAGCATGCATTCAGGAAGCTTAGTAAAGAAGGCGCAGATTAACACCACAGTCAGATGACTTTTGAAGCAAAGCTTCTATTAAAGTCGCTGCCAAAAAGTCACTTTATCTCCCCTCCGATGCATTTCAGATTTTATCTACCCTTTTATTCTTTTTGTCCTTAATTTTAAATCCTTTTTATTATTATTTTTTCCCATGTAAGCACCAAGGGAGTTGTTTGGGACTCATTCTTTTGGAAGCAATTATCCACAAGAGAGGCGTTCACTTCGTTTGGGCTGCATTTTATAACTAAACCATGATAAAAAGGCACAAAATTGACTTTGCCTGTGTAGCTCAGACACTGGGAAGCCCTTCAGTGTGAATTTCAATTCAGCTGCCTGTTGACCAAGCCCGCCTTGGAAGGCAGACCAGGTGAGTGGCGATCTCTTATACCACATGCTCTCTTGCAGCCTAATAGGACAAATACAACATTTCTATTCAATTGTCTGTTAATTCAGAACTGGTCAACCCCACACTGTCTGCAAATTTGAAAAGAGAGTATTCTCTCTTGGTCTAAAAAAGAATATCTCTTGGGGCTCCTGGGGGGCTTAGTCGGTTAAGCATCCGACTCTTGGTTTCGGCTCAGGTCATGATCCCAGGGTCATGAGATCGAGCCCCACACTGGGTGTGGAACCTGCTTGGCCCCCTCCCTCTGCTCCTCCCCCAGCTCTCTCTTTCTCTCTCTAAAAAATGAATAAATAAAATCTTCAAAAAAGAATATCTCTTACCCATACATTTGCAAAATCTTCTTACCTCAAAGCCTTCACGTTTTTTCAAAGATGAGTCCCTCACGCCTAAGGCAGGGGTGGGATCAGGGTCATTTGGTACCCCAGCCCTACAGAATCTATTACAAACACAAAATTTCTGCCCGAAGTCTCATATATCTTAAAATGTCATGTGAATATTGCATTCCACTGTATAACATGTCTGTGTTTGATTTTAATATAATGATGTTTTAAATTAATTACCATCTGTATTAAAAAAAACAAAAAAAAAGTTCCTATCTGTCTTGTAGTTATTAAGCAAGACACAATTGAATTGATTTTTATCAATTTTATGAAATGTGGCTGAATCAGCGAGAATTTGCGTCCATTTTGTGCATCCATATCGGCATCTAGGCAACTTCTCTGTCTGCTTCAGTCCCTGTTTAAAAATCCCAACCAGGGGCACCTGGGTGGCTCAGTCGGTTGGTCTTCTGCCTTTGGCTCAGGTCATGATCTCGGAGTCCTGGGATCAAGCCCCACACTGGCCTTCCCATTCAGCAGGGAGTCTGCTTCTCCTTCTCGCTCCGCCCCTCTTGCCCTTTCTCCCCTCCTCCCCACTTCTGCTCTTTTCTCTCTCTCTCAAATAAATAAATAAAAACCCCAACCATGTGCGTATGTGGATAGAAACATTATCAACTCTTTGGCTGCTTCATGAGCTCCCTCCAAGCACTGGCCAAAAGGATGGAACCGAATAAGATAAAGGGTGACAGGGCTCCTCCCTGCTGGTGACTCTTGGTGACCATGATTCTGTCTTCTCACTAAGTGGTGAACTTGCCTGTGTCTGACCTCTGATCTGTTAGCCAAAATATTTACTATGACGGGAAAATATTTGTCAATGGACTTTCTTACTAGGAAAGTGACTGGTGGTGTGCTTTATCTTCCCATTAATGCTATGATTTCATCCCAAGTAAATCAACTCATCTCGGGGGACTCACCGCACCCTTCGCCTCTCTCCACCCCGCCCTGGAACGTCACCCATCATGAGGCCCTCAAACTGGGCACCTTTTAACATGAAGGCAGATGCAGCTCCCCTGCAAGTTGTGGCCACGAACACTCAGACACAGGAGAAAATAGCTTTTAATAAGCAAACTCCATGAGCTCTATTTGCGATTCATGAGAACAATTCCTTATTCAATTTATTTGAGTTTTGCCTTTTGTCCTGGAGGTTTTTCCCTCCATGAAGAAAAACAACACTGCACCTCCTGACCGCACCCTCTGCCCTGGGGAGTCCGTCTGCAGCGGTGGAGACAGCGAGCTTTGAAAGCACTTTCCCTTCCATCGCAAACAGAAAACTAAGTACTCAGGTCCCCGTGGCTCACTAAAGCAGTTGCTGTGCAACACCCCCTTCCACCACCTCTTGGAAGGTGACTGCTTATAAAAGAGTCTAGGCTGCTGGAAACTTCCGGGTGAGCAGGCAGAATCCCACCTCCAGGACCTTCATGCCACAATGGGAGCTGCCCCCTTCTGCCTTTCAATCTGGCACATCCTGCCTCTTGTGGGCCTTCACCAGCTTTCTCCCCTCCTCCGGAATACCTTTCATTCTCCCACTGAATCTAAAAATAGCCACCCGCCAGGCCCCCCGCCAAAAAAAATACAGGGAGGGAGGGGGGCCTGGGTGGCTCAGTCTTTAGCGTCTGCCTTCGGCTCAGGTCATGATCCCAGGGTCCTGGGATCGAGCCCCGCATCGGGCTCCCTCCTCGGCGGGGAGTCGGCTTCTCCCTCTCCCACTCCCCCTGCCTGTGTTCCCTCTCTCGCTGTGTCTCTCTCTGTCAAATAATTAAATAAACTCTTTAAAAATTTTTTAAAAAATAATATGGGGAGGGGCGCCTGGGTGGCTCAGTCGTTAAGCGTCTGCCTTCGGCTCAGGTCATGATCCCAGGGTCCTGGGATCGAGCCCCGCATCGGGCTCCCTGCTCTGCGGGAAGCCTGCTTCTCCCTCTCCCACTCCCCCTGCTTGTGTTCCCTCTCTCGCTGTGTCTCTCTCTGTCAAATAAATAAATAAATAAAATCTTTAAAAAAAAATAATAATATGGGGAGGGAGACCCTGGTCACCTCCTGACTTAAATCATCTCAAATTACCTCCCGCCTGTAGACTGACGCCTGCTGTGCTCATCTGCTACGTTTGTGTGTGTCCGTGTGTGTGCATGTGTCTGTGAGCATGTGGTATATGCATGTGCGTGTGTGTATGCATGCGTGTGGTGTGTGTGTACGCTCACATGCGTGTGCATGTGTGTACGCATGCGTGTGGTGTGTGTGTACGCTCAAGGCTATGAACCAAGGCTGGTTCATACCCTTGAACAGAGGGGTTGGGAGGAAGAACACGTGGTTAGCTACAAAAGGACTTCAGTTACAGTCCTGGACTTAGCACCAGGCACCGGTGTTTTCCACTGTTCACACAGTATGTGCCTTTCTTACATGATATCATCTGTGCATGCGACTGAATTTGTAAACCTTTTCCAAATAAGGTCCGCTCCTGACCTAAATCCAGGTCCTCCTCAAGGCACCCTTAGGGGATGACAGGGGCGAATGGACCCCTTCTGTCATTTCAGTGTTGGTTAGTTTTTCATATTGTTGTTTTTCTTGCATTATCCCACTTCACCCAGGGATGCAAGGCGGGGGATAATTAGTCCAACTGACCTGTTGAAGGTCACTTGTCTGCCCCTTGGCAAAGGCGAGAGGGGCCACTTAATTGTCAGACGGTCTGATAATACATCCAGGAGTGTCCTACCCCCCAAAGAAGTCAGGGTGCTGGTGCCAAAGAAGTTAATGACAAATCCCTCCAATAAGAGGGCGCGGCAGATCCTCAAGCCCCGGGGGCTGTCATGGGCGTTTGAGCTGTGCTCATAATTCCAACCTACCCTGCTGTTGAGAGAATGTGCATTCTCCTCCATCGCCACAACCTCCTCATCAAAAACGAGATGCTCCCTCCCTGTGAAATATTGCAGGTGAGCAGATGCTGTTTCCTTAAATCAGGACATTTGTCAAAGAGCTTTGACAGGTCCTTGTCAATAAAGACAAAAAATGCAGAACATGTGACCGCACCGTGTTGAGTGGGGGGGAGTGACAACACGTGTTTTTCTTTCCACTCAACGTTTCTCTTGAAGTGAAATACTTTTTCCTTATTACTCAGAATTTATGAGGCTCCTCAATATTTAATCTTCTGCTTCAACTTTGATCTAGAACCAAACTTCCTTTAAGGGGCATACCCAAATCAGAAAGAATCCAAATCAAAAGCAGGAAACATCCGATGCTTAGTGTGGCGGAAGAGCTTTGCTATCAGACAGAACTGGTTTCTGAACCCCGCCCTGCCGTTTGCTGGCTCCATGACATCGGGCAAGTATTCCAGGCCTCACCTTCCCCATCTGTAAGGTGGGAGTACAATGGTACCCATGTTATCTGGGTACATTACTGTGAAGGTTCCACCTGATAACGCCTAGTGGTCATTACCCACCAAGCCCCTCCTCCGTGGTACTTAACGAACTGCCATTAGCTGAGTGAACGCTATGCACTAGGCTTCTATGACAATATTTCTATGCCTTATAATGACTTCTCATGGTTGTTTAATCCTCATTTAACAGATGAGCAAACTGAGGTTCAGCGAAATCATGGCACCCCCTGACATTTCTAAAGCTGGAAAGCTCCTCCAGGTCCCGAGGGCTACCCAAGCAGTTGGAAATAACATCAGCTGCTGAGAGCTTTCCAGGACATGCAGCACAGGTGGGTCTCAAAGGGCCAGAGGTGCGGCTTCCCGCAGCCAGGTAGAGCCGAGAGCTGGTGGAACCCCAGCCGGTCACCCGATGTGCCCAAAGACTGTTGCTGTGATCGTTCTCCGCGGTGTGAACACGTTTTCACTGTGGGAACGCATCAAGCCAGAATGCTGAGAAAGTCCCAAAAGGTGAAATGGGGGCTGGATTATTTCGGGGCTCCAGCTCATTGAGTCATCAGGAAGCCTGACCACCAGTGCTCATCAGTGGCTTCTCCAAGACTGTCCCCGCATGCCACCTGGGGGACTCCTGTCTGCTTTTCAAAAGAACAAACGTCCAGGCAGCCCACGCCCGCTTCCCCTGCAAACCGCTCCCTCCAAGATTGGACAGCTTACATCTAGACACGGGAAATGAAAGAGACCAGGAGAGGGGAAGAAGGTTATCGGGGTGGAGAAGGTGAAAGAATTTCAATATCCCCATCTCGTTCCTTATTCGGGCAAAATGAAAAGTCCTCATTATTAAATCACAAAGCAATTAAAAAATTAAAAATTTCATAAGACCCTACATAAAAGAAATACAAGTGTTTAATGATGGATTAGAAAGTAGAAGTTGGGGGGGGGAGAGAAAAAGTAAAATCCCGCTCGTCTCAGGGGGTTCCCTCTCAGCGGCGGCGGCAAGAGTGGTTTCTGCCTACACCCTCATGCCAGCCGCAAGAACTAATAAATTCTGGACTCCCCTGCCTAGAAGCCAAGGCCGATTAATATCTGCCTACCTTGTTACCTAATTCATTATGGAATAGCAGTTAATTTGATTTGATATTATTTTAATAAAATTCTGTAATATATTAGATTGTTTCAGGCTATCAAAATAATTTTCCAATTATTACGGTTACTCAAGCAAGTCTTTTTTTTTTCCCCCTTCATGAGCGGCAGTTGGTCTGACTCAGAATATATTAGCTCCTACAGCTTCATCCTGGCCGGGGGAGCAGGGGATCCATGCATGGTTACCCAGAAGAGCTCCTGCCAAGAACAGTCGCCCGCAGTTCACAGCAAAATGTCCATGCCACGGACTGACGTGGATTTATGGCCTCATGACTCTGACCACGAGGCCCCCACCCCCACCCTTTGACCACTGGGTTAAATTTTAAGGGAACATTGAGATAAATTTGTATCAAAAATAACCATTGAAACCAGTGAGTGCAGGAGTGTCAATGCTTGGAAGCTGGGTTATCAATAACTCCTGGTGGAGAAAATGTGTGCTTTGAAAGTTCAAAGGCCTGCTCTCTTGGCATCTGACCTTCCTGGACATTTAGTTCATTGTGTACAAAACAGAGAAGGTTTACCTGATTCACAGCATGGTGTGAGACACCAAACATGATCACTTTTGTCAAAGTGGTGAATGCCAAAATATAGCTGGCATCGAGAAATCAATCCCCTTGACTCTAGAGAACAAACTGAGGGTTGTTGGAGGATGGGCATTAAGGAGGGCACTTGGGATGAGCACTGGGTGTTGCATGTAAGTGATGAATCACTAAATTCTACTCCTGAAACTAATATTACTCTATATGTTAACTAACTAGAATTTAAATAAAAATTTGAAACAGAAAAAAAAAAAGAAAAAAGAAAGAAATTAATCCCCTTGAGAGCACTGGGGAGGAGGCAATTTAGGGAAAGATGCTGGGCCTGCATCAGGAAGCCTGGTGTGGGTTCGTGATGTGTATAGCTCCCTGTGACGCTGGGTGACACAGACCCCCAGTGTCTCTATCAGAACTGGAGACTCAGGCTTCTGGACTTTGTCACCTGGCCTGGGTAGAGCCTCCACAGGGTGCTGAGATAGTCAGTGCGCTCAGCCGTTCATTTACTCATTCAGCAAATGCTTACTGAGCCATGAAAAGGAGGAGGGAAGGGTGCTCCAGGTGGAGCAATCTGCATAAGCAAAGGCCCTGGGGTGGGACTGGCAGAGGGTTTCAGGGGACAGAAAGAGGGCTGCCATCAGGGAATGGAAGGGGTTTGGTAGGTGCAGGCCAGGTTCCTGAGGCACCAGGCTCAAGGATACATTAAGGTCAGGGGGCTTGACCCCATGAGCCACAGGACACAGTGAGAGCCCAAGCTTGGGAACATGAGCTCAGGTCTGTATTCCTTTTTTTTTTTTTTTTTTTTTTTTAATTTTATTATGTTAGTCACCATACATCATTAGTTTTTGATGAGGTCTGTATTCTTAAAATCTTGTTCCACGCAATGTGGAGAATTAATTGACACAGTCAAGAGCAGGTGTGGATGACCATAAAACAACTGTGACAGGTGCCCAGGAAAAAGGTGAGAACAGAGCAGATATCAAGGTCAGACTCTGTGAGTTCCAGGGATCACTCACACCTGCGTATCAGGGATGCTCTGAGCAGGACTGCCCAAGTGCAAGGCCACCTAGTGCTGTGACCAGGCGGGCCATCCTCGGCCTTACCCCAGGACCCGGTGCAGCCACAGCTCCAGACCTCGGATCTCCTCGGCTCCCGGTGCATGCCAAGCTGCCCTTGGTCCTCACCGGGCTTGCAGTCGGCCAGCTCTGATCTGAGCCGATGCTTCCCCACCAAGACCCAGAATCCACCTTGCAGTTTCCTACTTTGTCCTGCCAGGCCAGACAGGGGAGAAATGGCCACCTCCCTTCTGAGGAGGTGGAATGACCCACATATGTGGGCTCAGGAGCTGCACCTCCGGCTGGCTCATGGTTTGTCTCTCTTCACCTCTCTGCCCTTAGAGACTCATGATTGCAATAAGGCTCCCAAGTACAATAGAAGAATTGTAACTGGGTCTCAGCTTACAAGAACTTATGGTACCTTTGGGGCTGGGGAGAGGGATGTTAAGGGAGGAAGTTGATAAAATTATAGACCCTGATCAGCAAGGGGCAGGGGTGGAGGCTGAAGAGGGCACAGGCCCACCTGGGAAGTGGACTGCAGGACCCTTCGGGTTCCTGAGTCTCAGTCCAGACCTGGAGGGGATACAGTCAGAAGTGGTGTCACCTGGATGACTTCCACTAGGTGTGGGTGGACGGGGGACTGGAAATATGTAGACCCTCTGGGGGGACCACAGGCTGCAGGGTTCTGAGACCCCATGAGTATTTCCATCTACCCTTCCCAGGCCTCCATAAATCATGCTGAAATCCAAGGAGCCTGGCCTCAGCTGTGTGCAGATTAGATGGGGTCCCTGGGCCACACCTGGGCTTAAGCCTTAAAGGGGGATCAGGGAGGAGCTGCTCCCTGGTGCTGCCTCAGGACCCAGGCCATGGGAGCTCTGAAGCCTGGGAGACAGCATCCTCCATTCACCCACCAAACCTGTGCCCAGCTTCCCTTGTGCCAAGTTCTGGCCACATGCTGGACACCCAGAACTAACAACTCCAGACCTCAGTTCACAAAGGACTTCGTTGGAGAATGGTGCCAGGACCACAGGGGTAAGGAAGCACAAGGACAGGAAGTGGAGGAGAAACTCGATCACAAGTGCCTTCTAGAGAAAGGAGTGTGCACAAATTGCAGGATGGCGAGGAAGGGAGACGGAGGCAGGTAGCCTTAGGGACTCCCAGGGAAGACCTGTCACAGGGCCTTTGCACAGGGTCGAGCAGATGCATGCCAGAGACCAGCTGAGGAACACAGTAGCTGGCCTGGTGAGCTGGATGAAGGCTGAGAGATGCAGGGGGCCAGAAGGCTCTGGGCTTCTGGGTGAACAAGGGGGTAATGCCCACCTGACAGAGCCCATGGGAGAGCGACTTATGAGGTGGTCTTGAGCACTCTGTGGTGCCTGGGCGGGGAGCCCGTCGGCTTTCAAATGTGCATCTGAGTCTCAGCTCTGAGCCATTCGATGTCATTTAACTAACATGTCTGGAGAGCCTTCCATGTGCCTGCCGTCCCGTGTACCTCACACATAAGAGACCCCTGGGGACCTGGGGAATGACATAGTCTCCAGGTTCCTCCGATCTCCATGTCCGCCTCCTTTCTTGCATCCCAGACATTTGTCACATGAGTGATGTCCCCGGACCCCCACAACGCTTGCCCCATAGTCTTCAGCTGCTTTGCTTCTTTGAGAAACCCCAGCACCCAGAATATGTGCACTCACTCTCCAACACACGTGTGGCTGGATTTCCGCACTGATGGGCCGCTTTGTTCTCTCCTCTACCTGGCTGTCATTAGGTGAAGGAGACCCTGCCGCTGACAGGTCCCCAGCTGACGGGTATAAGGAAATGAAGTGTCCCTGTTTTCAAAGCACCACTGTCCTATCAAACCCCGGAGGAGGGGGCAATTTTTGTCTGCACGTTAATGTTATTTTCATTAAATTCCCATTGTTCTTATATTGTCTATCAGAAAGCTCTGTAGTGAGACTAACAAAAAAGAAAAGTGAGTGCTTCATGTCAACCCGTGTCCCCTTGAAATAACACAGCAGGATGGCTCGGAAGGTCATCCTTCAGAGGTAAGCTACCTTTGGTCAGAATGAGGTCTTAATTTTTCAGATACCTAGTGTAGTGGGTAGAATGGTGGCCCCTCAGAGGATAGGTCCACTGGGAAGCTGTGAATGTGACCTTATTTGGAAAAAGGGTCTCTACAGATAAAATTAAATTAAAGATCTTTAAATGAGACCATCCTTGATTGACTAGGCAGACCCAATTTCATGACAAGTGTCCTTATAAAAGAAAGGCAAAAGGAGCTTTGAGACACAAATGAAAACACAGAGATCAGAGTGCTATAACCACAAGTCAAAGAAATCCTGGAGCCACCGGACGCCGGGAGAAGCCAGAAATGGACTCTCCTCTAGAGCCTCCAAAGGAAGCACAGCCCTGCACCTTGATCTCCGACTTCTGGCCTTCAAACCTGTGAAAGAATATATTTTTGTTGCTTTAAGCCTCCTGGTTTGCTGTCTTGTGTCATGGCAGCCCTGGGAGCTCATCCACCTAGGTTGTATAAATAGACCTTCCTTAGGATCAGAAAGCAAAACCAGTGAGGGTTTTAAATAAAAACCCCAATTCCCGGGAGATAAGCTCAAGCATTATATAGGACATACGTGTTCAAGGATTTTATCAAATGATATCAGTTGAAGTCAATGTTAACAAAAACCTGAGTTGTCCTACAGACATGATAAAGCTATTCCTCTCGTGGTGCTTCTACTCAGAACCGCGAAGATACCATGGTCTTGTTGTCATGCAGAGAAACTGAGGCCCTAGAAGGCGGAGTTCTGAAGCCCCACAGCTCAGGAGTAGCCAGTGCCTGATGGACCCCCAGGCCTCCCGACTCAACAGCCTCTTTCGAAATTACAGGAGCCGCCTCCAACCAGCACGACTTTTACAGTGGTTGTAAATAGCTTATACTTACAAGATGGCCTCTCTGAGAGAGGCAGTATCTGGTCAGAGGAAATCGGTCTTGTCCACCAAGGTGAATGTCCACTCCTTCCAAGCAAATCCAGTTTCCGAGTCCAAACTTTGAAACCCAGAAGCTCTGTAGCCGCCTTTCTATCTTGTCCACATGAGACCAAAGGTTAGGGCTTCTTTCAGAGACCTGTTTAATGCATAATCAGCTAAAATGATGGCAGAGCCTCGAAATTGCTACAAGATGGTTATAAAGTCTTTGTGTGGACAACTTTTCCATTTGGTGGTAAAACTGGAAGGCTTTATCACTCTTTTATAACTTTCCATATAATTTTTATGAAACCAAAGAGCCAACATCAAAGACTATGGGCTGAAATTGTTCCTGTGATCCAAACCAAGTGACAGACTCCAGTCCTGAAGATGTGAAGGCTCACATCTGGTTCATGGCCTGCCCAGAGGACTTGGCCGGAGAACATAGCCTGGGAGCAAGCAGATGCAGGAGGAGGCTCAAATTTAATAATCACGCTCCGTTACTGCATGCAGCCATAAAGACAGAGGCAATGAAATGTACACCCGGTGTCCTCGCTCATCATGTACCAGTGGGCCAGGAGATATCATGAAGGGGAAATGGAACTGGGAGGCAGGATGGTCTACACCAGGGGTCAGCAAGCAGGTCGACCTTGTTGAGCAGTGACAAATGCTGACACCCCAACTGAACAGCAAACTACATGGAGGTCGGAAGAGAGAGCCCAAAGTCTGGAGTTAGCCGATGCAGGGTCCAAACTCACACTTGGCCTCTTACCAGCTGTGTTACGGCAAGCAAGACATACTGCCTTCACAAACTCACGGATCTCAACTGCACAAAGGGGATGGTAATACCATCATCCAGGGTTGGCATGAAGGTCAGAAAAAAATCTACGGAAAATACCAGCGACTATAAACAATGGCTGTGATTATTAGAAACGTGGAATGAGGGGAAACCATCTGTCTGACAGTTAGAGCATGGGTTTTGAAGTCAGATAGACCCAAAGTGACTTCCAGCTCTGTCACTAAGTGTTAAATCTAGAACAACTTATTTTGCTCTTCTCAACCTCAGGTGTCCTGTCTGTCAGGTGGGAGGACATTCAGTACCTACCTGTAGGGGGTTGAATGGTAGCCCCTCCTCCCCAGAAGGTGTGTCCATCCAGAACCTAAGAATATGATCTCATTGGGGGGAAAGAAAAAAAGGTCTTTGCGGATGCAATCAAGGATCTCCAGATGAGATCCTCGTGGATTATCCCAGTGGGCCCTAAATCCACAACAAGTGTCCAACTAGAAAAAAGGCCAAGGAAGGATGCCCACAGACACCCACAAAGGAGAAGACCACGTGAAGACACGTGAGTGATGTGTCTCAATCCAAGGATCCAAGATGGCCAGAGCCACCAGCAGCGACAACAGAGGCATAGACCAGAGTCTCCCTCAGGATGGTGAGAAAGCAAAGTTCTGTTGCTTTAAGCCCCCCAGTTTGTGGTGATTTGTTAGTACAGCTCTGGGAACCTAAGACACTCCCTTAGCACAGCACCTTATTTCAGGAATAAGGCAAATATACATATATTGTGCTTTCTCAACCGCACATTGCCTCCTGCCTACATGGCCTAGAAAGGTCTTCCTTGTCTGCACCCCATGACATGTCAAGCGGAGTCAACAGATTCATCCCCATTTTGTGGGAGAAGGTGTTAAGGCAGTGTGGAAAATCGCACATAAACAGTAGAGATGAATGCAACCTTCTCTCTCCTGATTACCAAATGAGTGGGTTTTGTCTTGTTTTTGCATTGTTTTGCTTAGATTGAAGGCATGTGTGTGTGTGTGTGTGTGTGTGTGTAAGTATTATGCAGAAATAGTCTGTCCTTCAGACAAACCCGCAAGACCTGTCTTACATCACCCTGGTTTTGCAACATGGCTGGAGTTGTTTAGAGGTGGGTCATGAAGTGATAGTTTCAAAATACTCCTAACGAAAAGCTAACCGTACCTTGGTTGAATGGGTAGAGAAAGTAAAATATGTACACACAGGTCTACAATTGCTGAGAAAGCAGTCAAGTTCTAAACATATGCCTGCACACACACACACGCGCGCACGCAATGCGCACACCACCACGCCAAAGTTAGGGGTGGAGTTTCAGACACCAATCTTCGAGCTGCAAATTTAAAAATGCAAGAGGGCAGAACCAGACGTGGGGCAGCCTGAAACCAGTGTGTCTGAATGATGGCAGAAGCTCTCGGCTCCCCATCTAGAGGACTTCCCACAACTGTAAAGATCCCAGAGCTGTTTCAGAATGACCCATAAAGTGTGTCTCCCGTCAAGGGGAGAATCCACCAGCTTCGTACCCCACCTCTCGAAAGTATGCACCTCTGGGTCACCCTGTGCGGATGCAGACAGACTCCCCCTGCACCCCATGCCTCTGTAACTACACACAGGAGGCCAGGGTGCAGGCCACTCTGTTACCCCAAATAGAGCTCATGACCTTATAAGAGAGAGGGAACAAGACCAAAGAAACCCAGGCCGGCGGAGCACAAGGGTCTGCTGGCACCTTGTGGATGGAGCCACGGGGTCACGACTATCACAGAGATCATGGGTGAGAGGTTGAGAGGCCACCTCCCCAGCCAGCCACATGTACCCCGGGCAACCAGTCCAACCTTACTGATCAATTCTGCTGTGGATTGTAGGGAGCTTTTTGCCGACACCTCTGAACCCACAGCTGGTTTTCTGTACCCACTTCTCACATCTAGGCCCCGTGTGGTGCTTCTTTTTCCGGTTTGCTGGAGAAACACCCAGAGAAAGACCCTGGCCTGGCCTCTCTGTGTTTCTCCCAGGCCTTCCCACCTCCGGGACGGGAGTGGAGTGCCCCCAGCTGCCGCTGTGGGACAGACCAGACTTCCTCAGCCTATAGAGGACTCCCAGCCCCAGGCCAGATGCCAGACCCACCAAGCTCTCTGTCCTCACTGCCCTGCATCCTGTCCTGGAAAGTTTCCTCTTCCTCCACCTTCTCCTCCCAAACATGCCTTGGAAGGAATGTGGGTAAGTTCACTACTGCACGATAATTTTCCACAAAGAAAGCCAGAGACACGTATGCCGTGCCTGCCTGCCCGGGGATTGCAGCACCTTGTACCCAGGCCCAGTCACACTTTCTCTCCAGCTGGTCACAGTGTGATCCAGCCACGGCCCTTGGGCTCCGCAGGTGGACTCCGGAGCAGCCCCAGAGTCCTCACGTGGGAGGCCGTGCCAGGGCAGTGAGCACGGCCAGGCATAGGGACCCCTGCTCCCTGCCATCCACACCCATCCTTCCCCACCAGGAGCGTCACCGTTTTGTTCTGATTTTTCTTTTCTTGGGCATTTCACTCCCTCCTGCCGCCCGTGGCCGGAGCACCTTGTTCTGAGGGACAGAATGGTGTCTTGGAGACATCTGGGTTTGACACCATCTCTGCTGTGTCCCAGCTGTGTGATCCTGGGTAAGTCACTTTCTTCTCTGTGCTTCCATTTCTCCCTCAGTGAAGTGGGCAAAACATGGTCACCTTGAAGCGTCACTGGGAAGATGAGTAACACAGCAAATACAACAAAACTTCTGCCTACGGAGGCCCTAATGCAGACATGCGAGGCAGTTTTCCATCTGGTCGAACTCATGTCAACACGCTTCCAGCATCTCTGCTGGAGAGACAAACAGTGGTTCTAGAGGGGAACATGGCGGCCCACGGTGCAAGCTGCTCACAAGCTGGGAAGGGCCTATGGGAACTACAGAGGGTCTATAGGTGCAGAGTGTAACTGACCCTCTAAGAACACAAGTCCTGGAACAAGGCAGTCTGAGGTTTGAGGCCCAGCTGGACCTCATCCTGCTCCATGACCTTGGGTGGCTTACACAACAGCCGATGGCCCTTTCCTTCTGCCTGCCGGTCAGGAGAATGAGAGGCTGCCCAATAACCACCCTGGGCAGCTGGGAGAGCTGACCTGCCCTGCCTGGACCCCTGTGCCCAGGATCCACAGACATCCTTCCTCAGTGCATTGGAACTTCATACGCAACCCCCTGAGAGGACCAGGCTGTCATCCGTGTTCACAAAAGGCCGGGGAGCATCACAGGGGAGTGTCTTGAAAAAGCATCTTCCCTGTGTTTATTAGCATTATCTTGATGGAATGCCAGGAAAATATAAAGTATACCCCAAAGGGGGAAACTACTTCTCACATTACCCAATAATAACTATTACAATCGCCAGTGTTTAAAAAGCAGAGGGATCAAAGACAGAGGAGAAGACAGAGATCATGCTCTCTGGAAGGGTTTTAGTAACAGCGTCTGATGAAGGACCCCTCGGGGTCCACATCCACCTCAAGGTTGAGCTTGAGAAGGGAGGGTGGGTGTGGAAAGGGTCTCTGGAATTGTGCATTCAAGCCCAGAGTCACCCACTTGTACTGTGGGCCCCTGAACCAGCCATTCTCCTCTCTGAGCCTCAGTGTCCATGTAGGGGATGGTCCCTCTAACAGTCCTTCCTGCTGTCTCAGTGAATGATGGATGTGCCTAAGGAGATGGGAAGCCAAGGCAAGGTGTCACAAACATCATGAAGGGTGGTGAAAGCTCAGGGGTCTACGGGAGCTCAAAATGGGGCACCACCTCCCCTGAGGCAGATTTGGCTGAGTGGTATATGGGGTCCCCTGCTTCTCCCCACCTCTCCAGAATCTCCTCGGATGTCACCTCTGGAGCCAGCTGGCTCACACCAGACTCAGGGAAGGTGAGAAGTTGTCCCATCCTGGTCTTTAAGAGCATCTGGAGTCCCCCACCTATATTTCCTAAGCTTCTGGTGCCCCGACTCCTGGCTCCATTGACTCCTGCACTATCTTCGTCTGCTCAGGCCACGGAGACTGGGCAACAGACATTTATTTCTCACAGTTTGGAGGCTGGGAAGTCCAAGATCAAGGCGCTGGCAGATCTGGAGTCTGACGAGAGATATCTCCTGGTATGTAGATGCCTCTTGCTCACTGTATCCTCACATGGCAGATAAAGAGGTGTGGGTGGAGGTGGGAGGGGAGAATGAGAAAGCTCTCATGTCCTTTCAGTAAGGGCACTAATCCTATCCTGAGGGCTTCACCCAAATGACCTCATCTAATCGCAGTTAGTTCCCAAAGACCCCATCGCTGAAAATCATCACACCAGAGATTAGAGTTTCAACATATGAACTTTGCAGGGACACAAACATTCAGTCTCCACAGAACACATACTGCTGGTCTGTGTCCTGCCCTCCATCTGGTCTCCCTTTGCTTTCTGCTCCTTTACTTCTGCTCCTCGTAAAGAGCCATCTTGGGCATTGCCACCTGGGAAAGCCCTACTACTGCCCTCTAAGAACTTCTCATTGGGGGAAACTCCACCCTTGGCGCTTACCAAGGAGAAGTAGCATTTCAATCAGCAGGCCAGACCCAGCCCACAGATAGACTTCATTGACTTTGCAGAGTGTTTAGAATTCTTTGAGGTGTTCATCCTTAAGAATCAGATTTCATGGGGCACCTGGGTGGCTCAGTTGGTTGGGCGTCCAACTCTTGATGTCAGCTCAGGTCTTGATCTTAGGGTCATGAGTTCAGACCCCACATTGGGCTCCATGCTGAACATGGAGCCTACTAAAAAAAAAAAAAAAAAGAATCAGATTTCACTTAAGCTCTGATACTGCAGGATCTGCCCAACTGCATGACTGCAGTCAACCAAAGTTAAGCAGTGGTCACCCCACTTCAGACAGGATATGTCCTCTTCAGTTAGGCATTGTCCCTTCCCTACCCTACTCTGGTCAGCTTCAGCCCATCTGCCTCGTTCCTGTAGACATTTGAATTTGCAACTTCTGGGACCAGAGACTTCAGTGACATCATTAACCAATCTCTGCTTGTTTTATGTGGAAGGGTTTTTTTTCTTTATTGTTGTTGTTTTTAACATGAGCAGTTTTTGGTTTTGTTTTTTTTACAACATGAGCATTCTACAGGAAAACACCCCAGAAATCCCTGAATCCCACTTCCCATTGTACAGAAGGAAACACAGTAGCCAGGAGGGCAAAGGGGCTTGGTCTGCTTTCCGTAGTCACTTTGTATTTAACAGAATGGCACAGAGCCTCAACCAAGTAGGTACTGGTCTCCTCACTTCAAAATAGCCCAAGCATGGTTTTGAGAAGTTGGAAGACTTGCCCAAGGTCACCTGGCCAGTGAGAGTCAGAGCTTGCACTGAACTCAGGAGTTCTGACTCTGTTCAGTGCTTTCCCCACCACACACAAGGGCTGCCTCCCATGTAGCAGGAGGAACTGGAAACCCAGGAAGCCCAAAACCACAGAGGGTCCAATGTCACCCAGCCATCAACAATAGAGTGGTCAGCTGATGCTCAGATGCTTTTCAACTGTTCCATAAGCATGTATCTGAAACCCCACAAGTTAAAGTAGAGAATGTAGGACAAATTTCTCTTACACACACACACACACACACACGCTACCATAGTCTCTGGTGTCTGGCTCATTTGTTAGAACACACTGGACTATCACCAGCCCCTGTAGCCCAGAGACAGCCTGGCAAGCATCAGTCCTGGGTCACCAAAGGGACTTTTGTTTCCCATTAAGCCAATCTGGTCTAGATCAGGAGATAAGGAGAGATAAGTTCTTCAAATGAAAAAGCAAAATCTTTGAACAGACTCTCTTAACAGTAATGAGGGCCTGGGGGTCTGAGGCCATGACATGTGCAGGCATTCTGTCACAGTAGGCAGGAGAGAAAATTTCAGAGAGAAAGTTGTGACTCATCAGGATCACCTCAGATCTCAAGAAAGCTGTCCTCTCTGGGGCAATGGTAGAATGAGTGAATCATTCATCTGCCATTGGGCTGTCAGGTGGTGAAAGCTGATGAAGACAAATCCCCTCCCTGTAGGCACTCCTGGTCTATCAAGGAGGAAAACACAGAAATTAGGGATTACAGAACTCGTAAAGATGCTATAATAACTACTCCTTCAAAATGCATCCTCCCCAGTTGTGCCACCTCATTAAACAGCCCAAACATCCACCTAGGTGAGCAAGTCCAACACCCATGTCACACCTGAATCTTGCATCTCTGGCATCTTCCACTTGCAAGCAGGAAAACAGGCATCCAGACGACCTCCAGAACAGATTCCCACTCCCATCAACAGCCAGATTCCCCACCCGCTCCCCCCGCCGCCCGCTGACCCCTCAGTCTCTAACCCTTCAGTGATTTCCCAACGCTCTCAGAATAAAATGGAAATCCTCACACACAGGTGATCGAAATGACTCTCCCCAACCAGGCTGATGGCTGTCCCACTCACTAGGCTCAGTCGTCTACAAGACTCAATCCTGCCAGGTCTTCTTACCACACAGGCCAGTGTCTGGGCTTTGGGTGCCCTTTCTGAGCTCTCCAATTTGCATGACTCCTTCTGATCTACCAGACCTCCATCAATTGCCTGCTCCTCCGAGAAGCCTTCCTTGTCACCAACATGAGGAAAATATTCACCATAGCAGCTTCAGGACACATCACATTTTTGGGTGTGTGTGTGTGTCTTCCTCACTAAACGAGAAGCTCCTTGAGGGCAGGAACAAGGTCTGATTTTAGGTTCCAGGGGTGTTTCAGAATGTTAATAGTAACAATCTTTGAACTGAAAAAGAAATCACCATGAAGTACAAGACTCCCCTCTGTAGCCTCCAAGAGGCAGCCAGTCGTGCATCATGTTTGGTTGCCTCCCGTAATGGGGAACCTACATTTCCTTAGGCAGCTGATCCCATCCTTGAATGACTTTATTAAGAAGGTCTTTCTTGGGCGCCTGGGTGGCTCAGTTGGTTAAGCGACTGCCTTCGGCTCAGGTCATGATCCTGGAGTCCCAGGATCGAGTCCCGCATCGGGCTCCCTGCTCAGCAGGGAGTCTGCTTCTCCCTCTGACCCTCCCCCTTTCATGTGCTCTCTCTCTCTCTCATTCTCTCTCTCAAATAAATAAAATCTTTAAAAAAAAAAAAAAAGAAGAAGGTCTTTCTCATATGGAGCCAAATTTACCATGCTTCAGCTTCTGCTCCCTAGTTCTCACTCTGTCCTTTAGGGCCTCTCAGAATAAGTTACTTCCCTATCCCCTTGATGGCACTCCAGATATTTGAAGACAGTGGTCTGGTTCCTCCTAAGTTTTCTCAAGGATGGTATCTCAGGTTCTCTGACTCCTTCTCATACAACTTCCTTTGGAATTCTTGGACAGCCATGACCCCCTTCCACTGAACCTGCTATGCTTCCTTAAAATGTTCTAATCGACATTTTAACCAACCAACCCCAGAACTCCTGTCGTGGTCTGAGCAGCATAAAGTAGAATTTTCACCTCCCTTGTCCTAGTACTATACCCCTGTTGATGCAACCAAAGCATACACTGCTTTGGCAGATGTCTGGGATCAGGTTTCCCAGAAGTTGACCCTGAGGTGAAGATTTATGGGCTAGGGATTTCTTATAAATGTTCTCCCAGGGGAAACTAGTAAGAGAGAGGAGGAAGAAACCCAGCAAGTCTGTGAAGCTCCCTGAAGAGCAGATCCAAACTGACCCTGCATGGGAGCTCTTGACTCCTTCACCAGTCAGTCATTGCATTGGCTAAGGAAACCCCAGGGGTTACAACCTTGAAAGACAGTTCCTCTTCTCTTCCTGGGATGGCAAGGCAGCCCCAAAAGCCTGAAGGTAGTCCCCAAAGAGAGGTACGTGTGCCATAGGTGAGAAGTCAAAGCACATGGAAGCCAAGGGAAGGGTATGCCGGGGGAATGTGGACGGAGCACCAACGAGGTCCATCAAGAGGACCCCGCTCAACTCCAATTCTCCCAGCTGGGTACCCAAACCCTCCCCTTTCCTCTCCCAGTTCCTCTAAGCTCTGCCTCTTGAGTTTGTTCTTGTGCCTTTTTCATTTTAGACACAAGTATAAGACTACATGTTCATCCGTGTTTGCACAGCACAGCACTTGGCCTTTCTTCCATTTTTTACATTTTTATTTGTGATGCAACCCTCCCATTTTCCCACCGAGTCCATGGAAACATTGCCCTTTGTACTTATGACCGCAGCTGATCCAAACTCAGGCACCCAGGAGAGGAGACGACTCAGGCCCAGAACACAACACAAAGGAATCTTGAGGAATCAGTAAAGGATGCATTGACCCAGCACCATCTGTAAGATAAAGATGTTACTTATTCCAGTGGTCCTCAGAGGCCGTAGGAAGTGGGACCTCTCTCCAAGGGGAGCGGCCTGAGAAAATGGCATTTCAACAATCAGAGGAGAGGTAGACATGCTGTCCGCCAACTCTCAACCACAACTTTTCCATCTATAAAGTGAGGCTAAGAGTAATCATGCCCACTTCATAGGGTTATCCTGAAGATTAGATGAGTCAATTGTTTTGAGAGGCGCTGTGTGTGCACAGCAGACAGGGATAAGGATGCACCTGACACTTCCACCCTCTACCTGGTCACCGGCTCTCCTACTCTGATTTTAAATTCCTTTCTTGAGGCCAATTTTCAAAAAAAAAAAAAAAAGTCCCTTAATAATTGGGTCAGAATTCAAATAAGAGAAAGGAAAAAAGTGGATAAATTTAGACAAAAAAAAAAAAGATTAACTCTGGATTGCAATCATCAAATTGTTAAACAAATCCCTTACCGTAGACTCTGACAGACCCCACGTTAATTTTTAAGGTCAATGTTGAAAACAACAACTTTCTAATGAGGTAAAAAACATGTAATAATTCTCCAGGCAATTAAATGAATATCATCTGCTTTACCTCACCCTGAATTTGTCATTTTCAACATTTCTCCTAAAGGGTAGAGGAGCTCCAACGGACCCAATAATGTTTTCCCCTGATTGGATGGTATCCGAAAGTCACAGGACCATAGACTCTCAGTTCCAGTGAGGACAGAAAATGTCATCTAGTGTGAATCTCATTTCAAGATGAAGCGTCTCCGCTGTAACGAGGGGAGAGGCCTGCCTGTGGCCAGTTAGTGGCGGAGCCAGAACTAGAACCCACAGACATGCCATCACAGATCTCTGACGACCGAAAAAGGCACTGACCTGGTTAAGCACAGGGTTTGACGCTCTTTTGAGCCATTTCAAAAGTTCTCTGGGCAGGGCACTTGGCCCTTTGTAGGCTTGTGAGTCAAAAGGAAGCCGGCACCAAAACAACCTCGAAAAAGAACAAAGTGGAAGGATGCGCACTTGCCGATTTCAGAACTCACTGCAAAGTTATAGCAAGCGAGGCACTGTGGAGCTGGCATGAGGACAAAGTATAGATCAGTGGAGTAGAAATGGGAATCCCAAAATAAACTCTCACATTTATGGTCAATTGACTCTTGACAAGGGTGTCAAGACGATAAAATTGAGAGAGAACAGTCTTTCCAGCAAATGATGCCGTGACAACTGGGCATCCACATGCAAAAGAGTGAAGCTGGATGCCCCTACTTCACACATATACAAAAATCAACTCAAAAGGGGTGCTTGGGTAGCTCAGTCGGTTAAGCATCTGACTCTTGATCTCAGCTCAGGTCTTGATCTCAGGGTCGTGAGTTCAAGCCCCACGTTGGGCTCCACGCTGGGTATAGAGCCTACTTAAAAAAAAAAAAATCAACTCAAGAGGATCAAGCACCTAAATACAAGGGCTAAAATTATAAACCTCTCAGAAGAAAATGTAGGAGTGAGTCTTTGTGAGCTTAGGTAAAGCAGTGTTTTCATAGATATGACAACAAAAGCACAAGCAACAAAAGAGAAAAAAAAACAGATAAATTGTGCTTTGTCTAAAACTTTTATGCTTCCTAGGACATCATCAAGAAATTGAAAAGACAGCCCACAGAATAGGAAACAATATTTGCCAATCATAGACCCATAAGGGATTTGTATCCAGAATATACAACACACTTTTACTCCATAGTAAAAATATACATAACCTAATTTAAAAATGGGCACAGGATGTGAACAGACATTTCTCCAAAGAAAATATATGAATGACCAATAAGGACATGATAAGATGCTCAACATCATTGGTCATCAGGAAGATGTAACTCAACACCAGAATGGGACCTCACTTCACACCCACTAGGATGACTAGAAACACAAAGGTGGACAAAAACAACCATGGTGAGGACACAGGGAACTCCCACCACCTGGCGGGAATGTGCAACGGTGCAGCAACCGTGTGTGGGAAACAGGTCGGCAGTCCCTCAAAATGTTCAATACGGTGTTACAGGATGACCCAGCAATGCCACCCCTAGCTGTACACCCAAGAGAAATAAAAGCATATGTTCTCACAAAGCTTGTGCACAAATGTTCAAGCAGCATTATTCATTGTCTGCTTTCCCCAGTAAATCAAGAGTGGAAACAACCCAAATGTCCATCCCCTGGTGAATGGGTGAATAAAATGTGGTCTATCCACGAAATGGAATATTATCTGGGAACAAAAAAGGAATGGAGCTCAGACACAGACTACATCACAGATGAACCTGGAAAACATGATGCCAAGTGAAGGAAGCCAGGCATGAAAGACCACATATTGCATGATTCCATCGATCTGAAATGGCCACAACAGGCAAATCCTTGCAGACACAAGCAGATTAATAGTTGCGTAGGGCTGGGGACAGGATGTGCAGGGAATGGAGAAAGCTGTTCATAATGAGCACAGGGTTTCTTTTTGGAGTGATGAAAGTGTTCTAAAGTTAGATTGCAGAGGTTGCACAACTTTGCAAATACACTAAAAATCATTGAACTGTACACTTCAAATGGGGGAACTTTATACATGCAAATTATAACTCTGTAAAGCTCTTTTTTAAAAGGGAAGGGATAAATTTAAACATCCATTTATTTATGTTTCAACATTCATTGAATGACTAGTGTGTTCTAGGTTCTGGGATACAGTAATGAATGCAGCCCATCATGTTTTGTAAATAAAGTTTTATTGACACACAGCTCCGCTCATCCATTTACAAAGCATCTGTGGATGTTCTCCCGCCAAAAGGGCAGGAATAAGTAGTTCTAATAGAGACCGTATAGCCTGCAAAACTGAAGGTATTTACTCTCTGTCCCTTTATAGAAAGTTTGCCAATCCCAGTAATAGAGGGTCAGGTAATGATGAGTCACAAGTCCAAGTAGAACAGGGTAAATAACAGCAAGTGGTAGGAGCTACGATCTCAGGTACGTGAAGAGAGAAGGCCTTTCTGAGAAGGGAACATTGGAGACCCTAGAGAGAGGTCATGTGACCCTCTAGATGAAAATATTCCAGGAAGAGGGAACAGAAAGCAAAACCCTGGGAGCCAGCAGGGCAAGACTGCATCCCGGGGGCCAAAGGGGCTGGGAGTGGGTCTCAACAGGAGCAGCGGTTCCCGGATGGCCAAGGTCACAGCCCCAACGCAAGCCAGGAGATCACACATAATTTCAGGAACTCCTGGGTGAGCAGACACTAGAATCCATGGGGGAGGAGAGACCCTAAACCAAAGGATCACCAAAAGCCATTGATGAGAAGTCCATCAGATAAAGCTATGCTTTAAAAAAGAAATGCCAAGGTCATCAGCACTGGTCTCTTGGGCTTGTGAAAACTGTCGCAGGCCATACAAGGAGTTCTTTGGGGTGAGGGGCAGCAACAGCCATGGACGACCAAGACTGGAAATGTAACCTGTCACTTACAGGGTGTGTGATGCAGCAATGGATTTATTTACATATACCTTTTTTTTTTTTACATATGTCTTTATAATAAACTTATTATCTTATTCTCTCAGGTGAGGCACCTTCGCTCTCTGATGTGAATGGTGGTAATGTCCACCTCCCAAAATGTACAACTGCCCACCCTCAGATGGGGCCTGATGCTTCCTGGGCTGCACCGTTGAAGCTGAAAGGGACTGATCGTCAGGGGTAGCCAACAGTTTACACTCTTGAAGGTCAGCCCCACTTGGAGTGCCCCAAGTCTCCGAGCTCAGCTGACAAATAAACACCCCAAGTGCAGTCATGGGCACACTCTACTGCCTAATCCAGGATAAGAAAAACAAATATCACCACTTCACATCTGCAAGCCTCCAAAAAATTAAAATAAATTAACAGTCTATAAGATACATGAAAACTCCAATTGCATTTGTCTGCAAGGTCAGTTTGGACACAATGTCCAAAATGTTTTGGAAATACATCAGGATCCCAGTTTTATTTCATGGTATGACAGGAGAATTCCTTTCTGTTCATCCTTCTGTTCATTTTTCTATTTATCTGTTCAACAGTACATAAGCTAAGGGGCATCATTGTCTTCCAAACAATTTTATTTACAAAAATAAATGATAATTTCCACACCCATTGTTCATAGCCACATTATTCACAACAGCCGAAGGTGAAAGCACTTCAAGTGTCCCTAGGAGGATGATAAACAAAATGAGGTATATCCATGCAATGGAATATTATTCAGCCTTAAATAGGAAGGACATTCAGACACATGTAACAGTCTGGATGAACCTTGAGGACATGATGCTGAGTGAAATAAGCCAGTCACAGAAGGACGAATACTGCATGATCCCACTTACATGAAGTACCTGGAGTAGTCAGACTCACAAAGACAGAAAGTAGAATTGGGGAGGAGGGGGTTACCAGATCTGCAGGTGTAGGAGAGAACTGAGAGTTAGTATTTAAAGGGCACGGAGTACCAGTTTTGTGAGATGAAAAGTTTCTCGAGATGGATGGTGCTGTACAACAGTGTGGATGTGCTTAGTACCACTGAACTGTACACCTAAACGTGGTTAAGATGTAAATTTTATGTTGTGAGTTTTTTACAACAATAAAAAAAATAACAAAAAGAAAAAAAACACGCAATGGGCCAGATTTGCCAGTCCCTGTGACTGTTCAAGCTACTTGCTTTAGGACAGAAAGGTGATGAGACCACAGGAAAGAGGGATAACAGCTGTCAGGGTGGGGGGGTGGCCACTGACCCCTAAAGTGACTGCCATCCATTGAACTGAGAAGTCAGTTGTAGGTTGGGTGAAGTCAGACAGTAACTTGTCATCCACCTGGAGCCATCCACTTTGAGTCAGATTACAACTGGCAGTTTCCACAGGGTGACAGAGGGGTCAGGATGCATGCTTGGTGTTGGACCAATGAAGGTGTCCATCCAAGAACTCAATGGCTGCGTGCAACCGGGCAAGGATTTAGCTCTCTGAGCCTCAGTTTCCCCATCTAGAAAATTGTTTTGTATCATATGATCTCTTCAATTAAATAATGAAACCTGTTATGCCAGTTTATGCTAATATTTGTTTTATAAAAATACCTGCAAAGGAAAAAAAAATGTGCAAAGTACCAACCGTATGTTAAAAATGCATTAAGTCCTTTCTGTTTCTGGACCTTAAATTAACAATAACTGAAAAGCAAAGGACTCCCTGAAGGGAAAGAGAAAAACGCTTAAAAATAAATTAAAAGGCAAGAGAATTACCAAGGAGTTGCCACAGCTGCCAAGACAGAGCCTTCTGTGGTCATAGGGAGCCATGACGAGCCAGATGCTGGTTGTTATCAGTGAAAGCACAGCCATGAACATTTCTCCTTGAGGGGGGAATCAAAGTCCAGCTCAAAGAAGAGGTCGGTCAAAGGAGAGAAGTTTTAGTTTAAGAATCTGCCTGCTCCTTTTTAGTATGGACTGAATATTTGTGCTCCCCACCCCCCAGATTCCTGTGTTGAAGTCCTAGCCCCCAGTGTGATGGCATTTGGAGGTGGGGCTGTCATGACTGGGTCAGTGGCTTTATAAGAAGCAGAAGGGAGAGATTGCTCTGCATAAGGAGACAGCAGGAAGGTGGCCCTCCACAAGCCGGAAAGAGAGCTCTCACCAGAACCCCACCATGCTGGCTCCCTAAACTCAGACTTCCAGCCTCCAGAACCGGGAGAAAATTAATTTCTGTGATATAAGCCACCTGGTCTATGGCATTTTGTCGTATCAGCCTGAGCAGATGAAGACCTCTTCCCAGGCCCAGAGTTTTTAAAAAGCATACCTTGATGGCCAGTTCTGGGGGTCCCTGAAGTGTATTTCGGTTCCCTTCAGCTACAGAGACTTAGAGGTAAGGGATGGGCAAACGTGGAATCCAGGGGGCATCAGAGCATCTCTGCCACAAGCCAGCTGCCAGAGCGGGAGCATCTCAGGTCGGGTTGCCCCGGGAGCAGACCCAGTAGGAGAGAGAAGTGAGACAGGAAGGCAAAGACATCCATGAAAAGGTTCGCTATGAGGTCAGTTACCGTGGAGGACAACTGGCATGGAATTCCCCTGGAGCACTCGGAGCTCCCCAGCCAGCTCCCTCTCCAGAGCCGGGGTATTGATGCACCAACCATGACAGGCACTGTGGAGGCCAGTGGGCTCCAGCGTCTGCTACAGTGAAGCAGTGTGTTGTCTCCTGTTTCTTTTTGACACATTCCAACAGGGGAAGATCTTCTCCTCAAACTTAGGAGACCAAACATTCCTAAGGACAAGACAATGAGTCAACTAACTATGAATTCATCTCAATGATTACGTGCAGAACCCACCTATTACTCGAAGACTGGGCTCACCCTGGACTTGTCGGTCAGCTCCAGGAATTGTGCATCCGACCCCCTTCTTTCCTTTCCCAGCCACTGCTCCCTCCCCACCCTCGTGGGCCTTGGCCAATCCTAACCAGTCTCCCTCCCATCTGCCTCCCTATCTCTACATTGCGGCCACCAGAGAGATCTTTCAAAATCATGCACGTTATCAGTCATTCCGTTCGATCCGTTGCTTCACACTTGCTGATGGGTTTGCAGGATGACGTCCCCCTGACCAACCCCAGGCTGTGTCTCCAGCTCATCTCCCCCACCCAGCCCCCCGCCCCGCCTCTTGTTCTAGCCGCACAGGCTGTGTGTGACCCCCACCCCTGAGTCTTTCACCCCTCTGTATGGCTTGCTTGTGCTGTGCCTTCTGTCTGGACTTTCTTCTCTCTTCTTGTCTCCTCTCTATACTGGTCCCAGGCATCGTCTCCTCCAGGAAGGCCCTCAGAGCTCCCACGGTCTCTGTGCCCCCATAGCCCTTGTGCTGTGTCTAGCACAGCACTTGGGAAACCCTGCTGTGACCATTCTGCAAAAGGCCGCTCTTCCTCTGCCACATTGCAGCAGCCAGGCAGCCCGAAGTGTGACTCACAGCAGAGGCCCCATCCCTGTGCCTTTGAAATAGTACCTGTCCCTTCATTCTAGCTTCATTTTCTCCCTTTCCTTGCTGAGAGTGGAAGAAGGGACTGTCTCTTTGGAATGGGATAAAAGAAGAGACACATATTCACTGGGCACCTCTCTGAATGCTACTGTGGTACTTTGAACGGAAATGATTCTGTTCTTGGCTAAATGTGAGATTAAGAAACTTCACTGACCCCCAGTGACCGCCAGAGCTGGGCTGACCAAACCAGACCCAGCTCCGAGCACATCCAGCCCAGGGCTGGTGGGGGCGGCTCGAGCAGGCCTGCACACCACAGAGGCCACCGCGGGCCGCAGGGCCGTGTGTAAACATGCAGGTGTCAGGACGGCTACTACAGTGGAGGCAGGCCCGACCTCCCCTGGGGCTCTGCCTTCCAAAACCAGCAAAGCCACAGTGCTCATCCCTGCATAGACTCAACCAGACAGCAGGCCCCGCTCTGCCCACATCCTGGGGGATGGAGGTGCCAAGGAATGGAGTTCCCCCCACACACCTCCTTCTTTTCTTTCCTCCCTCCTTTCATCAATATAAATATTTAGTCAGCCCAGCCTTGGTAGCCCCCAGGACACAGCAAAATGTGATGATCCCATAAATAATTTCCTTTCACTGTTCCTGGATAACACGAATCCCGCCAAGCCCTGTTTCAGACTCAGGGGTGTACCGGTGAGAAGGGCAGATACTCTCAGCCCTTGTGGAATGTTAGTGACGGACCAGGCCAGACAATAGTCAAATAATTCCACAAATCAACATGTAAGAACAAGCCTGGTGCGTGCCAACAAGGACAGGGGGTAAAGCTAAGGGAAGGAACAAGAACACTACTAATAATGGTCAGAGGTATGCAGTCTCACCACGTGCCGGGCGCTGTTTCAAGAGCTTTATGTGTATTCCTCACTGTCACCCCAAGAACTAGCCTCCTGCATCGTCCACGTTTCAGAACAGAAGCACAGACAGGGTGAGTAAACTGCCCAAGCTCACCCAGACAAAGCAGTGGGGCAGGGATTCATCAAACCCAGAAAGGCTCACTGAGGATAGACATTTGAGCAGAGAACAGAAGGAAGAGAGGTTAACTGGGAAGATCCCAGGGTGGGGCATTCCAGGCAGAGGAAAGCACAGGCAAAGGCCCTGTGGCAGGCACCAATGTAGGAAGGAAGTACTATGCTTGAGCCAATTAAACAAAATGATTGGGTTCTTTCTGCTGATCCTGCTGATCCTGCACCCCCAGCTACTAGGGGCCTCTGCTTACATCATTGCACTGTGAGGTGTCATGAGTTTGTCCATCTAGCTCCCCTCCAGTGGCTGAGCTCCTTATTTGTTTTGGATGGAGAGAGAACAGATAGGACCTTCTCATTTTACTTTGGATTGTCAGAGCCTAGCACACGCCTGACAAATAGAAAGTGCACAAGAAAGGCTTATTGGGAAAGTGCATTTCTGAGTGAATGGGGCATGACTTCCATCCTCCACAGTGTGGGCAGTGATCGTGGATGAACGGGTACAAAGATGTGGCACCTGATGTGGCTCAAGCAGCTATCCTCCACCTCCCTCAAGGAGCTCATGCTTGAGGAGGGGGCAAGATCTATGAGAATAAAATGCCACATGGTACGCAGGATTGGATCAGAAAAGGGACATTAATGGAGAAACCAGAACATCCAATAAAATCTGTAGTTTAATTCATGGTAATGCTGGTTTCTTAGCTATGACAAAGGTACCAGGGTGATGCAAGATGAGAACGTCGGAGGGAACAGAAACTGGGTGAGTGGTTTACGGGATTTTCCATTAATCTGAAAATAATCCAGTACAAAAAGTGTATTTCATAAAACTGTGAGGTTATTGGGAAAACTTGAACACGGGACAGGTGATACTATTAAGCATCCCTTGTTAGCTTTGAGCCACATTTGATCATTGTATTAAGGTTCTGCTTCTCATTACACTCTTGTCTGGTAGAAAGACATACAGAAGTATTTGCTGATGTAATTATTTCCCTTCGAATAATCCCAAGGGGGTTAGGGTGGGGTACAGTGACGGGGGTTGGCAGAAAGTTAACAATTATTGTAGCAGAAATGGGGATGGGGGGATTCATCTGCTTTTGTGTGGGTTTGAAATTTCCTACAGTAAAAACAATTTTATTTTAATGTGAACTGTCTTGGGTAAATAACCAGAAGTGAGACTGCTGGATCACATGGTAGGTCATGACGTCAGAATGTCAGAGACACTCGCACTCCAGTGTGCACCCGGGCAGCATTCATGGTAGCCGAGATGTCCATCCACAGACCTCAATAAAGAAGATGGGGAAAGAAGATGAGGTATATACATTCTGTGGAATATTATTTGGCCCTAAAAACAAAGGCAACCCTGCCTCAGGTAACAACATGGATGAACTTGGAGGATGAGATATCACTTAGACAATGGATCTAGAATAGTCAAACTCATACAGGACAAGCAGAGAATGGTGGTCCCGCAGGGCCTGGGCACGGGAAAGCAAGAGTTGTTCAACGGGCCTCTAGTTTCAGTTATGCAAGATGAGTAAGTTCTAGAAAGCCACTGGCAGCGTCCTGCCTATAGACAGCAAGACCATATTGTGCACTTAGAAATCTGTAAAGAGGGCAGATCTCATGTTAAGTGTGCTTACCAAATAAAATAGAATAAAATAATAATTTAAAGTGTGAACTCTAGACCCATGCATCACGGTGCAAAGTCTAGTTTACTGGCAACCATCTTCAACCTGCCTGAGGCTCTCTCTTTCTGGTTGCCTCTGGTGCAGAACAGAGTCACTGTAATACTGTCCCACGGGGCACAGTGGGAAGTCAGTCCCCGCCTGGCGGGTGCCCAGAGCTTGACAGATATTAGCTCCTGTGCCTGACGTGAGCGTAGGGGTGAGTTGTTGTGCCGTGCCATAATGCTCATTATGCTCCTTCGGGAAGCCTCTGTGGAGTTCCTATTCCGGCATAGTGGAGAGTCACGGGGAAGCACTGGCTGAGGGTACTTTTATAGAGCAGTGGAGATACACGGGGCGGGGCGGGGCAGGGGGGGAGACACTCTTATGGAGCGCCGGCAGAGGAGAAGTGGGGACCGGACCCCAGGGCTGCAAGCTTGGAGACCAGACACCCTCCCAGGACAGAAGAGGGAGTTGAAGGAACAGGACAGAGCAGGGAAAAAGGGGGCAGAAGATAAATATGGGCGGGCTTTGGTCCCCTGAGGGGACTAGGAGAGGAGTAGAGGCCAAAGGTCCCACTGAGAGGAAAGACAGGATGGAAGACGCTGGGAGAGGACAAGCTAGCCAGCGGTGGACAGGGACAGCCAGGCCCGGGATGCTCCCGAAAGGCTGTGGAGCCAGCAGGCTGAGGAAGGGCCCTGGCCAGAGGAGGTGGGCTGCGGGCTGAGCTCTGAAGGGACCCTTCCTGGTGAGCAGGGAGCCAAGGATGAGGGATGCGGGCAGTGAGCTGGAAGGCAGACAGGAACAGATCAGGTGAGCAAGGCCTGAAGGTGAGAGCAAGAGGGTGACCAGGGGCAGATGCCACCTGGTGAGAGAAGGCAGCAGGTAGCGGGGGTGGACAGTGTCTGTGGGATGGGAGAGGCCATGACCGGGACCAGGGCCTGCACCCTGCTGCTGGTGGGGATGGGCAAGCCACTGTGCCCCACGGGGCTGCCCTTTCCTCCTCTGGGCTGGAAATGGGAAAGAAAGCAATCTGCACTTTAAGAAAAAAAGGTTTGGAAGCCACTGCATCATTTCAAGCATCAACTCATCTGTTAGCCCCCCACCCCCCCCATGGTCACTGGATGCAGTGGGAAGACGGAACAATAGACCTATCATCAGGAGACAAAAGGTGTTGGCATGGGCCTTTGGATTTGGAAGCTGGACGGCCTGGTTTCAAATCACGGCTGTGTGACCTGGGGCAAATTACTTAACCCCTCTGTGCCCACCCCATACTTGTGACTTGGATGCAGCAGTGGAGACTAACATCTGACGTTTATGCGGATACCTGAGCGACAAGAAGACAGGGGAAGAACATTCCAGACGCAGGGAATCACAGAGCCCCACAACCCAAGGCGTGAGTAAGACCTGTGTGGCTGGAGCATGGTGAGAAAGGGCAGAGAATGCACTCAGAGGATGCTTCAGTCAGCCTTTGCTGCGTAACAAATCCGCCTAAGGCTTAGTGGCTTCAAACCGCAATACCCTACCATTTCTCCTGACCCTCTGGGTCAGCTGGGCAGTTCCCATGCTGATGTCATCCGTGGACACACCTGTAGTCACATTCCTCTGGAAGATGGCTTAGGCTGAGATGGCCAAGGCAGCATCACTCATACACCTGGCCGTCGGCTCTGTGTTGGCCAGGATGCCTCAGCCTTGACAGGCAACCAACCTCGCTCCTCCTGCCCACCACCGGCCCTCCCCTCTCCTCTGCATCTGAAGCTCTTCCTAGTGAAATAGATCCTTGAGGGCAGACTTCAGGAACACTACGGACAGCCCTTCAAGCGCAGCCCCTCTGACCATTTGCCCCGTTGGCATAAACGTGTGTGCCAGAATGCAGAGCCTCATGGTGGTGCCACCACAGCTGAGCCGTGACCGAATGTTGGCAGGCAAGCGGAGACCTCTCTCTCCGGGACAGGACCGGCGTTGGGAGCGAGAAGCTCCCACAGGGGCCACGTCTGGCAGCCCTCAAGTGACCTGGTCCTGAGATGATCCCACACCACGGCAGTTTGGGGGTCCCTGAGCCCAGCCTGCAGTAAGCTGTTTAGAGTGGGATGGTCCAGGGGAAGGCATGTGGGGCAGAAGTGACACCGTTTAAGAGCAACTGCAGAAGGGTGCAAAGCACCTCTCTGACCCTCAGGCTTCTCTTCTCTAAGACGAGAGAACAAACAAAGGAGGTGGTGTGTTTGGTGCACCTCAAAGTACCACGTGCGTGTTAAGCATCCTTTGTGCTGAGCCCATGGAGAGAGGATTATCCTCAGGACCTTCTCGATGGGGAAGTCTTTGGTCTACCGGCCAACATTCACAAAAGTCAGGTCCATGTCACTCTGCCAATGAAAACTTGAGTCCAAGACGCACGAGAGAGAAAAACCACAACGACACTGAGCAACGAGAGGCTGCAGCGTTCCATCCCAAGCACTGGGGTTTGTTTGCATTTTCAGGGGATGGCGTGGAAATCTCTCCTTCCGCACATACTCGAGAAAGCCGACAGGAAAATCTCCTGACAGCACCACGCTCTGGGATTTCACTGGGGCGCTCAATGGAACACTTCAGTTGCAAAGTAACAATTTCTATTGTTCTGAGTTGCCACGACTCCTCTTTTATTGATGTCATAAAGTAGGTATTTATTAGATGAGGTTATTAAGATCAATAGAATAAATGGAACGCCTAATTCTGCCTTTTTCCGAGCGGCACAAAGCATTCTGCTGGCACAATCCCAATGAATAAAGGGACCAGGGCGCTGTCACTTAGGCCTAATCCCAAAGCAAAGAGCTCACCCTATTAACGGTGACTCACTTTTTACATGCTTCTTTGAGTCCAAAATTCTTTTGGCCCCGAGTAGCCTTTATTGAAGAAAAAAAAAAAAAATTTTTTTTTTAATTAAAAGTACAGATTGGAATTCATCGTGCAACTGGATTTACCACATTTATAACCAGGTTGGCCGCCCAGCCTTTCATTTCAGCAGCAGAAGAAAAAAAAAAAAAATAACAGAGAGAGGAAAGAGCCCTCTGCTTTTAAAGTCATTTGGAAACATGCAACTGGTTTACCTAATACCCCTTTCAAGGGAAAAATATTCCAGTGCAGGGAAAAGTTGGCTCCTGAATGGACACTAGTGGCCGAGGGAAGCCAGGGCCTCCACTGAGGCTGCTCGGTTCCTGAGTGAGTGCATTGTTGATCTGTTTTTGCACCAGAACGAATGCTTCCAGGGGCAATTATCAAATGCCAGTATTTAGGCGGACCCTGCCCATCCTGATATAATAGCGCAGGCTCATATTTGCCAAACATGTTTTCCAAGGAAGAAAGCAATCCAGCAACCCGTGCTCAGTATATCTGCTCAATTTAAGATGACCCAGTAAATAGGGAGCAGAGTGACCACGCTTTCCGTGGGGGCTTCTGGAACCCAATCTTGTTGTGCCCCAGCTCCCGTGAGGCGGCTCACATCAGGCAGAACTGGGGAGGATAAGAACAGGGCACCTGCCGCCCCCAGCATGTGCGGTCCACAGTCCTGCGTGGAGCCCCACTGGGGCCAGTCCCATCATAGTAGCTACAGCCTGGGACACCCCCGTGGTCAGGCTGCCCGTCCCAGCCTCCACTCAGCTCCTGTTCTCCACATACCCTACGAGCAGGTGAAAGCAATTACTCAGTGTTTCTTTTTCACCCCTTGGCCTTGATTCATAGGGACCTCCTCTAAGTCCCCTTTCCTTTTCACATGTGTGCCCCTATCTTATCCCTGGATTCATCGCCATCCTCATCCATGAAAAGATCAGCACATAACACAATGTCGAGCTCCTACACAGGTACACTCCTGGGCATCAGGGCCATGGTGGGAAGAGGCGATGCCCTTCATGAGCCTCAGGACCCCGTCCCTCCCTGCAAGCAAGACAATGCCAACAGACGTGGCTGGTGAGGACAGACAGCAGAAACTCACAAGGCATGCAGGGATTTCAGAACAAGAAGAGGAAGTACCTACCTACCCAACCCTGCTGGTTACCAGGCATTTCCAGTGGTCAGGAACACATCTTTGATGCAGACATCTGCAATGTGAGCCCGGCAAGGGCATTTTCAAGTATAAGTGGTCTAAATGCCTGGGGCGATGGGTCATTTCCTAATGACGTGACCAGCTCCTGTGGCAGGCGCTCTGAGCTCATGGAGAAGCCAAGGTGCGATCAGAGAACGTGGATGTCCAGAGCAAGGCTTCTCTCCTGCTTATTTCACAGGTGAAGACAAAATGACCAGAGTGAGTGCACTGTTGAAGCAACTCACCCAATCTCAGGACACACTAGTGCCTGTGTTCAGTCGTTCATTCACCAAACCTGTATGAAACATGTCTTCTGCCAGGCCCCCTGCTAGACACTGGGGGTGGAAATGTGATTAATAAGATTGAACCCCCTCCCCCAAGGATCTCACCATCTGTCCAGCGGAGCATGAAATTGTCCTCTGGGGTTGGGAATTACTGACCACCAAATCCAGAGGGCCCAGACTTGAAGGCAGATGGAAGAAACAAGGGACGCCAACAAGATGCATCGTCCCGACAGTGTATTAGTCAGGGTAAGGTGGGCTGTGCTGCATAACAACCATCCCTGTGGCCGTGAACACTCACCCCATGCTTCAGATTGGCAGAGGAGGCCCGGCCTCATGCAATCACTCGCCACGGTGACACCACCTTGCAGCTACACTTCATCAGAGCACTTCATGCTGCCTTGGGGGTGAGAATAACAACCCCCTTACCACCACAGGAGGCTTCCACGAACGACAAAGGGCTTTGGAGGTGGTCTCTCACTAGACCACTACAGAGCTCTGATGGATGGGATCATTCCCCAAGAGCTCTCGTTCACCAGAAAGACTCAGACAAGACAGATGACATGACTGGCTGGCGGCAGACCTAGGAGTCCAGTTCTGCTCTCCGACCTTTAAGGACAATATTCGCACCACTGTCCAAACTTCAAAAGTAAACTTTGAAAATGAGGACTCTTGTGAGCCAGGAAAGAAAAAGTGTGTGATATCCTGGTCACGCATTCACTTGTTCACCCAAGAATGAATGCCAGGCATGTTATATATTTTATACGTAAACAAACAAACAACAAAAACAGCCACAATAGCAGTTTCAGATTCAGAAATGTTACAATTCTCGATTCACAGAAGAAGAAACCCAGAGGCTCCTGTTCACACAGCTAAGAGTAGTGAGGTAGCCGTGTGTGGAAGCAGAGATCTGCCTGGGTGTTGTGCACTTGAGTTTCCAGAACTCGATTAACCCTTCACACTTCACAAGCAAAAGAGAGAAAAGGAGGAGTCACCACCCTTGACAGCTGCTGGGCCTTAATCTGTACCAGGTGTAATTCCAAGGGTTGACTTGTTTTAACAACTCTGTTTACATACTATAAAATCCACTCATGGATTTAAAGTGTAGACTCATCTAAGTGTACGATCCAGTGATATTTAGTAGATTTTCAGAGTTGTGCAACCATCACCACAGTCCAATTTTAGAACATGTGTATCACACCAGAAAGATCCCTTGAGCCCATTTGCCATCCCTGCTCCCCACCCACCACCAACAACCACTAATCTACTTCCTCTCTCTCTGGATTTCCCTCTTCTGCATGTTTCATGTAAATGGAATCGAAGCATATGCGGTCTTTGGTGACTGGCTTCTCTCACTCGGCATCAGGTGTTTGAAGCCCATGCTTTCTGTAGTATGTATCAATACTTTGTTCCTTCTTATTGCCAAAGAATATTCCACTGATGGGTATAACGTATGTCATTTGTGACGAATATTTCATTTGTGTCCACTCTGGAGGTATAGTGCTATGAACATTCACGTGCAAGTTTTTATATGTTTTTATTTCTTCTGGATAGATAGATATCTAGTAGTGGAATTGCTGGCTTATATGATATATGTATGTCTTTTAAAGAACTGCCACAGTATTTTCCAAAATGGCTGCACCGTATTTTTTTATATTCCCCCAGCAATGGATGAGGGTTCTGGTTTCTCTACACCTTGACCAACAGTTCTTTGTCTGTCTTTTCTATGATAGCCATGTGATTTGCTTCATGAAGAACTTGTGGAATCTGACAGATACCCCAGAGATGGGCTGTCATCACTCCCATTCAACAGATGGCAAAACCGAGGCTCAGGAAGAGTAAAGCAACTTGCCCAAGGTCAGGAGCAGGGTTAGAGCTTGACCCATGTCTGCCCCTCACTGAGACAGGTCTGCCTCTCACCACGCTCCTCTCCTGCCCCATATGACATGAGGCACCACACTGGCCTTTCCCTGTCATCCATCCGTTAACGAACACCTACCAGGAACCAGCACCGATGGGGCCTCAAAGAGCTCACACACTTGTATAATGTCATGCTTCACACACATAAGCCTCACCATTAATTTTTTAAACTTATTTAAATTCAATTAGTTATCACATAGTGTATCATTAGTTTCAGATGTAGAGCTCAATTATCCATTATTATATAACACCCAGTGCTCATTACATCACATGCCTTCCTTAATGCCCATCACCCAGTTACCCCCGCCCCCACCCCTCTCCCCTCTGGCAAACCTCAGTTTGTTTCCTAGAGCTAAGGGTCTCTTATGGTTTTTCTCCTTCTCCGATTTCATCTTATTTTACTCTTCCCTTCCTTCCCCTATGATCCTGTTTTGTTTCGTAATTCCACACATGAGTGAAATCATATGATAATTGTCTTTCTCTGATTTACTTATTTCACTTAGCATAATGCCCTCTAGCTCCATCCACTTCATTGCAAATGGCAAGATTTCACGTTTTGATGGCTGAGTAATATTCCATTGTGTATATACACCACCTCTTCTTTATCCATTCATCTGTCAATGGGCATCTGGGCTCTTTCCTTGGTTTGGCCATTGTGGACGTTGCTGCTATAAACATTGGCTCACCACTAATTTTTTACTGAGCAAACTGAGATTCGGGAGAAGTAACCATCCTCCCAGGGATAGGCAAACCTTTTCTACAAGGGGTGAGAGAGTAAATATTTTAGGCTTTGCAGGCCCGACAGCCCCTGTTCCCGCTGTTCAACTCTGCCTTTGCAGCGCGCTGACACGTGATGCATACGTCAATGGGCGTGACCACGTGCAGGCCGACCTTGTGTACTACAAGCAACAGCAGGCGGGGCTTGGCCCACAGGCCAACCCCTGATGTACCCACTGTCACACAGCTAACAAGCACATGAGTCAAGATTTGAAGCTGGTCAGCCTGACATCTTGGAGTGCATGCCCTCTCCACTCCTTGCTGCCCGGCACACATCCATCTCCCATATTGATTTCAGGGTACTCTTTCCAATTTGGGTGCGTGACTCCTTCCTCTCCATAATTGCTCATGATGGACTGGAGCCATGAAGCACATAAAATACAGTTCAACCACTGGCAAGTTCCTTGTGCCCCAGGCTCACGCAGGGTAACAAGAGCACAAACACTGGCACCAAACACCTGCTTCAGGTCCCAGCTCCACACTGCAGGCGCTCTCTGAGCCTCACTGTTCTTATCCACAAAATGGGGCAGTAATAGTACCTACCTCATGGGTTGGTGGTGGTCATTAAATGAATTATTATAGGAACATCACTTTCAGACAGGGCCTGGCACAAACTAGGCTCTCAATAATGGATAGCTCCTGCCATGTAGCCCCCACCCTCAAGGAAATGGAATTAATTTCATATCTGCACATTATTCAGTATCTCACTGGGGAGAGCAAAAAAATGCATTGTGGTTACAAGTTCCTATATAATTATTGCTGGCTGCACCGGGTGGTGCCAAATAGTTTTGCAGAAAGCAGAACAGCCCTGAGGACAAAACTGTAATATGGTAGTAGTAATAATAATGATAATCATAATAATAATAATAATAGTTCCCATTTATTAGGCACTTAGTAAAGCAACATGCTAAGTGCTTTGCAAACACACTCTCATAATAGCCAGCATCTGGACAGCCCTTTGGAGCTAAGAAAGCATTTTCCTGACTTCGATCTCACATGTGCCTCCCATCCATCCACAAAGGTGGCCTCCGTGGCCTCTCTAGTTCACAGACGAGGACGCTGAGGTGACTCACCTGAGTTGCCACCTGGAAAGTGGCCAGGCTGGACCCTTACCTGGAGCTCTGCATCCCAGAGCAGCTCCCTTCTCTCAGTGTGCCTCGGGCTGCACCTCGCCCGGCCCAGGCTCCAGCCCAGTGCTTCTCTCTGCCTGTCCTTATGGCTGCAGGAAACACCTACTGGCATCATTCATACTCAGTCTCCAAGACTTACCTCTCCCACAGAGCCACCTGCTTTAATGGCCCATGGGGAGGGGCAAAGCTTAACCCCACATAATTTAACCCTCCTGTGGCCATCCCCACTCTTCCTCTCCAGGATCTCTGCAGTCCCGCTTCCCTTCCTTCGGCGCTGGTGGCATTTCCGGCATCCTCCAGGGGCGGCCTGCATCTCCCCCGGCCACTCTCATTGGTGGCACAGACCAACCTTGACCACTTGCTGTCTCTGAGGGCAGATTTCCTCACCTATAAGATGGAGATGATGGGCCTCACAGTGTGGCTAGGTCAGTCAGAGGCAGTGGATGTAAAGTGGTGTCCGGGTAAGGCTTGTGACATGTAGCTTTCCTGGGAAGCCTGAAACTGGACACCATGACCCATGGCCATGCTCTCCTCACCACGCCCCTCGTAAGTACATTCTCAAACATTGGATGATATGAACTTTGATTAAATGAAATCACAAGGGTATTTTTAAGATTTTATTTATTTTTGTACATAGAGAGAGCAGGGGGAGAGTCAGAGGGAGAGAAAGAATCTCAAGCAGACTCCCCGCTGAGCACAGATCCCGACGCGGGGCTCAATCTCACAACCCTGAGATCATGACCTGAGCCAAAAATCAAGAGTCGGACGCTTGACTGACTGTGCCACCCAGGGGCTGCATAAAAATCACAGGTTTTGATTTAAAAACGCAGCAAATAATCTTCATGGCAAATACCAGGACCCCCAAAATTGTGTTTAATCCATCGTTCTGTCCCGGTTCTGGCTGTCAGGATGGGGCAGAAGTGGACCTGCTCCCAAGGGGGGACATGTTTGAGGGATTCCAAGGAGGGAGGTGCCTGATCCCTTCAGAGCCTCCCATGGCCTCCACCCAAGCCCAGCGTCACTGGACAGAACCCTGCACCTGCCCCCAGGGTCCCTTCATCTAGAAGGCTGTCTGCCCCTCCTGCCCTCGCATCCTAAAGCATCGCTTCTTCTCTGGAATTCTCCCTGGCTCTCCCAGGCAGTGGGAATGTTACCGTTTTCCAAGCCCCAGTACACGATTCGGTGCCCCTTGCACAGTGGTCACTGTGCAGTGTGATGCGTGAGTCGGTCCCGCACCGTGCCCTCCCCTGGATTATTGTTACAGTAACGACTGACAGCCGCGGTTAGATGAGCATTTACTGAACGCCAGGCCCTGTGCTGGCTGATTCACAGCCCTCAGCTCCATCCGTGGCCAGAGGGACCCCTGTGTCCCCAGCTGCCAGCACAGGGCCTGACGCCTCCCTACAAGCTCAGCTGGTGCTGGCTGTGCACGTTGAGTGAATGAGGGAGTGAGTGACCAAGAGAATGAATGAAATTAGCCAGACCTGGATGTGCGTCCCAGCCCCAAGCGCTCAGTGCACAGGCATGTGCTTCCGACCCAGAGAGCCACGGACGGCCCTCTCGGGAGGAAAAAAAAAATTGTCAGCCGTTGTTTGACAGTGATAGGGCCTCCCAGGTCCCTCATTTACTGGGGAGCCAGATGGCAGCTGGAGCCATGGTTCCTGATCCATGGCACCTGAGAAGGTGTCCTTCACCCTCCCGGGAAACGGCCTTTCCTCGGACTGCATCAGCTCCCCTTCCCCTGGGGGACGGCTTGATCTAATGACCTTGGCAAACTGGGGCCGAGGGCCAAAGTCGGCCCCTGAGCCTCTCCTCATCTCTCTCCCCCACACCCCCACCACGTCCGTCCTTCTTTCCTTTTGTTTCTTTTCTTTTCTTTCCCCTTTCCCTCCTGCCCCCTTTCTCCCATCCCTGAAACCCTTTCTTTCTCAGTCACTGGCAGCCACCACCCGGCTCTGGACTGCGTCCTGGGGCCACAGGAGAACTGGGATCCACCCCTGCCCTCAGGGCGCCCAGAGCCCGCTGGGTGTCAGCTGCCGTGTCTCCTGGGCTGAGACGAGCTGCAGGTGCTGGGGGCAGATGTGTGTCCAGGGCATGGGGCAGGCACGGAGGGGAGAAGAGTTGGATCGCCCCAGGGACTAAAGCACTCCAGGAAGGCTTCTCAGAGGAGGAGGAGTCCCCAGCTCTTTGCCCCGATGGCCTGCATTCTGTGGCCTCCCTGACTCAGAAGGACCATGTGCTGTGGCCCCGTGAGCTGGCAAGCACACTGTCCTGCTGCCTCTCACCTCGTAACATCCACCTCCTAGGGCCTTGCTCCTCTCTACACAACAGCCACTCACAGCCAGACCCCCATGGCCCCCTGCCCAGCTACCGCCACCGTCCCCAGTCTGCTTCCCGCTTCCCACCCCTCACCATCCTGCTGCCTGTCCTCCATGGCACACACTGGCTGCCTGCACCACCTTCCCAATACACCAGGCTCATGGCGTGCCTGCCCACAGCCTCTATGGATTCCCTTCCTCGGCAGACCTGCATGTGAGCCCCAGCACCATATGCTCTGTCCTGCACTGAGCCCCCAGCCCCATCTCCCACCGTGTGGGAGCCTTCCCTCCCATTCACGCAGCCTTCCCTCAGTGAGCCTAGGTGGGGTCCTCCCTTGCACCTCTCCCCGCCGCCCCCTCCCCAAGCCTATATGCTGCTTCAAGGCATTCCCTGCACAGCCCGCATGCAGCCTGTTGTACCTGCTCAGGAAATCCTACAGACGGAACGAAAAGACAGCAGCGCCCGGGGGCTGCCAGCAAGGAGCAGAAGAAGCATCTGATCCCAGGCACTCAGTGAGACTCCACGCAAGACCCCTTTGAGCAGAGCTTGGTGCCACAAGGAGGATATAAACAGAGCTGGGCCGAGGGCTGCCAGCAGGTAGATGTGCCCACACGGTGGGAAGACCCACAGGGCATCCCCCAGGCGACTCGGGGCTGCCACAGGAGACGGGACTCAGTCCATCAGAGGAGGGCTGCAAAATTCCCCCCTCCTTCCCCAAACTAGAGGTCAGAGGTCAGAGACCGCAAGCCTGCTTTGAGTTGAGCAGCACAGCGCTTTAAAGGTAGATTTAAATCCGCTATCAATATTTAGTCACTGGAAACTGTAAATTAAAATCTGGACTTCTGCCTTTTCTCAAAAAAATTTTAAAAAGCGCAGCCACATTGGGGCCCCTCACTGTCAGCCTGATCAGAGTCAGCTGCCACCCTGGACTGCCCCCCCACCCCAACCCGGAGCCTGGTTCCTGCAGGTCACCACAGTCCCTGGCATTCCCTATTGACACCCACAAGCACACCCAGGGGGCCTGCCTTCCCCTTGTATCATGGCATAGCAGCCTCACCGGAGGTTCCTGCCCGGCCCCGAAGACATTTGGGTTAACCCAACCTCAAATGCCACCTGGCAGGGGGAGGCTTTATCTCTCTTTGCTGGACTCCCTGCTGGCCCCGACGTTTTGATCTGGAATATGCTACATCTTTTTTTTAAATTTAAATTCAATTAATCAGCATATAAAGTATTATTTGTTTCAGGGGTACAGGTCTGTGATTCATCAGTCTTATATAACATCCAGTACTCATTACATCACATGCCCTCCCCAATGTCCATCATCCAGTTACCCCCTCCCCCCAACCCCCTCCCCTCCAGCAACCCTCAGTTTGTTTCCTATGATTAAGAGTCTCTTATGGTTTGTCTCCCTCTGGTTTCGTCTTGTTTCATCTTTTTCCTCTCTTCCCCTATGATACTCTGCCTTGTTTCTTAAATTCCACATATGAGTGAGATCTTGTGATAATTAATCTTTCTCTGACTGACTTATTTCGCTCAGCATAATACCCTTAGTTCCGTCCACGCCGTTGCAAATGACAAGATTTCAATTTTTTTGACGGCTGAGTAATATTCCATTGTATATATATACCACATCTTCTTTATCCACTCATCTGTCAATGGACATCTGGGCTCTTTCCATAGTTTGGCTATTGTGGACGTTGCTGCTATAAACATTGGGATGCAGGTGCCCCTCAGATCCCTACATTTGTATCTTTGGGGTAAATACCCATGGAATATGCTCCATCTTTATACATTCTCCCCAAACACAGCCACACTCGCCTCCCCTTGGAGCTGAGGGTCCATACTTGAAGCCTGACTTGGATGGAATCTAAGGCTGCCTCCCAGACTCCAAGCATCACCGGCCACCCCACTCTAATGTGAGTTTGCCTTGCCAGGAACAGAGCTTGACAACTCCCTCCTTGACCAGGTACACCAGCAGGACCACAGTCCTCAAAGGACATTTTGCATTTCTGGCCCTGGCCTCTTCTCCCTCCTACGCCCCACCCAGCCCCACCATTTCACTTCTTTCTCCCATGAACTCCCAGCTCCAGAAGTATTTGGTTGAGTTGACACTTGGCACCAGAGTCCTGAGCCTTAAGGCAAACATTTGTCCTAGAATTGCTAGAAATCACTTGGCTTCTCTTAGCGGGACAATGGCAAAACCAAACAGCAACTCCCTTCCCTGCTCCTTGCCACCACCCCCTCTCTCCCACTCCACCCCACCCCCAAGCACCTTGACAAACTGGGGGCTCCTAGGATTTCCCTGGGCAAGACATGAGACCCTCTCCAGACACACCACTCCACAAAGTCCTGGAAAGCTCGGGAGTCATTGGCCAGGCCTGCAGATAACGTGGGGTGCCCACCCTTGTCCTTCACAGCCTTTGCTGGACCGGTGCCCCCTGCAGAAGTTAGGGGTGGGTTTTCACGCACTGGCCGTGCTTGGTTCTGGGGGGGGCCTGGCCTGGGCCTGAGGAGCTCAGTAATGACAGAAGGTGTCCACTCACTCACGGACCAGTTCATCCTTCATCCTTCATCCACCGTCATCCACTGTCTTCTTTCTCCATTTACTGCATCCTTCATCCACTGTCTTCTTTCTCCATTTACTGCAGCTTAAATTATTTCTCCTTCACTGGGGCATTCGCTCTGACTTGTACTAGTTTATAGAGAAATGCAGACACAGGCAAAGATACATAGAGACAGAGCGCCTTGTTTAATTGCTCGCTTATTAATTCCCCCGCCATCCACATGCCCGCTCATCTGTTTGTCCGTGCCTCCGTCCACCTCTTTCTCCCCTTGTTTCCACGTTGACTCGTGTTATGAAAGTGCCCACCGATACCTTCATCCGTCCACTCGTTCACTCCTTGTTCGCTGGCTCACGCCATTCCTTCGGTATCTCACCCACATATTCACTCAGCAGGAGGAAGACGGGGATTCACTGCATTGACAGGGAAAGGGGAGGTGAGGTTCTCCGGGACCCAGGAGCAGACGCCAAGGCGTGCAGGGGCAACAAGAGAGCTCTCCCTTGAGGGCAGAGTCCCGGGGGGTGAGTGTGGGAGACTCACCAAGGCAGAGGTGGGGTGGAGGGAGACAGTCACTCAGAGTGGGGAGGGGGCTCCTGGGCCAAGGAAAGCGGGTCCGCACCTCGGCTGGCAGCTGCCCGGTGAACAAATAAAAAGGCAGGAGGCTGGGGGTCCCGGCTAAGGTCATGGTATCTGGAGCCCCAAGAGTTCAGACTCAGTTCTGGAACTGCCTCTGGCTGAGCCTCGCAGGCAAGCAGGGTCATGACCCTCACGTAGGGTTATTCTGAGGACTCCGTGGCAGAAATAAAGGCCGTCCTACCGAGACTGGTGTGCTTAGCCCTCGCCTGCGTCCCGGTCCGTGCCCCACTGGACCGGAAGTCCCCTGGAGGGCTGGAAGCCCGGGCAGGCCTGGCTGCCTGCTGTCCACCCAGAGCCTAGAACAAGGCTGGTACATGGTGGCTGCTCAGTAAATATCTGGTGAGTGAATGAACGAGCTGGGAAAGGATCTTAAAAATTATCAAGTCCAGGGGCGCCCGGGTGGCTCAGTCAGTTAAGCGTCTGCCTTCGGCTCCAGTCATGATCCCGGGGTCCTGGATGGAGTCCCGCATCGGGCTCCCTGCTCGGCGGGGAGCCTGCTTCTCCCTCTGCCTCTCTCTCTCTCTCTCTCTCTGACTCTCATGAATAAATAAATAAAACATTTAAAAAAAAATTATCAAATCCAGTCATTTTCAAACTTCGCTACTTTTAAGGTGCTATCAGGTTCCCCTGAGAAGGTTCAGAGCCATGTCCCCCTCGACCCAAGCACCTCTATTTTTACCTGTTTACACACTGGGCTTTTCTTTCAAAATTTAATTCGCAAATTCCCCTCTCTCTAAAAAAAAAATTGAAAAAAGATGGTCTAATGCTCTCCTTTTAAAGATTGGAAATGGAAGGCCAGAGAGAGGAGGCAAGGGCCCAGGATCACCCACCAAGTTGTGATGGGGCCAGAAGGAGACCCCAGACTTGCAAACCCCTTGTCCATGGAGCCTGCCCTCCCTCCCACTCCCCTGGCCCTCCCTCCATCTCAGGATTGAGCCTGCAGGCTTCTGGGGACCACCTGCCCTCCAGTCCCCTTCCCACAGGACTCTGAGGTTCTGGACGGAAGTAGAAGTCAGGATAGAAAGGAGGTAACTGGACCAAGTCAAAGAGGGAGGGGAGGGAGGGCGGCCAGGTACGCAGTGTCTCCTCAGGTGGAAAACTCAGCTGGAAACTCCGCGGGAGAACACCTAACTCCGTATGGCCGGGGTGCTAGGTTTTGAAACCCTATACATTTTTTTAAATCTATAATTATGTGGCACACACCTAATTAAAATGGACTATAATTGTTGAAATATTTTATTGAAGTCATTTTTTTTTTCCAAACGACAGGTTTAACAGATGATAAAACTTGTCTTGTGGTTAACTGGGGCTGCCAAGAACCCCAGGCAGAGTACAGGGGTGGGGCTGTCCGACGGCGGACAGTCAACCCCATCTGAATGCCAGCATTCTTTGCTAAGCACTCCTTCTGAAGGCTTCTCTCGGGCCCCGTGCCAAGCGCTCGGGACGGAGATAAATAGCCTGGGTGGGTGTTTTGTGCACAAAGATGACTGAGGTTTGCTTGAGCTCCACGGAGATCCTTTGAAATTGTGCTCCTGGGGAGTGAGGGCAGCTAAGATCAGAGGGAACTGTTTATTCAAAAGCACAAGGAGAGGAGTGTGATCTTTACCCCACTGGCAAGCAGCACCCTCCTCCAAAAATCCCAATGACCAACCCGTAACAGACCTCGGCGGCTCGGGGGCAGCTGTGTCCTCACTTCCTTCAGGGAAGGGATAGATGCTTCTCAAATAATACCTCCGACAGCAGCTGCAGTTGCTGACGGTCTCCCAGGTGCTCCGAGTTTTATATGCTTTGTTTCTAATATTTACTGCCCACCTTATAGACGACGAAACTGAGTCATAGATTAAGCGAGTGGTTTCAGGGCTCCGCATAGTGTAGGCATGGCCTGGGTCCTAACCCCAGCTCTGTCTAACCTGGAAGCCTGGGTTTTTGTGTTCTGACTCAGACCTTGACTCAAAGTAGCATCTTCATTGTTAAAAAGACTGAATCAGTCTTGGGGGGAGGGAAGGGCAAGAAACACGCTCCAGGATCCAGGGGTTCCTGTCTGCGGGCAGTGTGGGGAGCAGGCGCGCTACAAGACGAGGGCCCCCCGCCCCCACATCCAAGGGACTGGAGCAAGGGCTGGGCTGGCGACCAAGGGAAGAGTCTCTTCTGTGCCCTAGCTAAGAACCCATCCTGTCACCCAGGACTGATCCCAGTCAGAGAGTGAGCAGAGCGAAGCAAGTGAGCCAAATGCTCTTCTCAAGATTAACAATCTGCTTTATCCTGTGTTCCTGTCCCAACCCAGCGATCGGCACCCCCAGGTTACAAGTGACAAATGAGTCAAGAGGTGAGTGTGATCTGATGGGACACTGCTAAAACAAAGCTCCAAAATTACCAGGAAGGGAAAAAAAAAAAAATCTTCTTGGAGTTTCTCCATTTTTGTGGTTATTTTTTCTTTAAAAAAGGGGAAAAAAAGCTTATTCCTTCTTATTCCTCTTATTACCTTTGTTCTGCATTTGTTGTCTGCTTTCCCTCAACTCCATTCTTCATCTTCATGCAGCTCATTTTTGTTGAATAGACCCCGTGCCAGATGTCTGTCTGTCCTTCGCTCACGCACAGAGGCCCGAGAAGCTGTGGACTTCCAGAACATCTCTGTGCTCCCTGAGAAAAGCCCTGACTCAAGGCTGCAGTGTGGACCTGTGGACGCAGGGAACAGCGTCAGGTGGGGCCTGGCTCGGGGCCTGCGAGCCCTCCCGTCCGGGCCACCCCGCCGGCTGTGGGGGAGGACCGGGCGCTCTGTGCAGGATTCACTCTGACAGCTGTCGGGGAAGGGGGGTTGTTTGTACAAAGCAGACTGACTGTGTCTAAATCCCTCCCTGGGGCACTGGTTCCAAGTTAAAATGTGGCAGGTTTGATCCCCACCACCCTACCCCGCCCTACAGGACTTCCCCTCTCCCCCAGTCCCATCCCAGGGTTACCACCCTGATGAGCACTTCCAACTGCTCCTAAACGGCTGGTTACCCAACCGTCCCTCCCTCTCCTCCGTCCTCCCTCCTCCTCCTTGACTCCTGCCCCACCTGTTGGATCTGTCCATTTCCATTTGGTGTGGGGAGGAGTGGGCGGTGCCCTGCCCTCCAGCCCTCAACCCTGGGAGAGCCGCAAGGGCACAATTACTTCATGGAATTAATTAATCAACGGAGCGCCCCCTGCCAACTGCCTGGTATCACTGCCTCATCAGCCCTGAGAAATAGGTGTCTCATTATGCCCATTTAACAGATGAGGAAATTGGAGGTCAAGGAGGTCACTGCTCAAGGTGACAAATGGCCCAGCTCGGGGTGGGGTGGAATTCACACTTGGAGCCTCTTATCCTATTTACAGTAAGAACAGCTGCCTTTTGGAATGTGTCTTCTGGCCTCGCTGAACACTGCGTACAGGAGCTTCTCACTCGAAGGACCCACAAGGTAGGCAGCCTTACCCCGCCTTCTGCACTGAGCACAGACGTCGGGAGGTGGGAGACCTCCCACTGTGGCCTGAGACCCTGGCAGGCACTCATCTGTGAGCCAGGACTCCATGGCTTTGCACCCCTCTCTCTTTGCCCGCCTTGGGAGACCCAGGTAAGGAGGAAAGGCTGGTGGCCTGACAGCAGGGATCCTCAGCCTGGCGCTTGGACATCTGGGGTTGGGCAGTGCAAGAGGCTGTCCTGTGCCCTGTAGGATGTTTAACAGCGCCCCCAGCTTCCAGTCACCACCTCCTGACCAGAAAGTACTGACACCCAAAAATATCTCTAGACATTGCTAAATGTTACCCATTCCCCACACCTGACTGAGAACCACTGCCTTATAGTTCTGTTTTCCTTGAAGGAGGGACATGCTATTTCTCTCAAGGGCATATAGAAATTCAGAATAGATAGTGACCAAAAACTAAGTAGCCCAGAGTGTGGCACAAGAAACACCAGCCAAATGTGGTGGTAATATTATTATTATTATTATTATTATTATTATTATTATTATTCTGTGACTTGTAGGTGAGAACGAATCTCCACTAGCTGGCAATGGAGTCCTGGAGGGTGGGTAATGGGACCTGACAGTCCGAATCCTGTGGCTGACGCAGTAGATGCGTTGAACAAGTCTGTTTACCCTTTGGGAACTCTGTGTTCCCCTATTTAAAATGGGAAGTCCAAAGGATATGACTTCTAATACTAAATCTAGTATTTCCAGATTTTCCAGATTCCGACATCCTGGAACAAAGTTGTCACTCAGCCCTGAGGTGCAAGGGCTCTGGGCTCTGTCCACCTGGGCTCAGTCCATGGTCTGAGCACTTACCAGCTGGGTGGCCTCAAGCAGGTCACCTACTCTCTCCA
>NC_058411.1:5602777-5825790 GCF_002201575.2 Neomonachus schauinslandi | reverse complement strand
TATGAACTGAGGTGATGCATACAGTGCAAAAGTGCCTGGCACTCAGCCCCATAAGAATTAGTTCTCACCATCAGAAACACCCTGGCAGTATTTAAAAAACATGACCCTCAGTCCTGATCACAGGCCCATTGAACCAGATCTTCCAAAGTGAAAGTGTGTGTGCATATTTTTTAAATTCTCTCCCAAATGATTCTGAAGTAGTGGGTCATTGGCCTGGAATTTAAGAACCACTAGAAGTTGTATGAAACTCTCTGATGTTAGCAATGTTTCATTAATGTCTGGAGTGCCACTGGAGGGGAGGGGGGCTGAGTGGTACAAAGATAAGAAATATACTCTGTCCACAGGGAGCTACCCCCTAATCAGGCAAGACCAACTCATAGGCCAAATACATAGCTCAAGTGGACCTCTGTGGCCAAGGCCACAAAGAAGTTTGGGATATGTGCTCAGACATGGCAGAAGAGGGGGTGTGCCCAACAGGACTGCCCATTACAATTGTGTTGGTTGTTGACTATACAAAAGTACCCAAGAGAGGTGACTTCATCTAATTCAACAAAAGCTACATAGGACCAGTGGAAGGCCTGGGGGTCATTGTTCACACAAACCACACTGGAGGCTCTGATACGCCCATAAATACCAGTTTCCCTGCCCCCTTCTCTGGGGGGCTTTTCCCAGAACCCCACAAAAGTAACTGACCGCTGTGCCATGCTCTATTAGAGTCTTGCCTTTCCCACACTCACACTGCATTTGAGTTTGCGTCAATGCCTCGCCAAGAGATTATGAGCCCTTTGAGAGTAGGTACTGGATCTTATTTTATTTTATTTTTATTTTTATTTGTTTGTCGATTTGTTGGTTGGTGTTTCCAGCTTTGAACACAAAGCCTGGTACAGAGTAGGTGCTAAGCAGATGCTAGTTGAATGAGTGGATGGATGGACGAATAGATAATTAGATAAACACGTGAATTCCAACTGATATAGAGGGCCTTAGTGAGCACTGTGGGAAAGAACTACAGTGCAAATCAAGAGAGCTGGGTGCAAGCTGAGGGGCCTTCTTGGAGGAGGAGGAAATGTGCCTTGAAGGATAGACTTGGTTGTGGTGGGCACAGGCACAGTGTGGAGGAAGTAGAGGGAACATTCTTCAGCAATCTCCTGCACGGAAAGTGAGATGGAAGAAGTAGAAGATGTGGCAAGTTGTTAATGAAGGGTTCAAGAAAAACATGGCTTGAGGCATGGTTTTACCGTGGCAACATGCTCTTCGTTTGGTATGGAAGGACAAAGTCAACATTTTCATGGAGTCAACAGGAGAGTAAGAAGACCCATGTTGCAGCATCTGGATTTGGTGATTTCGCCCAGTCTCCCATGAGCATTGAGCACATGGAGGATCATGTGCACAAGAGACAGAAGAGTCATGGGTACCATTGGGGGCCCAAAACTCACTGTTCTGCAGGTGTGTTGTGCTAGTGATGTTCCTTCCCAACCTGACAGAGCTGGGCTCTGACTCTTCTCGCTGCAAGAACCTGGACGAGTTGGATTCACCTCAGTGCCTCACGGATATAATATAATGCAATATAACATAATAATTATAATACAAATCCTCATCCCTCAGGACTCAACGGTCCATTGAATCAAATGCAATACAACATTGACTTTGTGGGCCATTAACCCATGCTGGGTCTCTTTCCCCAGAATGTTCCTTTAATGTCCACTCAGCTGAGTTCAGGAGTCCATCTCCCAAACCTCAGAGATAACCATGTGTATTAAAATTGATGGAATCTCCTTTGAACCAATAATCCTATCAAGGGAACCTGCCTTTGGGTTTATCCAAAAGGCAAAATGTGTGCCCAGCAATCTTCATTGCAGTGATGTTCTAATGGTAAAATGCAAACCACGTAGGCAATAGTGGGGTACATAAGAGGAACACCCACAGTAGAGACTATTCCGTAGAATGGAAGAGTATGAGGCAAAGGGGTTTTAATAACGCAGGGAAAGTACGCCGTAGATGTCACCGGGAAGCTTTCAACAGAATTCATGATCAATTTCATCTTTGGGTTGTTTTCTTGACTATCCAGATTTTTGTCTTGTTTTGTGTCGATAGCATCAAGGTGGAACATCTGGGACAACTTCCTCCTTCAACCCCAAAGCAGACCCAGCTCCCAGGTGCCCTATACCAAAGTTGTCAAGAGCACACTCCCAGCAGGACGCCGCAAGGGTGACAAGTGTGGCCCCCGATTTTGTCACACTGAGGTAGGGCCAAGTTCAGTCTCCCCGGCGCCCTGAGCAGCAGCTTCACCCCCAGCCTCGTGCCCAGTACTGTGGGGAAGTGGGGACAGCAGGTGTGCCCTGGCCAGAAGCAGCTCCCACTGCAGTGAGAGAAGAGGCAGTGATGTGGAGAAGCCACCAGCTCTTGAGCGGACCCTCCCTGCATCCTGCCTCTCCCTCGCCTGAGTTTAAGTCTCATCCCAGAAACTCGGACCCTACAGCCAGGCTGCCTAAGAGGGAAGCCCCATGCTGCCAGGACCTGTTGGGTGAGCCCGGGCAAGTGACACCACCTCTCTGTGTTTTGGTGTCCTCATCTGGGAAAGATGGGTGGTGGCGGTACCCTCCTCACAGGCAGGTTGGGTTCCTTGGTCTAGAAAGCTCTTGGAGCATGACCCTTGGCAAGTGCTGTAGGAGGGCTTTCTATTACGATGGGTTCAAATGCAGCTGAAATAAGACTGTCTGACTCCAAATCACACAATCTTCCCCCTCGACCTCACAGCTGGATGTCCACAAATAAGGATGTCCTGAACTAAGTCCCTCAGAAGGGCTGCAAGAGAGGGTGAAACAGGACACTATCATGCTTGCCCCCTGGGGGCGAGGACAACAGGAATGCTGGAGTTTGAGAGCTTTGGGGTCAAGTTCTGCTGCTACCACGTATGATGGTCTAACCCTCCTGCCCCATCCATCTGCATCTCGGCCTCTGTGCCTGTAAGCTAGGGCTAGCTTCCACCCGCTCACCAGGACGTTTCCATCAGCAATAAGCATGCATCACATAAAGTGCAAGAACGGTGTTATTAAACCCACACCAAGACACCACAGGTGTTGTGGGACGATCAGGTGAGAGTACACACGTGCCCCGCGAAGGCATCGCCCAGCAGGTAAAGCCGAGTCTCTCAGCCGTGAAAGATTCAGAGGGGAAAGAGCCAAAACAGTTCCCCGGAGAAGCAGGGGTTCTAGCCGGCATTGAAAGCAAACAGGACGTTGGGCCGCCAGAGACGAGGGGCAGCGTCCCTCTGAGCAGCAGCGGGGCAGCTTGGGCAATGAGCAGTTCCACAGAGGATCTTCAGATGGTCCTATTACTAACAGAGCTCCCCGCACATGTCTGGGATAGAGAAGACGGAAGCAGGGAAGGAGGGAGAGGAACAGAGGGAGAAGGAAGGATGGAGGGAGAAGGGAGTCTGGGAAATGTTTGCATCCAGCTGGCCATCTGTGGCCAGCACGATGCTGATTTGGCGCCCCCCCCCCCCCCCCCCCCTGACCCCACACAGAAGGCCCCTTGTTCCACAGTCTGCCCCGCGTGATCTCTGGGGAACGTGATTACAAACCTCGACACTCCATTTCACCCTTTCAAAGGGCACTGTCCCCAGTCAGGCATCTGCTTCCCTCCCCTTGGAGACATGATGCACCCTGCTCACCACTGAGAGATTTAGTGCCCCCCCCCACCCTGAAAAGAAAAATGTAGCTTGAGACTTTAATTCCTATTCATGTCATTTTACAATAGCTTCATTCATTCCTACTGGCTGTATGATTTTTTTTTCTTTTTAATTTGTGGAGTACATTTGTAATGTGTGAATTAGGGAAAGGAAATGTTCTTAGAAAGGTCCCAGGGAGTGAGTTGTCTCATGTCTGAGGACTGAAATGTAAGTGTCAAGGACAAAAGAGTGACATGGGGGCAAAGGGAGATGTGCTCTGGCCCAAACTGGCCCCCAAACTGCTGTGTGGCTTTGGGCAAAGGACTTAACCTTTCTGGGCTATGTGACTGTCTAAAGGGTGGCTTCCCAATCTCATTAAATAGTGTCTCCGTCAACAATTATGGCAGCCCTGTGGGTTAGGTGGTCACTGGGTCACTGTCACAATTAATATGGGAAGCACCCTTTGGGGGAACTGACCCCAGACCCTACCCCCTCATAAGCTCCGGCTGGGAAGAGAGCGAGGCTGAGCACCCCCTCCTGCCCCCACCCCATTGTCCAGCTTCAGCTGCCAGGGCCCCTCATGGGCAGAAACATAAGTGAAGAAATCCAGTAAGCCTGGGGAGGCCAAAGTTTTGGCCTCATAAAGCCCTTTTCCTAAGCAGCTGGCCACAGCTGTCCAGAGCTAAGTCTTACAGTAAATTGGCCTGCAGCCCTGGAAACCAAGGGGCTGGGGCATGGGGACCCGAGTGGGGGGAGGGAACAAAGGCGTTCCTGGGAGAATGGAAAGAAGCCACTCATCCTGCCGCTCACTGGCTGCGAGGCCTTTTCTCTCAAGCCTCAGTTTCCCCAATTGTAAAGTACGGGTAACCCCTCCCCCGCCATTGCACAGTGATGGTGAGGATGAGACTGTGGACGTCAGACCTCCCAGGCCAAGGCCTGGCCAGGAGTGCATCCTCAGTGGGCTCCCCTCAAATGCCCAACGTGGACTGCCCTCCCCGCTCCCGCTCTTGTAAAAATCATCCCCACCCACCCCACCCAGTCCCCAAGGACATGCACACCTGTCTCCCTTCTGTTTCTGTCCTCAGAGACAAAGTACCGGCTAGTGGCTAGTGGCAGCTCTGTCAACGGCCACCCAGAGGGCCGGTCGCCCAAGAGGGCCATTCAGAAAGGTGGATGCTTTTCCTGGTTTGCTGTAGGTGGGTTTTAGCCTGACATCACTTCCCTAAACTCCCACCACAGTTCGCAGCAGAGGAACAAGAACGGTGTGGCTGGTCTAAATGTGCCCACAGGCCAAGTCTCGGGATGCAGAAGGAACTGATTTAGTCCTTCCTGAAGACGGCAGAAAACCATCCGTCTGTGATGACTCCGTGTCCTCTGATTTAAATAGGCACTTTGGGGAAGAACCCAGTCTAATCAGGGTTTTCCCCATTCCTTCTCTCCAGGAAAGGTCTGAGGGGCTAAGAGGGAGAGGTCATTCTGGCTTCAGGGGAGACTAAGCCCTGTATACAACTGTCTCCAGGGTGCCCATTGGCCTTGGTGAGCCTCTGAAGTTCTCATAGCCTGTCTCTGAGGCCCAGGGTTGCCTTGCCCTCTGTTCATCACAAGGTCCTCTTGTCCTAGGTCTGGGCTCTCCTGGGTCCTGCAGCCCTCCATCGGCCACCCCCACACCACAGGGGGCTCAGGTCCTACCAGAAGATCCCCAGACAGGTGCCACACAGGGGTGTGTGGGACTGAGGCCAAGAGATCCCTCGTGCAGCCTCCCCATGCTCTGCGGCCTGTGGGGCCTCCTCCATCCAGATCACGAGCAGAGAAGCAAGTCATGGCTTCTCTCAGCGGCGCCTCACATTTATCTGGAATTGCTCTCTGCTCCCACCCACAGCTGATCTCTCCCCAAAGAGGTGGAGTATCCTCTGGGTGGACATGCACCCAACTGAAGTCAGGATCTGTAATACCATGCAAGAAAGACAAAATGTCGATCTACCACAGTGGCCTTTTAAAGGAGACAATCTCTCGTAAAGAAGACATCCTTCGTCGCCCAGAAGACATAATGAAGCCCTGCAAGGTGGAACAATTTGTCCTTGCTCACACAGTCAACAGGTGGGACAACGAGGGCTCTCCTCAAATCCTGTCACTTCCTGACTGTGTCATGGCCACTGCATATCCACGCCAGTGTCCCCAACATGGCAGTGACAACACGGCCCAAACCTTCACTGGGTCCCCCTCCTCCGCGGACACAGCCCCCTCCTTCTCCCACGCTGCAAACCCCCTGTTTCATCAGAGTTAGCAGAGAGTGACCCAAATGGAACCACACACACCCTATGGGCAGAAAATGAGATGTAAAATCCTATCAGTCCCTCTGACAGTTAAAGTAAAATTTTATGTGAGCAATATACTCTCGCTCTGATTACCATGCCGTATAATTTTATTCCGGTTTTTCTGGGCCCGCTGAACCCCTGCTCTTTTAAGTGTTCAAATGCTCTGTGCGCCAAGATAAATGATTATAATTGACAGGGCATTGTCAATCTATAGCGAAGCCGATTTCATTAAGCATGCCAAGGGCCAGCTCTGGGGGCAGGTAGCTAAGCGGAGAGGGGTTTTGATCTCACCCTCTCCCTGTACTACAGTCCACACTGGTACCAAAGGCTGGAGGGCAAGAGAACAAAGGGAATGTTATGTCTCTGAATTCAAATCTTTCCCTTTGAAATGAGGTGTCCAGAATGGCCAATAAAACTGTGGAAATGGATTTCTGGCTGCATTTGATGTTAAGCCTTTAGTGTCAAGAGCCAGGTCTGTTGGTTGCCTTTCTATTCCCCTTTCCCCTCTTGCCTCCTCTGGCTCTCCTTGGATCCCCCCATCTCTGGACGCCTTGTGGGGACTTTGTCCTTTCATAAACAGTGTCTTGGAGTTGGTGGAGAGGCAGCGGCGTCTCATTTCTGCTTTGACATGAGAAGAGCAAATTAAGTCCTAACAGAATAGAGAGTTGTTCTTGTGTCTGTAAGAGAATTCGTCTTGTATAGGTTGATTAAGACCCAGACTTCTCCTGCTTCAGTCTTAAATACTGTGTATCAAGGCATCTCCATGTGTAGAGTTGCCCTCCTTTGCCCCGGAGTCATCGTATCCCACATCCCATCCATCCTTTTCTACCTGGAGAAGAGGTTTGGGAGAAAATCCAAGGTTCAGAGCCTCCTCCCTAAGCCTGTGTGACCAGATATCCGTGACAGGGGGATGAGCTTGCACCTAGAGCAGTTAGCCTAGTCCGTGATTGGGAGAGAAGGACATGGCGTCCGTGGCGACATCCTGGCTGTCATCTTGATCTGTTCTCGGGCTGAGGGGCACAGTGTGAAAAAGGGCTCTGAGTATCCAGGCCTACAGTCAGTTTGGGGAACCCCGGTGAAACTAGTCTGCAGCCCCACCCAGCCTGGTTATGTCCTTAAGCCAGATCTAATTAATTGACCCCATTTACATAGTGATTTGTGGCTCCTGGTAAGAGAAAGGACCTGTGAAGAGAACAGCAAATACAATATGGAATCCAAATACCAGTTTCCAGTCCTGTCGCTGCCCCAACCAGGGGATCTTGGGTTACTTTCTTCACCCTGCAGCTCAGACATCTACCTGTAAAAATCAGGGGAGTAATTGCTCCCCTGTCCTGAGTTCTAAATGAGCTGACTGCAAGAGCATTGTTTAAGCTCCAAACCATGGAGTTTAAATGAGAGCTAGCATCATTGCAAGAATATCATATATGTTAAAGTCAACCCATCTCCATAATACGTTAATGCAGAAAGGATTATTTCCTTCTATTCTTGGAGCAAGGAAACTGAGGCACAGAGCCCCTTGTAGCAGCCACAGAGCCAGCCAACAGCAGAGTTCTGTTCACAGAAATAGAGCCAGCCAGGCATGCTGGAAACTATGAAAAACTCCAGATACAACATATAAAACATGTTCTTAAATGCTTTACCAGCTGGCAAGGCGGTGGGAAATTAGGTCGAAGTCTAAATGGGAGTGGGAAGAGGAAAAGGATCTGTGCCACCACTTTTGCCTGGAGGACATCTGGTATACCTGCAGAACTTGATCTTGCATTTTTAGAGCCTTGGAGGGGACAGGGCACATAAAGCAAAACCCAGAGCCTACTCAAGGTGGGGAGTCCAAGAGAAGACGTTTGTTATGAAAAATCAAAGTCTCAAAGTGGGTTAGGACAAAGTAGATGGAAACACACACACCATAGACAGAGAGCGAGAGAGAACAAAGCCCTGATGTTGAACAGAGAAGTCCTTAGACTGTCAACCAGGGACCTGTAATACAGCCCAGCCTCCCTCTCTAGCCTCATCTTCCTTTACTGTATGATTCATCATCAACCCCTGAGCTGCTCTGATACACTTCCCCAGCTCAGCTGTCCATTTCCCACCTCTCTCCTGCTACACCTCCCTCTGGCTGAATACTCATTGGCTAGAGTTTCCATCAGATACTCCTCTCCACACCCATCCCTCCTTAGCCACACACCCCACCCAGCTTCACTCTCCATCAGTCCCTCCCCATATCAGTTAAATTCCTTCTAAACAGATCCTGGAAGGGAAATCAACCTTTTCTGCTTAGGTGTTAGGCTTCTATCAGTAAACCAATTGATCATAGGCACATCTTTGAGAAATAGCTTGTTCATGGACTCTAACTGTGTCTGGGAGATAGGACTAATCATACGTGCCAGTGGGGAGGCATCCTCATCTGGGGACACCAGCTCCTGGCCCCAACTTCTGTCTTTGCTGGCCCTGGCATTGTGATGGTCTTTTTCTCAGACACTCTGGTGACTCTTCTCCTTTCATAGAGAGCTGAGCCTCAGATGCTGAGAAAGGAAAGATGGCCTGGCCCATCCCCTGGGTGCTGCATCGACCTCAGCCAGGCCCAGAGCAGCAGAAGCAGGGCCCTGTGGGGTCCCAGTCTCCCAATATGCAGCCAGTGCCCGCAGCCACATCACACCAGTCCAGTGGGAGGGCCTGTCCCACCCTTTGTGCTTGTTTGCACACAGTAACTTTTTGCTCTAGTGGCAGCCCTGGAAGGCAGCAGGGCAACCTTTACTCTGTCCATTTACAGATGAGGACAAAGGCAGGCAGGGAAGTCACCCAGCCAGTGCAGGAGAGAGCTGGTAAGAGGACAAAGGCAGATATGACAAGTCATGCTTGGACTTCAGAGAAGGGCAATCACAATAAGTTGGCCTTTAAACTGACTTCTGCCAGTGGAGCTCTGCTTCCCACACTTAAATCCACTCAGTGTCTGGAGCAGGTGGACCACAGCTTCCGTAAAGTGAGGTGAGTTGGGTGTCCCCTCCCTGCCGCTGGATGGATGGGGCACTCAATGGGGACAGGAAAGGGATGGAGGCCAGGAGTGAAGAAGTGCTTTATGCTTCAGCCTGGATGGAAAATTGGTCCTGGATCTTTAAAACGTCATCTAGGGTTGGAGGGGTCTGTAATTTCAATCCTCAGACTGACCTGTTGTTTGCTTTTAAGATGTAAGGGCTTGAATTTACCATTGTAAAAAGAAGATATACTTCTGTGTTGTAAAAAAATAAAATAAAATAAAAATACCAAATAGGTTCTTTTGGGTCTAAAGCAGAAGCTTGCAGCTGATATCTGTGAACCACACTATTCTATATCCAATTCAACATGCATTTATTGAGCACCTACTGTGTACTAGACACTGTTCTAGGCTCTGGGATGCAGAAATGGGTAAAACACACAAAAATTCTCACCCTCATGGAGAACACAGATGACAAATATAGGTAAGTACATTTTATGGTATATATTGGGTATAAAATGCTATGGAGAAAAACAAAACAAGGAAGGAAGTGAGGGAGAGCTAGGAGGTATATGAATTAAAGTATAATAATCAGAGAAGGTCTGTTGACAAGGGGACATTTGAACAAAGACTTAAAGAAGATGAAACAGAAACCCTTCAAATAAAGGGCATTCCAGGCATACAGAATGGCCAGTGCAAAGGCCCTGTGGTAATGGAGGGAAAGAGAGAACTAGGAGATGAGGTTAAGAGGTGGGGCCTTGAAGAGGTAAAATAACTTTAGAGGAAGGAATCTACATAGTGAAAGGATGAGAGTCTAAATCCAGGACTTGGCATAAAGTGTGTGCAAGCCTAACTACCTCAAGAGGACCTGGTAAGGCAGATTGGGAGTGGATGCTGCATGCGCCTGGTGTTAGTCAAGTATGAATAGTGAAAATACTCCCAGACAAGTAGGTATGGATGGGCTTGCCCTCAAAAAGCAGGGAGGCCATTCTTAAGAGGGGTGGGATTTTGGCACCTGGGTAAGCAAGGAAGCCCCAATCCAGAACATTCAGAGAGAGAGAGATGGTAGGCCTAGGAAGTCCTGACAGGCTCAGGACCAGGAACATCAAGTACAAGAAGGCAGGAGTGGGAAGTGGGGTCGAAAATAACTCGTGGATCCAGACCCTTATTTGCCTATCCCACACACACAGAAAAAGGGAGCCCATATCTACTTCCATTAAAAAAAAAAAAAGTGGATTGGGGCGCCTGGGTGATTCAGTCAGCTAGGTGTCTGACTCTTGATTTCAGCTCAGGTCATGATCTCAGGGTCATGGGATCAAGCCCTGCCTTGGACTCCGTGCTCAGTGGGGAATCTACTTAAGATTCTCTCTCTCTCTCCTTCTCCCTCTGCCTCTCCCTGCTTCCCCCAACTCTCATGCGCACATGCACACTATCTCTAAAAAAAAAAAGGTGGATAGTTTTTCTTTAAAAAAATGAAAGGGAAAAACTAGGAATGTTCATATAAGCCAACCACATGCCTTTGTATGTAGTTGAAGGAATACAAAATGTATAGATATGTGACTGAAGTTTACAAAGGCAACTAAGAAAGCAACTAAAAGATTATGCGTGTGAGTGTGTGTGTGTTTATATATAAAATGTGTCGGAGGGAAAATGTGTGGATGCTGGTCCAAATGAACAGATTATCCCTTACAGAAGGGGGTTGATACATGACATCCTAATTTGATCAATCAAAAATAACAGTACTAATACATTTAACATATGTAGACATGGAATTTATCACCAAGACAAACAAAAACAATCAAAAAGAATTAACAGAATTAAAAGTGGTTGATTCAGGACTAATGTGAAGGGGTGATGTGACCAAAGGCTATTACTTTTCATTAGAAACATGCCTCTGCTCTTTGGTTTGATTAATCATACACAGGTATTTAATATGTACTTTTAGATAACATTTTTAAGTAGGTTTGACTTCATGTTGCAGTCAGAGGCGATTTGAGATTGGGATGTGCCAATTATGATTCTTGAGATGTTATCAGCTGGTTGCTGCTGATGGATTTGTCACTTTTGTGTAGAAATGATTTTACACTAAAATCTAGATTTCTCTGTTTCACTCTACTCACAGATCACACCCAGAAAGCAAGATTTACAGAGAAAAATAAGTCAAATGCAGTTTGAAAACACATTTTGTGGTATGAATGCCCCCATTAAAATTCCACCACCTAAGGAGTCATTCATCTAACTAACCATCAGTTTTTGGGTGCCTACGAAGAACAAGGATATTTTCGATACAGACTCCATTTCAGGGACACATGGGTTTTCTTTCCCAAAGGAAGGACACAAAGGAAAGATGTAGAGTCTAGAAACCCTTCTGAAGCATACCCTCACCCACACGTTGGTTTTAATCCACTGTCAATGGAAAGGACTGAAATCAAGGTGTTGGGAATTTTAGACCCAGCTGTGTTTCATTTTTGCTAGCTGTTATCACCTAGGAAAGTCACCTCTCTGATCTGGACTTCAGTTCTTTCAAAATATATTTGAACAACAGGGTTTGGAACAGTTGGAATCTGAAACATCAGCCCTTGTTACCTTGAGCTAACTGGTCAACCCAACACAGGGGAGGGCAGAGCTATCTAACTCTGAAGGCAGAAGAGGCAAAAGGTGTTATGACAGAGGACTGTTTAGGCCTCCAAGTACAACCTGCAGGATGCACCGAGGAGGCAGCTGGCTGCCTGTGAGGCAATCCCATGTGGTGGAAAGATTGCAGGCCTGGGAGTCTAGGGACCCAGGGTTTAGTTCCAGCTCTGCCAAAGCTTCACTGGATGATCCTGAACAAGTCATTACAGCTCCATGGCCCTCAGTGTCCTCACCTGGAAGATTAAAAGGTTCAACTAGACAATGCCCGAAGTCCCTTCCAGCTCTAACATGCTCTCATTCCATGATTGCGTGACCACCAAATTAAATTAAAATCAGAGTTTTTGCATCACCCCGTGTGTTGGCGAAGACAGGGAACACGCCCATGTGTACATGAAAAAGCCTCCGACACTGGGTCTCTCAGCTTGTTGTTGTTGTTGGGGTTTTTTTTTTTTCATCCTTTCCTGAGCTTATCTGCCCAGGATCAAGGGCTTCTTCTCCAATGCAGGTGCTTATCTGCCTGCTGAGGCCAAGGGCACACCTTAGTAACCCGAAATTTGTGAGGCAATGCCCGCGTCTCTGCCACTGCTAAGCCACCACCTCTGGCTACAACAAGGCGTTCCCCGATAAACAGATTTGCTATATACATGTCTTCCTGGGAACACTGCCTGCCAGCCCGCTCCTGCCAAGGTCTGCACACGGCCATCTACAGGGAGGGTCTGAGCACAGGAAGACGTTGGGGCAATCCAAGATGCTGCCAGACTTGGGGACAGAGTGGGTGGGAGATACAGCTCCTGTGGAGAGGGTCTTCCTAGGCACCTGGGCTAGAGGGCAGGACAGAGACCTACAAGCTGTGGGAGGAGGGGGCTTCCTGGAATGCCAAGGCTGGGCTTGGTATCAACGCATCAGGGAGAAATGGCCTACAGATCTGGATATTTCTAAATCCCAGAATTGCTCATTCTTTCAAGGAAATTTTCCTGAGATCTGATATTCACTGGGCATTGAGGAAAACAGGTGAATCTCGATATCTAGGTCATTCCCATCAAAGAGTCCCCAGTCTGTATCCTTTGGATAAATACCTAGTAGTGCAATTGCTGGGTCATAAGGTAGCTCTATTTTTAACTTTTTGAGGAACCTCCATACTATTTTCCAGAGTGGCTGCATCAGTTTGCATTCCCACCAACAGTGTAAGAGGCTGTACCCCAATGTTTATAGCAGCAAAGTCCACAATAGCCAAACCATGGGAAGAGCCCAGATGTACATCAACAGATGAATGGATAAAGAAGATGTGGTCTACTCACTGATATGAGGAATTCTTAATCGCAGGAAACAAACTGAGGGTTGCTGGAGTGGGGGATGGGGTGGTAGGGATGGGGTGATTGGGTGATAGACACTGGGGAGGGTATGTGCTCTGGTAAGTGCTGTGAATTGTGCAAGACTGTTGAATCTCAGATCTGTACCTCTGAAACAAATAATGCAATATATGTTAAGAAAAAAAAAAAGAAGAAGGTAGCAGGAGGGGAAGAATGAAGCAGGGGAAATCGGAGGGGTAGATGAACCATGAGAGATGATGGACTCTGAAAAACAAACTGAGGGTTCTAGAGGGGAGGGGGGTGGGAGGATGGGTTAGCCTGGTGGTGGGTATTGAGGAGGGCACGTTCTGCATGGAGCACTGGGTGTTATGCACAAACAATGAATCATGGAACACTACATCTAAAACTAATGATGTAATGTATGGGGATTAACATAAGAATAAAAATTTTTAAAAAAAGATGTGGTCTATATATACAAAATGGAATATTACTCAGCCATCAAAAAGAATCTTGCCATTTGCAACAACATGGATGGAACTTGAGGGTATTATGCTGAGCAAAATAAGTCAGTCAGAGAAAGACAATTATCATATAATCTCACTCATATGTGGAATTTAAGAAACAAAACAGGATCATAGGGGAAGGAAGGGAAAAATAAAATAAGACGAAATCAGAGAGGGAGACAAACAGTAAGAGACTCTTAACTCTAGGAAACAAACCGAGGGTTGCTGGAGGGGAGGTGGGTGGGAGGAAGGGGTAACTGGGTGATGGGCATTAAAGAGGGCACGTGATATAATGAACACTGGGTGTTGCATGCAACTGATGAATCACTGAACTCTACCTCTGAAACGAATACACTATATGTTAATTAATTTATTAATTAATTGAATTTAAATAAAATAAAACAAAACATGATGATGAAGTTCAGAATAAAACCTTACTTTTTAAAACAAAAAAAAGAAAAGAAAAAGAGACCCCAGTCTGGTCGTGAGGGAAAAGGATACATAAAGCAAACAATCACAGTACGTTTTATTCTTTCCCTTATCCAGTGAATATAAAATGAATGCCCAGTGAATGCAGTTATCATTCTTGGTACTAGGGGAATTCAAGCAAACAAGAAAGGAAAGATGTCTGACCTCTCAAGCCCACATCCCCAACTTTATTCTGCCCATCTTTTGAGGATAATGACCATAGTTGGCTGAGGGCTTCCTACGGCCAGGACACTTCACTGGAGTTCTGCATTTGTTAGCACCGGTCACCCTAGCGGTAGTTATCACCAAGAGTGATTACAACTCTTCCTAGTTCATGTCCAAGGAGACTGAGGTCAGAAGCGTTGGGGCTTTGCCTGAAATGACCCTGAGAGTAGATGACACTGGACCCAGGTCTGCTGGTCTCCCCAGCCTAGCTTCCTTTTACCAGTTTGTTCTGCTACAGCTCAGTCTTCCCAGATCCAGAAATGTCATTTTCCCTGCTCTTGTTCTCAGCCTGCTCTTCCTCTCTATCCCCTTGTCCAGGGAATGGCCTCACCTTTGGTCAGTACAGGGCAGGTTGTAGTGCAGTAACAAATAACTCTAAATATCCATGGCTGAAGGCAACACGGATTTTACTTCCCACTGACACTCTGGTGCCGTGGGTCTGCTTGACACCATCACTCAGGTATCCAGGTTGATGGAATTTACATCTCGGTGCATATCCCCTGTCACCGGGCAGGAACTGTATAGGCTGGAGGGCCTCCCATCAGCCGTGAAGTGCTCTAGCCCAGAGGTGACGTATGTCACTCCCAGCCCATCAGCCAGAACTAGCCACGTGGCCACACCAAACCTCATGCAAGGAGACTGGACGCTGGTAAGCAGTAAGGAAGGCTGCCAACATCACTATTCACCCAGGTTCCCGAGGGGGAAGCCCTAGTCTTCTGGGATTGCTGAAGGCTTTTCCTCCCTTAGCCAGGAAGTAGGGGAACATACCTGACTCTGGAATTCGCTCAGACTTGCAGGACTTGGCGGGGGGGTGGGCTTTTACTGAACTTCTGTGAGTCTCTGTTGTCTTATCTGTAAAATGGTGGCAATAATGCTTCTATCACAAAGTTACGGTGACAATTTACAAGCTGATGAGTGTAGACCTTGCTTGGTAACTGTTAGGTTCCCTGCTTCCTTTCCTTCCCACCCCTACCGCCATCTCCCTTAGAGATCTTCCATCCTCTGTTCTCAGCCCTGCGCCCAGCATCTCTCACTGGCACTCCTGCAACATCTGCTGATCCCCCTACCTTGAACTGCATTCTGCCCTTCACGCTGTGTCTGCCTGCTGATCTCCCTGAGCCACAAATCTCATTGCATTGCCTCCATGCTCTTAATTCTCTTATGGTCCCTTGCAGCATTCATGATACAGTCATAACACAATGGATCCTTCCAGGTTTCCAATTTTCCCACATCCTTCCCATCTTCCATATGAACCATTCCCATTCCCTGATTCTTCCATGACTTTTTATACCTGCACATCTGTTCAGAGTGACCTTTTCCCTACCTCATCTGGAAAACTCCTATTCATACTTCAAAACTCAGCTCAGGTGTCACCTCTCATAGGAAGGCTTTCACAACTACCCCAGCAGAGTTCATAACCTTTCACCTGCTATTGGTCTCTTATTGTTACCTGAAATTGCATTATCAGCAGTCCACTCCCTTGAGCTAAAGTTTCTCCACTCAGTCCTCTTTCATAATGGCAGAGTGCAAATAGCCCACAAACAGCAGACCAAGCCCTAAGTTTGACCCCAGGGCTTTTCCAAACCTTGTTCAGTCATCTTAGAAAAGTCATCTCCTGCTTGCAGCTATCCCAGAGTGGAGTGGCTATGGAAATATCTCACCCTCTGCATGGCCAACACCTGGCTGGAGCTCTTCCCATCTTAGGATCCATCTGTTCCCAAGGTGACAGACCCTGGGAATGACTTCACCCTGCAGGAGAGAGTCCTCCTTCTCCACTCCTTGGGGTGACCTCCCTATTGCAGACCTAGGATATCCTGAGGTATTGCAGAGTGCAGAATTCCCATGGCAAAACTTAACACACATTAATGGAGCAATACAAGGTCAGAAGGGGGTAGTTATTCAGTCCCAAACAAGCCCAATGATGGGAACAAGAGCTTCTGTCCTTACACTCTTAGATGTAGAGGCAGCCAGAGCTATGGCAAGACGTCGCATCTGTCCACATAATTCTTTGGCAACTTGTCTTCACCAAGATAAGGAAACAGGCACAGATGTGATGTGGCTCACTCAGGGTCCTCCTGTCATTTCAGGTCTGGGCAGAAACAAGTCACAAAAGTCCTTCTGACTTTAGGGCTTTTTACTCAGAAGCCCACTGACAGGCAAGCCAGGCAGCTTGATGATAACCCACGAGGATGCGGGTAGCTAAGAAGTGGCAGGATCATGCAAAAGAATCTGCTCAGCCACGGAGGGAAATGAACCGGATTTAGATCCATCCACACAAACAGATCTCCAGAAATACATCAGTGGGGGAAATAGAAGTCGGTTGCTGATGGTTCTGCACAGTATGATATATGATCTGCTTATATAAATATGTAAATGTTTAATCACAGAGTAATACATATTTTGGGGGGGAGATGTGCATAGTTTTAAGTGGCTTGGAAGGAGAACATCAAACTCCTAATAACGGCTACTTCTGTGGAAGAGGAAATGGACCAAGATGGGAATCGTGCTGGGGATGGGGGGACACAGCTGCAGATTTATCTGTATGGTCCTTGTAGTTGTTAAAGTGTCTATTGTCTTCATACATGACTTGCAGAATAGTGTAACCATACACATAGAAAAATAACTGAAACAAATATGAAAAAAAGGGTAAATAGTTAATTCTGGGTGGTAGAAATATGAGGTGATTATTGTTGTTTTTCTTTTTTTCAAATTTCAAAAAAAAAAATACCATGTAAAAAATCCTGGCTTCAGACCCCATTTCTACTGCTAACAAGCTATGAGACTCTCAGCAATCCCCCGTCCCTCTGTGCCTCAGTTTCCCCACTGGTGACTGCAAGCATGGGGTCAGACACATACCCAGGGAGCTCCTGGTTCTCAGCTCTATGAGCTCCACGCACTGGCGGGCCAGATCTCTCTAACCAGGTGATATTTCCCAGCTGGATCAACCAGATGTTTCACACAGAAAAGGTATTGATAGTGCACAGACTAGTTGCTGAAGGCAAGAAAGGAAGGAAAGAGAGATGGAAGAATAATCTACTTAAGGTCCATGTTGAGAAGCAGCTGTAGAGTCTTGCCAACACAGGACTCAACTCTACCTCTCCTGCCTGCCAGTGGGTGCGTGCATGCACACACACACACACTCACACACACACACCACACAGCAAGGCTGTAGAAGTGATAACTCAGACTTCAAGCCTATCTCCACTGAATGGCCTCCAACAAGTTCCATGATGTCTCAATCCAGGAACCAGCTCAGCCTATCAGCAAGTACCTTCTTCTACGTTCACCACGCCATCTCTAGCTGCTCTTCCCCAGGGTACATATGCAGGGCAGGTCACGTTTCCCCATCTAGTGGAGTCAAGACAATGTAAGCCACTACTAGGTATCTGTCCCCACACCACTACACGATCCTCATACCCCCCATCTCGCCATGTGAAACACTCCAAGATAGTCAGAGTCTGACTTGATCCCAGTGGCCACCAGCCAGGGAGGAAGGAAAGAATGTGGCCCCCTTATTCCCAGAATAATGAAAATCAGCTCCCTGCCCTGCACGGCTGGCACTGGGCTGAGCACACCACGCGCTTTTGCTCACTGGTCCTCCCAACACCAGAGGTCACGTGCAGAAATCTGGAGCTCAGGAGTGCTCTGTCCAACCCTACACTCTGCCAGGCCAGGCTGGGAACCTGGCCCCAGTTCAAGGCTTTTGCCCTGGACAAAGTGGCCACATTCATGCCATTTCCATCCGTGCTCCAGTCTCAACATCCCGAGGCACTAAGCAGCAATCATTCAGCCATGCCAATGTTTGTAGGAGAAGAAAGTGTGCTCTGGAATCATCGAGCCAGCTTTTGCAATGTCCTGCCTTCTGTGTCTATAGAATGGCACAAGGAGGCCCCCCGACAGTGTTCTGGAGAGAATCAAGTGAGAAAGCAGATGGGATAACTCCCCAGAGCGAGAAGGTGCTCAGCCAATTCCTCCCCCTTAGGGACAGGCCGAAAACCGTCACAGCTGCCCCTGCACCGTTCTCTCCCGGCGGCCCAGACAGACCTGTAGGTTCCAATGAGAAGCAAACTTAACGTTCCGCCACCGGCCGCCTCGGGTCTAGCCCTGCCTGCAGAGTTGCAGGATGTGGTCAGCTAGAACAGCAAGGCACATATAAAAGAGCTTCCCAGAGGCCTTTGCAGCAAAGCCACAAGTTAGGGAGATAATTTGTTGCCTTTGCTCTCTTTTCATAATGCACTCTTAAGGCTACCAAAAGGGAAAAAAAAAAAAGGCATTTTCTTCCAAAATACTCTTCCTTCTCATGAAAGGGTAAGCATGGAAATTATTAGGCCTAAGAGGCGATCTGCTGTGCCAGTTTTGAAATCTCACCAGGACATCGGACAGTCTGCACTTAGAAAAGAATCTGAACTCCTTTATGAGCGCACGAGGCAGTCGGCTGGTATTAGTAAAGTGGAAATCATTCGGGCAAGGAGAAAAAACAGAGCAGCTTACGATGGCTGTTCAGACAAAAGAGCACTTTGATGAGCTTCACATAAATGAATCCAAAACATTTTTTAGTGCTTTTTTTTTTAAAGATTTTATTCATTTATTTGAGAGAGAATGAGATAGAGCATGAGAGGGGGGAGGGTCAGAGGGAGAAGCAGACTCCCCGCTGAGCAGGGAGCCCGATGCGGGACTCGATCCCGGGACTCCAGGATCATGACCTGAGCCGAAGGCAGTCGCTTAACCAACTGAGCCACCCAGGCGCCCTCCAAAACATTTTTTAAAGGTCCCTCAAAACATAGGGCATTAGCAGAGGGGTGTCCTTTAAAAAAAAAACATACTTGGGGCTTTACCAAACCCAAACGTTTGAAAAACATTTGTAACTCTGGTCTGGCAGCCTAGCCGTTAACTCTCCAGCTGAAAGTGGGGTCTCTGGGGGCCTATAGGAGAAGCTCCCACACCCCAGTGGTGAAGCCCTCCTGGCGGGGCCCACCCATCTACATAGATAGCGCTAGAAGGGGAAGTGGCTCGAACACCACCTCTCGTACTCACTCTCTCCTTCATGTCAAGCAGGGTGACTCTGGGGAGCAAGCAATTCCTTTGTGGCAGGAGGGCAATTTCCTGCGCATGAACTTTATGGAGCCTCTTCCCTGCATGCACTCCAACAGCAAGCGCATGCCTTCTCTCCTTCCCCATTTGTCCTGCAAGACCAGGATTCATCCTGTAGCTGGATGACCAGGCAGGAGATGCTGGAGCCCAGGGCTCTTGAAAAGTAGTACAAGTCAGTGATAGGAACCGGCCCAGGGAAGGAGGTGACAAGGAGGGAGGCACAGAATCCAGCACCCACCCCCACCCCTGCAGGGAGTCAGGACAGTGAACAGGGCCCCTGTCAGGAAGCAGAGACCTTGTATTCAGAGACTAATGCAAGAGGGAAGTGAAGGGGACAAGAGCTCCAAACCTGACTGTGAGCACAGGCCCAGTCCCCGGGGCAGTCGACCGTAAGAGCCTGAGGGTTGCATATAGATTTGTTGAGGAGTGCTCCGGAGAGCCGCCTGTCAGGAGGGTGGCAGAGGAATTGAGGAAAGCTGAGCTGTGATTCAGGTGCGAGAGGAGGGGCAGCTGATGCCACAGGAAGCCCTGGGTCTGGGCTGGATCATCGGGAACGTCACACCTGCAGGCGAAGGGGCTGGGCTTCTGTCCCTGGCATTCACCAGACATCTCCCTGGATGAGGGCATGTAACCTTGGGCAAGGAAGCTTCTTTTGGCTGAGGGCAATGTCCAGAAACCATCTAACCATCAAGCCAGGCACCGGAGCAATGGAGTGCCCCCGCCCTGCCGTGGACGCTGAAACAGCTCACCGCCATAGCAACTACACTTCACCTCTTGTGCCGCCTGGACCATTAGCTTCAGATACTTACCTCACTCGCCCTGGGAACAGCTGTTCCAGGATCCGGGCTGGTCTCTGTTCCCTGGGAAAACTTATAAGAGGAAGGTTAGTCGGCCAGACTATAGCCATTGCGGCTGCCCCGGCATCCTGGCCGTGTGTCATGCTCATCAGCGCCCCCTCAGCCACCCATTCTGTGCTGCTCTTACTGTTGGCTGGCTCTCTACCAGTCCGGGCGGCTGCCCTGCAATGAAACACCCCATTTCTCCAAGAGTAAAATGTAGCTTAAGGAAGCAAGGGAAGCAGGGCTGGGCAGAGGGAGATGCTGAGCTATGATGAGCCCTGCTCCTTCCTAATTAGGGATCAGACCCTGGCATCGCTGACCTGCAGGCTTTGAGAATTCAACGTCTTCTGGAATACCCTGCTGATCTTCTAATTAAGACTTGGGCCTGATCTTCAACTTTTCTGCCCTCCAGGAGGATGAGTCTCCTTATATGCTGCCCTCTGGCCCTCACACTTAGCCTTTAATTGGTATTTAATCACCCTTAGCCTTGCATTGTCTCTGTAATGCATGGGTTGCCCCCAGCAACAAGCATCCAATTCCATTATACTTCTAGTGACTACCCCCTCCCTCCTCACCTGAGAAATCTCACCTGCCAGGGCATCCCTTCCTCCAACATCCCACCCCATGTCCCCGCCAGCAAAAGGTTTAACAGTTGCTTTGCTACAGCATTCCAGTGTCCATCCATATGGCACCAACTACCAGTGATGGGGTTTTCATTGCCAGTCGGTCAGCAGGTAATCTGGCTCTAAAATCCTATTCTATTTTTTTAAAAGATTTTATTTATTTATTCATGAGAGAGAGAGAGGCAGAGGGAGGAGCAGGCTCCCAAGGAGCAGGGAGCCCGATGTGAGACTCGATCCCAGGACCCTGAGATCATGACCTGAGCCGAAGGCAGACGCTTAACCATCTGAGCCACCCAGGCGCCCTCTAAAATCCTATTCTAGAGCCTGTGTCCTAGGACATCTCCATCAACACTGGTTGCTTGATGGATTCCCAGGTAATAGCCTACGGAATGAAATGGACATGCGAGAGATTTGCTAAGGTGAGCTCATGGGATCTACACCTGTAAGGGAGCAAGGGGAGAAGGATTGAGCAGAGGGCAGTCACAATAAAGGTGTTAGCCAGTCCCCTGGGGAGCTCCAAATCTGGGATAAACCATCAGATGCCCTGAAGAGACATGAGGGTGCCAGGCCTTCATATCCCGGCATGCTAGAGTCACTACATATGGGATACCTCTGGGGAGGTGGGGATTTCAGAGGAGGTGGCTTCCTTTAGCCAAGAGATTCCCAGAAAAGGACACAGCTCCGAGCCAACCCTGGCCAACAGCCCCAATAGCTGGGAAATGAGTTCCTTGCTCCTAAAAGAGTTTATGTGTCATAAACCACAGTGTCCCCTACAATGTCCATCTTCCCCAGCAGATAAGACAAAATCCATCACATAGCCACACAAGTAAGTAGGTAATTGCAAACCCTGTGAGGTGCAAAAAGGTACACAGAGCCCCAAACGCCCAGCAGTTAGTGACTCCGACTTCATCTGGAGGGTCAAAGAAAGCTTCCGATGAACAGAATTTGAGCTGGCCGATCCCTGAGGAATGAGTAGGCAAGACACCAGTGAATAGAGGAGGGGAGAAGGCCATCCAGCAGAGGACCACGCAGGCATGAGCCAAAGTCAAGGTGTAGGAAGGAGCAAGATATCCTTGAAGAATAACAAGAGGGCCCAGGTAGCTGGACATGGAGCAAGGGAGACCCTGGCCTCAGATGAGGCTGGACAAAAACGAGAGAGAACCACATTATGCAGGCCCTGGGGTGCCATGGTGGGGATTCTGGTCTTTATCTAAAGAGCTACCAGGGATTAATTTCAGAGGAGCACCAGCCTATGGGCATGGCACACAGGTCACTTATTTGGGGTCTCTAGAGTATCTGCCACTATTGACTTCAGCACCTGGAAATGTGGATCCGTGCACTGGTCACCACTGTCTGCTCCAGAGGTGACCTGAGGTGATAGCCCAGGTCATGGCTGGGGGGGATGTCAGTGAGAACACCGGTTAGGTAAGCACCCTGGAGGAAGACCAGCCCGAGTCCTAGAGGAACAGGAGGAGGACAGAGGAGCAATCACCACTGAAGTCAGGCTTGGGTGTGGCTGCTTGCGGGGAGAAGAGGCCTCCGGGAAAGGCACAGGGGGCTCGGGGGCCACCATGGCCATGGAGAAATGCACTGGATGACCAGGGGGCGCCATGTGGACCGCCAAGTCCCAGCAAGCAGGTGGATTCTGTAGAGGAAGCAGAACTAGACTGGTGGGGACCAGATCACAGAGCATGCCATGCACCAGGCTGAGAAGGCTGCCCCTCACCACATGGGAGATGAGATCTGAGAGCCCTGCATGGCCCGATGTGGCATTAGAGGTGGTAGCTGCGGGCATCCTACTGGAGTCTTATGTTTGGCAGAATAAAGGCCCCTAAAGATGCCACATCCTACTCCCCAGTACCGGTGAACCTGTTACTGTAGATGGAAAAAGGGACTTTACTGATAGTGTTGAAGCCCTTGAGATGGGGAGATTATCCTGGTCTACCCGGGTGGCCCAACGCAAGAGTCAGATTCTGAAAGAGATTTGCAGATGCTGTCTGTGCTGCTGGTTTTGAAGATGGGAAACGACACTGGTGGCTTCTAGAAAACAGAGAAGTCAAGAAGGTGGACTCTCCCCCAGAGCCTCCCTAAGGAACAAAGCCCACTGCAGACACCCAGCACGATTCTCGGTCTCTGCTGGCAGACATCAACACAGAGAGGAGGGGAAGACCTCAGAAGGGGCCGCACGTGCACTCTCCCCCACATCTCCTTCGGGACCTCTGAGGGCTTCGGGCACAATTAACCCGTGTGGCTCATTCAACACTCTCAACGCTTTCCCCTTACCTGAGCTGGGTGAACGCAGGAGCGAAGGAAGAAAATTACAAGTGCTAACACAAAACTTTACCCACAGGATATAAAAGGACGCTTTTGCTGAGAAGTCGCGGCCCTTCGGGATGTCAGCACCCTGGTGCTCAGAGCCCCGACTGTCCCTGCGGTGAGGGACGGAGGGAGGGAGAGAGAGAGAGCCAGCCACAGACTGAGCTTGCGCCTTACAAAGCTTCCAGCAATGGAAAGGCTGAGATGCAAAGAGGCTAAGTGCAGGCCAGTGACCTCACCACTCGGCCCCACGACCCCAGGTTGGGGGCCCCCTGCTTATGCACCTTCTCCCTTCAGGTAGGGCCTCCCTCCGACAAGGGCTGGCGGAGTCGGCTCGGCTGGCGTCACAGCTCCTCATTAGGCTGTGCCAAAGTTAGCTTCCCTGGTGATGTGCCTCCTCCTCGCCCTCCAGCCCTCCTGACTCGGGCAGCCCCCGAGAGCCGCAGGCAGTACCATACGGCAAAATTCTTTGGTGAACCGTGCTCCCCTGCCTTCCTTCGGTCATGCCCACCCATATGTGTGACCAGAGGTCAGCCTCTCCCCAACCCCCCTCATCGCCTTCCTGTAACTGTCCTCCAATTTGCTTTTCTTTTCGGTGCACCGGCTCCGCACTCTGAAGTGAGCATGATGCCTGCGGCGTAGGGAACAATGCAGAGCAGAGCACGCTTCCCTCTCCCTCAATCCAAGCTCTAAACCCCTTGTAACGCAGCCTCAGATCCCATTAGCTTTTGATGAACTGTCATATCATCCTGTTGACCTATATTGAGGAAGATCCCCCTGGCACCTGCCTCCCGTCACTACGAAGCTGACTCGCCCCATCCTGACCTTGCACTCTGGTTATTTGAACCCACGTGTAGAGCACTGCATTTACCCAGGCTCCGCAGCACGCAGGGTTTTGTGGTCATAGGCTGTTGCTCTGTCTTTCCCCCGGAAGGCCTGGGTTCCTCCAGAGCAGCAGTCCTGTCTTGTGCAGGTCTGAAATGAAACACTGGCCATAAAAAATTAGGGGTTTGGGGGCGCCTGGGTGGCTCAGTCAGTTAAGTGTCCAACTCTTGATTTCAGCTCAGGTCATGATCTCAGGGTCGTGGGATCGAGCCCCTCATTGGGATCTGAGCTCAGCACAGAGTCTCCTGGAGATCTAGAGATTCTCTCCCTCTGACCCTCCCACCCCCCTAATAAAATAAATAAATAATCTTTAAAAAAAAAAATAGGGGCTTGGCTATAGCCAATGAGAAAGGGGAAAGAAGAGAAAGAATGGGAAAGAAGGGAAGACAGGAAGAAGGGATGCCAGGAAGGGCTGCAAAGGCAGGAGGAGGTGGAGGGTTGTGGAGAGAATAGAGGAGGGGACCCAGGGAAGGTGTCACACCTGGGCAGGCTCAGGTAGGTCTGAAGCATGCTGGGAGAAAGCCAAGGGGAGAGGGAACATGCAGAAACAGACATGGCTGAGGGCATCAGGTGGGCTCAGGACCATGGAAGTCCAGGCCTGGGTCAGGCGGAAGTGTCCCTTGGGGGGTCTAGACAGCAGGGTGAGGCAGGGGAGAGGTACAAAGACCACATGACACACAGGTGAGGGGTGCTCTGGGCAGCACTGTGGTTCAAGGCAGTGCTGTCCGGTCTGTCCAGTCTCCCGGGAAGACACCAGGGCTTCTCTCTGATGCAGGGGACATTGAGTCTCTGGGCTCCAAAAGCCTAGGTTCAGCCCCAGGGGGGGGCTGGGGGGGTCCCCTTTCTATAGGGTCCATGCAAGGAGAAGCTGTAGGGAACCCAGGAGCTGGGGAAACGGAGGCCAGGGTGTGGCAAAGAAGGGAAGAACAGGCACTGGAGAATCCAACGAGATGATCTGTGTAAAGCCATCAACATGGTGCCCAGCACTCAGTAAATACTCACTAAGTGGTGACAGTGATGGTGGCAGGGAAAAGGAGGGAAATCAGGAAAAAGAAGCAGAAAAGAAATAACCAGGTATCTACTGAGTCTGCCATATGCCCTCGGCACCTTCAAGCTGCCTTCACCTTCTGTATTTACATTAACCCTGCTCAGTGACTTTATGGGATGGACAGACTTACCTTCATTTTACTGATGGGGAAACCAAGGCACAAAGGGTGAAGACATTGCCCAGCTAAAAATAGGCAGGGCAGGAGTCAAGGTCTCTGTGATTCTAAAGCTCCTGCCTTCCAGTGAGGAGGAGAGATACAGAAAGGGTAGGATAAACAGCCCCAGAGTGGACCAGGCTAGACACAGAAAACCCAAACATGAATTCTGGCCCTGGGGAGCTTCCAAGGGTGCAAGGTGGAGGCAAGAGGTGCTCGGAACAAGAATCCCATCAAATGCAGTCCATGCCACAATAGAGAATACACAGCATCCCGGGAACACAGAGGAGATGGGGAGAGAGGACTTCCTGGAGGAGGTAACATTTGAACTGAGCCATGAAATGACAGTCCATTTTTCCAGAAGATGGAGGCAAATTTGGTTTAAGGCAGCATTTGAAAATTGGCAGCTCTCTGACAATCTTTTCTGTCCTCCGCCCTGCCCCTAATTCACCCACTTCCCACAGCAGAGTCCAAATCAACAGTGGACCCCAGAGTGCCTCCAAAAGTACCCACCTTCCTCAGTCTTTGTTCTTCCTTCTATCCAAGAAACTTTCAGACTCCATCATCTCTACCCGAGGACATTCAGTCTCTGGCCGGGAAAAGGGCTGTTTTCGCCAAGCCAGCTACTGGCAAAGGACCTCCCCCAGAGGACGGAGGGCTTCCTAGGTTTGAGCGAGGGCACACATCGATCCACCGAGCACAAGAAGAATAGAATAGTATCTCACCCAAATCAGTTACGTAATTTTTAAAAGGCAGCTCTCAAATAGGAAGAGCATTTATCTATTATGACCATTTTCCATTTTTAGTGGTAATTGAAGTTTTTCATTGGCAGCTCATGCTAAAAGCACCAACACATTGTGATCTTCCCCGCCCGTTCGAATGCAATTAGAGAGTTTAATCAAACTCCACAGCAAATGCAGTGCCAGCCAGGCTATTTTTGAATTTTTCAATCTAGAATCATTTGAGGACTTTTTAATTGTTAGTTGGGTTTATTTATTGAACTCAGGCTTAAAAGAAAAATAAACAGCAAGGAGGCAAGAAGTGGCTGGAAATGCAAGAAAAACCCAATCCGTGCAATTTAATAAAGTCTGTCCTTGTTAGCTCCAGCGGTTGCTAAACTCCAATGAATTCAAATTCCAACCGGGTCTCTAAACATCACATTATTTACATCTTTCATCTATTATGATATTTCAAATAAGATTGTTATAAAATTGCCCCAACTTTGGGCAACTGTAGATCATAAAATAGGAACATTATTGCATTAAAGGAGAGGAACTGTATCTCATTTAAAACACATAAGCACATAATTTCATAGATGTATATCTGTAGCTGGATATATATCTATGAACAATGAAAGTGCCCCAAAATTAAAAGCCTTCTGGCTATATATTTGTAAACACAATCAGATCACAATCCAATAAAGGGGCCCTCTTGAATTAATGTGCATCACATGGTCTTCCCAGCATTACATTTATAACTTTCCTTTTGAACAGCTCACTGCCTTCTCTTTGTCTCCATAAAAATGCAAGGGCTTGTGCGTGTGTTTTCCTGTTTTCTCTGGCTAATGGTATATGTAACCATTCTTGTTTTTAAGGCAAGAAAATTGGATCATAATTGTGGAAAATACTGAAAGAAAGAAAGAAAGTCACCCTTTTATACCTGCATAGAAAGAGAATCTCCATCTAATTTCTCATAACTTCTGGCATAAAACACTTTGCATTTTAAAAAGAAACTGTCATTTCACTCATTTTTATGATTCTGATAATGAGAATGGGACTTACATTGTTAAGCAGGGAAGTGCAGTGATTTTATATGCACATTAAAAGGGACAGACCATTCCTTTAATTTAGATCATTTAAAACAAAACTTTCCAAGTGACAACCTTTTAGCTCTAATTCATTCATCTACTGTAGTTCAGTACTCATGGGAAAGTCATTCCTGAGACACAGGGTTCAAAATGAGCACATCTTCCTCTTTCACAAACTAAGTCACATCTAGAGGGGACTGAAATGCTATGTGAGTTTATTACAAGGCATCCCAGAGAGTCTGATGGAAGGAGTCTACACTAAGAGTCAGAAGATCTAGTTACCACCTCTGCTCTGCCTCGTGTGGTGTTTCCAAGTACATAAGGGTCATTCTGCCTCAAGTGTCCAAAAGCCAACTCAATAAAATTAAAAAAAGGGGACTCAGGGTCTTATGATCATCAAAGTCCATGGTGAACAGATTCAGGCATGGCTGGATCCAGGAGCTTCAGCAACACAATGGAAACCTAGTCCCTAGTCTATCTCCAGTTCTCTGCTCTTTTTCCTCTGTGTTGGCTTTATTCTTGGGACTCCTGTAGTGGTCCTTAGGAGGTAGAGGCTTCCATCACTCTTGCTGCTGTTACACTCACAGATAATAAAGTCCCTCTTTACTTGTCACACCAGAAAAAGCCCCAGTGTTCACTCCCATGGACCATCAAGAGCCGTCACCCATCCCAGAACTAATAATCATGGTGCCCAGGGCAATGAATGCACTATGAGCCCATGTCCAGGTCACGTGCACAATCTTTGATTAGTGGAATAAAGTAGACCCCGTCTAAATGACATGGATGGAGAGAGGGGCTACGACATATCCTCAGATGTGTCAGGGCTTCATAAAGTAAAAAACCACTAACTTAGGAAATAAATTCTAAAGTCCATTCCTAACATCCTGGTTCCCACTCATTCACCTACAAGTTAGGATCTTGGTTCAGATTTCTGACTTGAAGGTTAAACTCCTTTGTAAGTCTTTTGAACCTCTGCTTCTTCATCTGTAAAATAAGTGTGACACTACTTCTCCCACAGATGGTTATTGAGATCATGCATATGAAGGTATTTACTGAGTGCAAATAAACAATATTCTATAATACTAAACTTAAATTGCACATTATTATTACGGGACACTGTGGGAAATGAATCCACAGATGACACTAAATCATTATCTAAATGAGTCACAACAGATGCATTTATTTTAATTATACCTGCCTCTGTGTCTGACAATTACCAAGGAAAGTGGTATCAGGGTCTTTATGGTCATCTCACCATCATTAAATAAATGCATCTTTCATTATTAACTTACGGTGTACACTTGTCCTTTACTCCTGTGTATGACTCCGTTTCCTTTAGACTTAACCTGAATTGTAAAGCACTTCAGATATTCCTGGGAAAAGATGCTGGGGATAGGTAAAGTCAATTTACAGCCATGATTAGGATTTGAGTCCAGAGAATGGGCGTCTGCATAGGCAACTCCCTCTTAGAAAGATGATTAAAAAAAAAAAAAAATTAGCTTTGCCTTTTCTTCCATTATGATAGCTTCATTTACTTTTTTGGAATATTGGCCTTATTCACTTAATAAATTTAACATATGATCATTGTGAAAAAAACCAAAAAAGAAAAAAAAAAAAAAAAAAAAAATTACAAAAGAGCCAGTGGGGAAAAAATTATCCAAAATTCCACTACTCAGAAACAATGGTCATCAATATTTGGTAAACATCATCCCAGTCATTATTCTATGTATAAAGATAGATAAAAGGGAAGGGAGATAGTAAAATAAAAGAAAGGTAAGTGGATAAAAATGGGAATATATTATGCACACTATTTTTAATATTTAAAAGTATTAAATTCTCTTTTATTTGAATTTAACAGAAGAAAAAAGGTAAAGTAAAATGGGAAAACTCCATTTTCTTCCCTACATAGCATATGATCTCCCTTCTAAAAGATCCCTCTAAACTAAGAAAAGAGATTATAGCACTCATTGAGCTGGAGTTACCTTTAAATTACATTTTAATTTTAGACTATTAACTCCCTGTTATGAAGGAGGAGGAAATTAACATCATACACTTCCCCTTTCCCTACTGCTCAACTTCTGTTAGCTGCGTACCTGTTATTTAGCTTTCTGACATTTATTTTTTGTTCAGTGAACAAGATTTCAGTTGGTCAGTCTCAGTCCTGTATTTAATGACGATGTTCTCCATGTACCCATGACATCATCATTCCTGCATTACTTATTGTAGTTCATCTTTATGTCGTCTCGATTTAAAGTACAAAACAAATTGGGGGGTTCTACTGGGGAACTGAACTGTTTATTTTCCCCGAAAGGCTTATAGGTATTGCAGTCTGCAAGTTTGTGTGTGCTTGTCAATATTTCCAAAACCTTTACATCTGAAGGATGTATATAACTTGGCTTAAAATTTGTGGAGTAGGGCGCCTGGGTGGCTCAGTTGGTTAAGCGACTGCCTTCGGCTCAGGTCATGATCCTGGAGTCCCGGGATCGAGTCCCGCATCGGGCTCCCTGCTCGGCGGGGAGTCTGCTTCTCCCTCTGACCCTCCCCCCTCTCATGCTCTCTGTCTCTCACTCTCTCTCTCTCAAATAAATAAATAAAATAAAAAAAAAAAAAAAAAAAAAAATTTGTGGAGTACACCTTTTATTCCTATCTTCACCACGTTGTAGGTATTCATCTTCTGGCGCTGACGATAGCTGTGGAACATTCTAAGGTAACCCTCCCTATTTTTCTCCTTTTTGCCTTAAAATATGCATTTTCTCCTAGAAACCAACAGAGTTCTTTCCTTACTCATGAAATTCAGTATTTTCACAAAGGTATACACTGGTGTTGCTCCTTCCATGTCATGTTTTCCTGGGACATGGTGTACCTTCTGAGCAGTCCATTACTTATTTCAGTAAAGTTTTCTTCAATTATATCACTTAACATTTTTCTGTGTCACTTGTTCTGTGGCCTCTTCCTAATGAGAGATGAGTTTATGCATTTGTCATAGTTCTCTTGTCTGCCTATCTATTATAAAGATATGCCATTTTTATAATCATTTAATATCCTTATGCTTTGGAAATGGGGGTGTTTTGGTTGACACAATAATTAGGGAGGTATAACTGGCATTTGGGGGATGAGTATTAAAAATCCTAAATATCCTTCAACATACAGAGTCTTGTCCCATGATGAATGTCCTGTTCAAAATGCCAATAGGGTCTATTAGAATTAGTGCCTTGATGATGATTTCCATGATGTTGATTCTAATTTTTAAAGATTCTAACAAGACTTTAATTTGTGTTACATTTTTCTTCTGCACATCATTTTTTTCCTTGAGTTCTGCTCACTTTTCATCCTCTTTTATTGTTTTATAATTTCTCCTTTGTGCTCTACCTTAAAAAATCATACTTTCTATATATCGTTAATATTTATTGATTAGTTGTTATTATTAACTTTTACTATTAATTAGTTTGTGTCTACATTTTCCCACCTACTTTCTTGGGACAATTAATGTTATATATTCCTTTTATCTGCCTTTTGATGAGGGATTTCTATTCCTCCATTATATAGTTATTTTATTTTTATAGTATGATATAGGTCAAAGGCTGGTTCCTCTATGTACCTTTTTGGACTGAATGGAGCTAGTCATGTGCTGACCTGGGCAGAGGGGAGAAGGTAATGAAATGGGACATTTCAGATGTGGACACAGAATGCTGTGCAGAATTCTTCTGTTCTTACATGTGATTTCCTTTTCCCTGAGGTATGTCTCTACCCTTTTTGGCTTTCAAGAGGGGCTTTCCTTTACCATGGGAGGTCTCTGCATTTGACCTTGCATTTCCTGCCTTTCTGTCCTCCTCCACATTGCTTTATATCCAGCACTTTCCTAAACTAGGAGCTTTGGTCCAGGATACTAAAAACGGCATATTGGGTTGGTTTCTCCCGTACTTCCACCACCCATCACCGCATAATGTCCAGCTGAGTCTGCAGGGGGACATGGCCTGCCCATGCCCTAGATGGTGCTGTTGTAACTATGGGTCATTGGTTATGTCTTTTACCCCTGGGTCACTTACTCAGGGAAATGTGTGTCCTGCTCAAGGTCCAAGGAAGTGGGCGTCAGCTCTGGACTCCCTCCTGGTATTCTGTATTTTACAGGTTTTGAAAGGTATGCATTATGTTCTATGGTTTGGGACTGTGACTTTTCCTTGTTTTTAAGAAAGCAAAAAGTTGTTTCATTCTATCCTTTGTTGTGTGGGATACATTTCGAGGGATAGTAATAGAGAAAAATGTCTTATACCAACTTTGTTAAAAGCTTGGTTTGAGTCTTGTGTAGAAAAAAAAAGGGGGGATTCCAGTTGCAAAGCGCCTTCATGATCTTAGATCCATTTTCCTTGTTGCATGACCTCAATCCTCAGTTTCTTAACTTTATCTCAGATTTATCTGTAAAATACAGATAGTAATCCTTCCTGAACCTCACCTAGTTGTTCTGAAAAGGAAGTAGATGAATTCATGGAAAGAGCTCAGCACAGCCCATGACAGCCAGCAAGCCCTCAATAATATCTCCTAATATCATTACTATTACCCTCACAAGTCCACAAGGTCGCTGTCGCTGTCCTCCTGTTACAGATATGAACACTGACATTCAGGTTAAGTGACTGTCCCAAGCTTTCACAGTACATCAGAGGCAAACTAGTTTTGAAAACACACACCCAGATTCTACTATGTCCCCAAAGTCACAAAGATGACCTGGACAACACTCTTCACCCAACACTTTCAGATTCACTAGAACTTTGAATCAAAATGTACCCATTTTTGGATGAGAGAAACTGAAAGCTAAGTTGCCGAAGTGAGTCACAGAGTCAGGATTAAACCACTGACCTTCAGTAATCCAGTGCACACCACACAAAAAAATGCAAGTGCACTAGCTGATGTATGCCCAGCATGTAATCTGTACCTAGACATGGGGACAGAGAGGGAGAGGAGAAAAGAGGTGACAGGAAGGGAAGTGGGTCCTACCCATCGGTGTGACCACAGAGGAGTCATTTCACCTCAGAGAGGTGCCTCCTATTATCCCCATTTTCCATGCCTCAGTGGAAAATGGGACTAATAGCTGTGTTGTAAATTTATATGAACAATCTTATAAAACAGAATCTACTCTCAGGCATCTGGGTGGCTCAGTCAGTTAAGCATCTATCTTCAGCTCAGGTCATGAACCCAAGGGTCCTGGGATCCGAGTCCCACGTCAGGCTCTTTGTTCGGTGGAGAGCCTGCTTCTCCCTCTCCCTCTGCCTGCCACTCCCCCTGCTTGTGCTCTCTCTCTGTCAAATAAATAAATAAAATCTTCCAAAAAAAAAAAAAAAACAGAACCTCCTCTCTTATCTCAGTTTTGTTTCGAAAAAATGTGTATCCATCATAATGCACATCTATAAGGTCATCTCTCCTCCTCAAATCTATCTACTTACCTGTCTAAACATCGGGAGAATGTAAACAAAACATACTTACGTGTGTTTTTCTGAGTGGCAAGAATACAGGTGATTTTAATTTTCTCTACACATTTCAAACTTCCCTGTAAAGAAAAGAACATGTGTTATTTATATTACCAGGGAAAACACAAGTCTACAAAAATGTTGATCTTGTAGGGTTGTTGTAGGATGACTGAGACAATGAGGGAACGTGAAGGTGCCAGGGTCCTGCAGTCTGGCAGACATGAATTCATTTCCCTGTCGCTGGCCTGTGACCTGGGCACATGCCTGCCATCCGTCCATGAGCTTCCGGTTTCTAGCAAGCTGAATGGGATGATGTGGATTCTTGCTTTGCATGAGGGTTGAATGGGATTCCCTACTTAAATGTCTCACATGAGGCCAGGCACACGGTAGTCATTCCCCAAATGTCAGTTCCTTTGCCTTCGCCGAAAATTCCAGCTGGATCGTCTGCAAGCCTTCAAGACGTATGGGCCAAAACTGCAGCCAAGAACTCCTGAACAATACTGTTTATTTATACAGTAGGAAGATTGAAATCGTTATGCTTTGACTGGCAGGAGCTATTTATAGGCCTTGTTCCCAGCGAGCTGTTGGGATCAGGGCACTCCTCAACAAATTTACCAACTCCCCGGCTTGGCCATAAAACTGCATGGATATCTGTGTGGGCCTCTGCTTCCCAACCACATGAAAGCGGAATTCCCTCCCTATTCCATTAAGCTAAAATCACTGCCTGCAGTAAACAAGGCATGAGAGGGAAGGGGCCAGAGCAAACCCTCCAAAAATGAGGGGTAGAGCTGAGCAGTGGGAGCAAACGCCAACATCTTTCTGCTCAGCCCCACATGTGGAGTCCAAAGGGGGGCAACTGTGGATTTCATCAGAGTCCTGGATTTGGAGAAGGCCAATCTCTCCATGAGTCCATCAGCATCTCTCCCAGGTGTTGACGGAGCACAGATCCTGGGCAAAGCCCTGGAGAGAAGATTGTGGGTGTGAATGGATAAGATTGGACAGTTAGAGACTGAGAAAGGGCGCACCGGGTCAAGGAGTCAGAGCGGGCACTGATGGAAAGCCTGGAACAGGGAGCTGCTCAGTCGGAGAGAGCAGGAATAAGATGAACGAACACTAAGACCTTCATGGAGTCCACCAGGAATACTGGTGCACCAGAGATGCTCTGTAGATGTTGACTGGCTGGATATTGATATTCTTCAGGCCAAATTAGGATGGAAGGGGATTTCTGGAAGAGAGGAAGTCAAAGCTTTATTTCTGTCCTCAAACCTTTGGCCTCTTCAGCGCGCTGAGCTGTGCAAAGCCACACTGGGTCCAGTCCTGGGGCAATTTGGAATTCACTCAAGTCCTTGCTGCCTCCAGGCCAACTGAAGACATTTTCGGAGAGCCTGGGAGCCCCCATTTGGAGCCTGTACTCTAGCAAATACCTTATGCCTGTTTTTCAAAGTCAGGGCATTGAGGAAAACCCAGACTGCTTCTCTAAAATTTTTCCTTCCTCTTTCTTTCTTTTCTTTTTCTTTCTTCCTTCCTTTCTTTCTTTCTTTCTTTCTTTTTCTTTCTTTCTTTCTTTCTTTTTCTTTCTTTCTCTCTTTCTTTCTCTTTCTTTCTCTCTTTCTTTCTCTTTCTTTCTCTTCTTCCTTCCTTTCTTCCTTTCCTCCTTCCTTCCTTCCTTCCTTCCTTCCTTCCTTCCTTTCTTTCTTTCTTCCTTTCTTCCTTTCTAACTTTCCTTTAAGTTCAATGTGCGCTTGCATTCAGGGGAAACCCAGACCACATGTTTTTAATCCATCGACCCTTAAATCATCAAAATATTGTAGGCCAATGGTGTAGAGGCCAACAGGAATAGCAGAGCCTTTTAAAAATGTTCTTCTTTTTCTTGAGCAATCAGGAAGTAACCTTTTTCCAAGAGGAAACCAAATTTTGACTCCAACAGGGCTGCCAACTTCAGCTCCAAGCTCAGTATCCTCAAAAGCCAAGCAGACTCAGAATTTTGGCACAAGCGTGGTTGTGATTGTGGAGCAGAAGGTATTTGTGGTGTGGGAGGCCCTGTCTCTTCTCCTGCCCCGTTTCTCTGAAGACCCGAAAGAGAAAGGTGGGAAAAGGGAGAGGAGGAGCCCCTCAATTGAGGAGACAGGACCAGTGAGTGGGGTCTCCAGGACCTCTGGAGAGGGAAAAGCAGATTCTGGTTTCACCTGTGTGACCTGGGGTGGGTCACTCAGTCTCCATGTCATCTTTGGGCGAGTGGAAATCAATTATCAAGTCCGTGAGACAGTGGGAAGGAGGAATTATTAAAAAAAAAAGGGGGGGGGAATAAAATGAAATAAGATGAAACAAAGAAAAATGCATGTCAATGTACATCAGGAAACACACTCGGCCAGAGAGAATTTCATTCCCTTTTGCCCACACTCAGAACCAAAATCTTGGGGCGCCTGGGTGGCTCAGTCAGTTAAGCGGCTGCCTTGGGGCTCAGGTCATGTTCCCTGGGTCCTGGGATCGAGCCCCACGTCCGGCTCCCTGCTCAGTGGAGAGCCTGCTTCTCCCTCTCTCTCTGCCTGCCTCTCTGCGTACTTGTGCTTTCTCTCTCTGTGTCAAATAAATAAATAAATCTTTAAAAAAAAAAAAAGAACCAAAATCTTGCCCCCAGTAGTCATGGTACCTCCAGTCCACGTACCCACCCATCTGCTCTCTGGCTCACTGTCTGGCTCGCTGTCTGGGACAACATCAGCAGGGATTCCACAACCAGGCCACGACAGGGCAAATGGATAAAGATCAAAGGCCACCGTGGCCTGAGGACAACAGTTGACTGTGTCATGAACATAACTACCTACCCCCGGTGCTGGCATCTAGAACTAGAGTTCCTCGCTAGGTAGCAACAACAGCAACAACAACCAACAGTGGTCCGTCCCCATCCGCCTCAGGTTTATTTTGTGGACCTCGTCCCTTGTGCCCCATTCTGTCATTTCCCCAGGACAGAGGTCTGAGTATGTGCCCTGATGACAGATGCACTGCTTACCTGCCCTCCTGCCCCCCTGGCCTGAGACAGACCGACCCCAGCTCATGATCATGCCCATGGGCACATGCTGGGGAGAGGAGAGGTCTAGATGTGAATATCCCCATGTGCCCCCCAGTCAACATCTCCCTGTCCCCAGCAGCTACAAAAGTCTGGGAGAGCTTGTCCCTATTAAGTAATTTGCGGTCTGAAAAAATTGGATAGCAGCACAGACCCTGGAGTCAGACTATTTAGGTTGGATTCCTGGCTTTCATCTGAGCTGTGTGAACTTGATCAGGTTGCTTAACATCTGTGTGCCTCAAAACCCTCTACCGTGAAACTGGATACCAAGAGTCCCCACTCGATGACTGCTACAAACATTAAATTAGTTAGTCCATGCAGAGTGCTGAGAGCAATCCTCAGCACACAGTGCCCCCCCAGGTGGGTTTGCTAGCAGCAGAAGCATCATCATCATTGGCCCAGAGTGACAAAATCTGAAGGCGCAAAACAAGCTCATGACACAGAGAGGAAGCTCTCAACAAACATTGCCTCCTTCCCCCTGCTGCTCATCCTCCCCACCAGCAGCAACTCCAATGATCCAGGGAAGCCTGAGATCCTGGAATCTGAATGCTAGGAGCGGGTGAGTTTGGATGGTCCTGTCCAAATACGGCCTTTGGGATATTTCACCTCTTTCTTCTTTTTAGTTCCCATCAACAGTTGAGTCTCCAATGCTTTGAAATCTCCTAAGAAGATTTTCCCACGTATGTCAGTGGCCCATCGCCCCAGAGATGGAGATGCAGAGAGAACATGTTCTCAACAACCTGGACCACCCACAACAGCATCCTTGACCAAGCAGCCCCTCCCATCTGCTAACTGGGGCTTGAAGAGGAGGCCAGAGGAAGGTGGGCGGCGTAGGTAAGCAAGAAAGGGAAGGAGATGGGGAGATAAAAGGGGAGTCGAGCCAGCAGAAGCTGCAAACCTTAATCTTTTAGTTCTGCTGTCCTGTCCAGAAATGAATCATCACTATCTGGTTAAAAAATGTCTTGAAAACCTAGAAGAAATTTTACGTTAAAACAACAGGTCTTACAGCCAGAGGAAAGGATGAGCAACCCCATATCTTGTCCCCTAGCATCAGAGTCAGTCAAAGGGATCTCACGAGAGCCAAAAATTTCCCTGCATTCAAAATCTTTTAAAAATTTTTAGAAAGTGTTGCAATGGGCATTATATTGGGAGCAGTATGTCACCCTGACAGTCGGGAACAACTTTGACCAAAGAAAGAGAAGTGAGGGCAATTAGCATAGATCTCATCTTTCCTGTTGTGGTGGTGGAGGTAAGCGCAAGTGCCGACGGGCCGGCTAATTTGTATAGAGATGAACAATCGCCTCCTCCTATTGCCTCGTCCTCATGCAACAGGGCAGGTCTCAACATCAGGGTGAGCCAAGCGGGCAAGGGCTAACCAGGCTGCTCAGGTGGTCAGCCAGAAATAGAAGAAGCAACCCAAGCAAACCTGATGTCCAAGCTCACACAATCAGAGTGTCCCTGGTCCCATGGAGGAGCCAGGAGGACATGGAGCACTGGGCACACTAAGACCAGCAGCAGCCAGAGGTGTGTGTGCACCACTGGTTCCCAGGGGCACTGGCCTCTGGGTCATCCCTGGGGAAATGAGGACAGTGATGTACCCCTGTGCGGAGGTGTCACGAGGGACAGAGTCTACCTCAGCCCCAGGCCCAAGGCAGCAACCCAAACAAGTATGTGTTCAGCTGAGTCTGAGCAGTTCCCTCTTCAGCGTCTTGAGCCCTGTTTCCCAGAGTCCATGCTCTCTGGTGACTTGGAAGAGAAAGAGGGAAGGGGAGAGAGACAGACAGAGACAGAGAGATGGGGAGATGGAGAAAGGAAAGACCAAAAGAAATGGAGAGGACAGGAAAGATGGGGAGGGGACAAGAAAAGAAGGGAAGGGGAAGGAGCGGGGGAGGAAGAGGGAAGGGAGAGAGGGGAAATGGGGGGAGGGGATGGGAGGGGAAGGAAAAACCAAAGAAAGACAGGGCTTTGTGTGGTCAGACATGTTGGGGAGCTGGAGGGTCAGACAAAGCTCCATGCACTGTTATGCTGCAGACCTTCTCTGTGCCCTTAAGATGCTGGCTCTCCTCATAAATCTCCAAAAGGAGGCAACATCTACAATGCCCAGCAGAGCACTTCCCAACACACAACCTTCAAGGCACACACCGAAAGGCACTGTCACGGCCCCAGGTGCCCCAGTGGGCCCCTGCCCACCTATTGGATGAAGCTCAGCCCCAGAGGGGCAGGAGAAGGCCTGTTCCTATTGCTTGGCAGACCTGACATGCCATCCTGGCTGGGCCACTTTGAGCCAGGCCATCTTGAACATTCGGGCTGGGTCACTGTGGACAAGATGCTTAGCTTCTCTCTGGGCCTCACTTTACTCATCAGAACAGATGGAATAATAAAATCCTGCCCCTCACGTGGCCTGAAAGGGGAAGAACTGAGCTAGTGGACATGAATATAAGTGAGGAGCTTGCCCCCTTACACAAATTCGTCCCCTCTTAGGGCCTCCCCCGTGCCTTGGCGGTCCGTGGAAGGGTGCCAGACAGTGATAAAGAGGAGCCACTTCACCAGGACTCCCACCTCCTTCTTTCTAGAAAGACCAAGGCAGATCTGGACCCAAGAAACCAAAATTTGTCTCACCTGGGTTTCTCCATCTGTCAAATGGGTCTACAGAGTCCTCCCTCCAGGGCCACAGAGATGAAGAGGACAGGCAATGAGAGCTCAGTCTGTCAGCTGCAGAGAGTCAAAGGGGCCAGGAAGGAAATGGGCATTTTCTGAGGGGCGGTTCTGGGAGCCTTGCAGGTACCTCATGTCCCACCTGTAGGCACCTTTGTTCAGGGTACCCATGGACCCTCAGAGCAGTCACCCTGAGGCCAGGCGGAGGGGACAATTCAAGGACAGAGACCATCATGCATGAGGGGATAAATGAGAGGGGAAGATGGTCTTACAAACACAAATAGATGACTAATCAATCAATCCAGAAATGAGGCCAGGATTTATGGCAAAGTCCTTTCTCCCCACCTGGAAAATCTTCCATATCTTATAATTTGGCATGTCCTCAGAGCCCTCCAGATGGAACCAGAAACAGATTCAGTCCTGAGCAGCATGGCCCCACAGCTTACACACAGCAAGATCCACCCTCTGCTGGGACAGCCACCCTGAGCCCTGCAGGTAACCGAAGGAGGCCACAAAGGACAATGGGAATGAATTACAACAATAAGTTCAAATCCAAGCTCCACAGCTTAGAAGCTAAAGCCTCAGTTTGCTCACCATCAAGAAGGTGTTGTCAGCTTGACAGGAGGTAAGTGCAGGAGCGCCCAGCATGGTCGCCTCCCCCAGCTTGGAATCCAAGGGCTCAAATCCGGGTGCTGAGCCTCCCAGGAAAGCTCGATGGGCCCCATCAAAGGGCTTGGCAAACCACTTAGGCGTTTCCAGGAAAAAAGGGAGCCCAGCTTGAGGCCATGGAAAGCACGGTCCCCAATGTTGAGTCAGCCTTGAGTCATGAGCTAAAAACACGCTTTTGTCAATTACAGCTCTCGGCAGCCATAATTAATCCAGGGCTGATGAAAACTGTGTTTTTCACTCAACAGAGGAGAGTATTTCAGGTAATTAGGCATAACCTCATGTATTTGTAATTTGCCTTTCACATGAGCTCTGGCCGCCATGTCCAGGCGCTACCTTCAAAAAAAACTTACATCAACATTAACCAACAAGATGTGTCTGATTTCAAAAGATTACCCTTCGTCCTTAAGTATGTTGAGTGCAAAATGCTAAATACACAAACCATTAATTGGTTTTTTCCAACCCACCTACGGGAGCTTCTCTCTCTAAGAGAACCTCTGCACATGGGGAATGCAGTCACATTACATTTGCTGATAATTCTGTTCTGAGCTGATCCTGGAGCAACACATTCTATTGGCTGGAGAAAGGTGGAAATGTTGTATTTTGATCCATCATTCATTCATGCATTTTTTCACTACACCACTACAGGGAACCGCTATGCACTGGGCTCTGGGCTGAATAAGGAACTGGGAACCTAGCTTAAGAAATTGCCGCTGGAGATGGTGGTAGCAACCAAGACCAATCACTTCCTTTTACAGATGGGAACCCTAAGGCCTAGATGTGCCCAAGTTCACCAGGAAGTTGATGGCAGAGCAAGGAAGAAAAGCCAGGTCCGTGCCTCCCAGTGAGCTTGGGAGGTCACAGAAGTCCTGGCTGTGCCTCCCCCTCTCGTGGGAAGCAAGGGCAGCCCCTCCAGCTTCCTCTGGGCACAGGGAGATCTCCAGGTGTGTCTCAAGGTAGGCCAGGTGGCTACTTGCAGAACACAGTCTTCCCTGCCAGGCCCTGCCCAACTGCAGGACACTCCCAGGAGAGGTTCCCCTGGTTCCCATGACTCAGGTGGCTCTCCCAGGACAGCTCCACTCTTCACACTGGGCTGATGTTGCAATGCCCAGCCAGATGAGGCAAGCAGGACCTTTGGTGTCTGCTCAACATTTCCTGAGAGCCCAGGGGAAATTGCCAACAGCCAGAATTCCTAGCAGCTGACTCCCAGCTACCCCAGGTCCCTACCCCTCTGTGAACACAAACACCATACTGTGAGCCTGAAGGCAGAAGGGGGAGCCTGCAAGCCCCTTCCCAGCCCTGGACCCATGGCTCTCTCCTGTGATCGAGGGCCCTGGGTAAGAGTGATCACTTGTGTCCTTTCCACTTTTACCATGTTATGGTTCTAAAATTCTAAAGTTGTTTTTAAGTTACTTATTTCCTGATTTAATAGGCCAGAGGTATAAATGTATTCACTTCCCCCTCTCAAAAAAAAGACAGCAGGAAATCTTTTACTGAGCACCTGTGATATGCCTGAAAAAATATTCAGTATGTCTTAGATAAATCCTTTCATTCACTTCTCTAATTTGTGCATTCCCTCACAAATAAGTGAATCTATGGGTGGGTGGGTGGATGGAAGGACTGATGGATGGAAGGATGGATGGATGGATGGATGGAAGGATGGATGGATGGATGGAGGGATGGATGGATGGAGGGATGGACAGATGGAGGGATGGATGGATGGATGGCAGCTGCATGTCCTATGCCCACAGCATGGCATAAGATGTGCACCCTGCATCAGGCACACAGATCTCCAGGTGGCACTCACAACCACAGGGCACCACCACTGGCTCTCACCCTTGAGCAAGTCTATGAAGGTCTCTGAACCTTCATTTCCCTCTTTATTAAATGGAGCCACTGCTGCCCATTTGAACCAGGTAGTTGTGCAGATTCAAAGGGCATGCCTGGCATGTAAATACACAGAAACTGCCACCATTATTGTTTATTTTATCATAAATAGCTATAATTTACAACAGAGGGTGAGCACATGTCAGAGAAGGCTAGACAAAGCATGGCGGTGACCAAAGAAAACGACCTCCACCCTTGCTTTTTGGGGGTGTGGGGAGCATTTGAGCACAGTCTGCTTCAGGTGGGACTCGTAGGTGTAGCTGCAAGAGTAGGGTCTTTCGGGATGGGGGCAGCAGGAAGGACAAATGGCGGGGAGAAATTGGGGGTCAGGACAGGAGAGGCTGCATCCCCTATTCCCTTCACCAAGGGGAACATGGACGGCTCAGGCCACCCTGTGCTCGCCCGCATGACCGAGGGGAGCCGCTGAAGTGGGAGACATTTACCCCTCGGTAGGAAGTGAACAGCCCAATCATGCAGAGATGTGAATCCCAAGGTAAGAAGCCGGCATTACTTTGTTAGCCAGGGGAGCCATGAAGGATTTTGACCAGGAAAGTGTACTCGTGAAGATAAGCTTTACAAAGAAACATTTCACAGTTGTATAAGCACAAAATTTGATCCAGGAGGGACCTGGAGAGAGGAGCAGGAGGTGCAGGATTCCTGGTAAGAAAAGGAAGGAGCACAGACGCCATGGTTGTAGAAGGAATGCAGGATGAAAAAGTGACTGTGGGCATGAACCAAAGAGGCCTGCTGTGGGGCGGCAGGCAGGAGACCACCGAGCACTGACCGAGGCTGGGCTCCAGGCCTGCAAAGGAGGATCTGGGTGGGGAGGCAGACGCTGAGCTCAGGGTGGACACATGTTATGAGCGGCAGGTGAGACACCCAGGTGTCTTATTCTCACCAACAGTGGAATGTGGGACAATACCCCAGATGGAGATGAAGGCTGGAGACGGTGGGGGGCTGCCATGTGCCTGCCCAGAGCTGGGAGTTGGCATCATCAGCATCCCTGGGACAGGAGTCAAGGCAGCCCAGGTTTGGGGGGAGACGGGCCTCAGGGAAGCAACCAGGCATTGGTCAGGGAAGCAACACTCAACCTTGACTTGGACACTAACCAGCCTTTCCTTCAACCTCTAAAATAACAATATTTTATTTTATAATAAAAACGGTGTGTGTGTGTGTGTGTGTGTGTGTGTGTGTGTTATGTACTACTTTTGAGACCCTCTGGAGACCTCGTGTTCTGGTTGCAAAAAAAGGGACATCTATGGTTTCCTTCATATCAGGGCTTCTCAGCCTCAGCAATGCTGCTGATTTGAACCAGATAATTCTTTGGGCGAGGCGTGGCATCCTGTGAGCTGCAGGGCATTCAGCAGCCCCCCCTACCGCTCTACTAGATGCCAGAAACCACCCCTTCCCCAAGTGTGACAACCAAAAAAGTCTCTGGACATTGCCAAAGGTTCCCAAGGGGGACAAAATCACCGCCAGTTAAAAACCACTGTTCTATAGTAAGAGACACTTTCAAATTCAGGCCCTCAAGCTTCGCATCTAACACACATAAGATTTTTAAGAATTAAGAATAACAGGGGCACCTGGGTGGTGCCATGGTTAAGCATCAACTCTTAGTTTCGGCTCAGGTAGTGATCTCAGGTCATGAAATCAAGCCCTACATCCCAGTCTGCATTCAGTGCAGAGTCTGTTTGAAATTCTCTCTGCCCCTCCTCCCCCATCCCCGGCATGCATACACTCTTTTTCTCTCAAAAATAAATAAATCACAAGAAGAAAGAAAGAAAGAAAGAAACAAGAGAGAGAGAGAAAGAAAGAAATAAGAGAGAAAGAAAAAGAAAAAGAAAAAGAAAAAGAAAGAAAGAAAGAGAAAGAGAGAGAGAGGAAGGAAGGAAGGAAGGAAGGAAGGCAGGCAATAATCAATAATCTCAGTAAGGGCTTTGCAGTCAGACCCCCGGACAGAGCTGCTCTGTGCTCCCCAGCCGGGAGGCCTTTGGCAAGTGGCTGCAACTTTCCCCTGCCTCAGGGTGTTCATCTGTAGAATGGGAAGGAGGAGGACAAAATGTCCCAGGGGAGGGACTCCCACCCACACAACCAGTCAGAAAGCTCCAAGGCCTTCCCCATGGAGCTGCTACTGTTTTCTGGCTGGAGTGCCCTGTGACTCAACTGGCAGGGATGCAGCCGCTTACAAAAGCAGGTGGATCTGGGTGAAGCAAGAGCTGAAACCTGAATGAAATGCAGGGAGGTGATCCGAGCCCTGGACTGACTGACGAAGGAGCCTCACTTTCTAGAAATCTGCCTTCCCCAGAACAGTTGCATCATGTGTGTTAAGAGGGCTTAGGGGCTTCAGTGTGCCTGGGTTTCGCTTGTCTGGAGGCAGCCAGCAGGGAGGGCAGAGGGCCAGAGAGCTTCCAGGCTTTTCCGTGGAGCTCAGCCAGGCCCCGCGAGGCCTCGGGCAGGCGGCAATCTGGGGCCATCACAGCCCTTCTTGGGAAATTGCTTGGCCAAGTGCACGTTGTCCAAGGGAGGTATTTTCAGGCGGATGGGAGTGGGTGTTGGCAGGAAGAAGCTGACCGGCAAGAGAGTCATAGGATTGCAACATGAGGAGGCTCCTGAGCCACCGTCCACTTCAGTAGGTGGCCAACCTCGGGTCAGGACACAGCGTGGAATCCTGGCAACCCCCGGGGAGCCCGCGTCATGCTCCCATGAGGAAGCAGAGACCAGAGAGGCAGAGTCACTCCCCTGCGAGCTCAACCAGTCAGGGATGCACTTGAAATCTGCACCCATGCTTCTTGACTTCTGAACCAGTACCAGCTCCTTGGCATCTCTTTCCACCTGGCTTTATGGGAGGGATTTGGCTGGAGCCATCCCTGAGCTCGCACAGAGTCCCAGGTTAAAGCTTCTTTGACTAAAAGCCCAATCCTGTAATCCCAGCTGGTATCCGACCACCTTCCACTGGGCGATGCACAAGGGAAAGAGGTGCTTGGTAGCACGGCCAATGAGCCCGGTCGAGACGCAAGGCACATTAGAGTCATTAAAAATCATTAGGATGGTTGGGCTCTGAGGTCAGCAAAGCAGGGTAAACACACTCGGGAGGAACGAGTTCTGCCCTTCCCTGCAGCAGCTCCCACTCATCCAAGCCCGGCACCCAGACAGCCAGGCTCCCGAGAACCTGCCCCTGGGCTCTGGCGCCCCTCTGCTGCCTCTCCAGCAACATCTTCAAAAGCACGTTGGAGATCTGCTTGGTTTTCGGTTGTCTTTTTTACAAACGGACCACCCAAAGGGCCACCCAAAGAAGCGTCCTTGGGTCAGCTTCCTCTGAGGAGCCCCCGGGCCCACTTCCCATCTCTTGCACCCGGATGCAGGAGGAGAGATGCGCTTTCACTCCTCTGTGTATCAGCCCATCTGCTGTCACCCGAAGACACCATCAGTCACTGGAGGGTGGGAAACACATCTCAGTAACAACGGCGGCTCCCATTCACTCCATGCACCAAGCATCTTGTAGTCTCGTATGTGGGGTCTTTAATCCCCACCAATAATCCTGCAAGGGAAATATTATCCTGATTATGCAAATGGCACTCCTGGGGGCTGCAGAGTGGTAATGACTTGCCCAAGGTCACTGTTAGTAAACTGCAGGGACCCGAGTTTGCCCCTCCCACAACTCCAAGCCCCCTCCCTACACCGTCCCTCACACAGAGTAGGTATTGACTACTTGGTTGCAGAATAAGTGAAGGAGTGAGTAAATGAATCAAATAAATTTGAAAACTTGAATTGCTGTATTTGCATTCTCAAAAAGGAGTACATCAGGGCGGCTGTGAGGAAGCAGACTGTTGATTAAATAGTCTCCTGGATTTCTGAACTCAATGAAAACAATCTCGAAATTATTTTGCGACTTCTGGCCCATTCTTAACACAACAAAAACATTTTAATTAAAGTTGATTCCTAAGCCAACTTTTCTTTCCTAAGAGATGGAGAAGTCATGTTCACTGAGCATCTACTAGTGGTACACACAACACTCTGTACATCAGCACACTGGATCTTCACGGCTACGGGGCAAATGGGCATTGTTACCAATTTCCAGAGGAGGAGACTGAGGGTCAGAGTGGTTATGTGTCTCACCTGAGGCCACACAGGGAGGTGAAGCCAGGAAGGTCAAAGGCCAGGACTGTGTGTGAGTCCACACCTGACCCTCAACCCTGCCCACAAATACCCTGTTGCTCCAACCGAGCTTTGTCTCCTAACTTGGCAATTTGCAAGCGGGACATTTCCAGCATCACCCCTCAGCCAGTGGGCCTTCTACATGTGTGCTCAGGACACCAGAGAAGCAGAGACTCCTGAAATAAATGGAAACAACCAAAAAGTCTAGAAAGAAGCTGTTTAGTTTTCAGCCTTCAGGAACGGTTAGTGTTACGAGAAAAAAAAAAAAGTCTCTTGTGGTTTTAGTGTCAACTTCTGAATGGCAGGTGGAGGGTGGGGAGGAGACTTAAAACTCTGTGGTATTTAGGGCTGCTATAGCTAGCCTTGCCTCTCCCAACAAAGGGGTCTTCCCCCACAGAGAAGTTTCCAGTGGAGGAAGGGAGCCCCTGACACAGTTCTTGCAGGAGGCTCTGTCTGTCTGTCTGTCTTGGATCTGTGCACTCAAGCACAACCGCCCCCGTGAACACAATCCAGACGATCCCGACCCTGTGCCGCCCCCACTCCTGCACCAGGACCTGCAAAGCAGGCCGCGGAGCCCGGACGCCAGCCCCCGAGGCCAGCGCTGTGGCCCATCAGGGGAGTCCTCGGCAAGCAGCCATCCCAGCGGCTACTGGGACCTGGCTACTCCCTCCCGGGCACTTGGAGTCACTGAGCGAATTCCCGGCCCTGGAACCAGGCAGACAATCCCTTGTGTCTTGCCACCTTCCTACCGTGGCTGCCAGGCGCGGCCCAGACTCTGAGATGCTGAATAGCCCATTTGTTGTGAGATCAAAGGGCCACCTGTGTGAAGCGCCCCACCGCCTGGAGCAGGCCCCGGCGCCCCAGGCCGCGTCCTGCCCCCAGAGCCTGCCTCCCTGCCTGCCAGACCCCAGGCTTTCCCACCTGGGCCAGGGCATCTCTCCACCCCCACCTCCTATTCACGTTGCCCTTTCTAACAACGCCTAACCGCCTTCCTCAAATGCCACGTTCTCACAGGTCTCCATGCTTCCCCATTTGCTGTTCCCGTTGGGCATGCCCTTCCTTGCCTTCTGGGCCCAGATAAGGCTCAGGCACCATCTCAGGCAGGATTCGTCCCCAGATCCTCAGGGTGGTTCAGGGCTCCGAGAGTGCAGGGCACGTTCCATCATCACTGCCCGGTGCCCCTGGCCTCGCTGGGAGGCCCGGAGGGCTCCCCAGTCTGTGAGTAGCCCCAAAGGCCTGCGTACAGCCCTCATGCAGTTGACACCAAACACCAACGGACTGAAGCGGTGGCAGAGAATAGCATGAGCACGTTCTCCTCCAGGCAGAGAGAGTGAGCAAAGAGAGAGGGAATGGGCACCACTTGCAAACATATCTGGAAACAAATTTAGATGCAACATGGGGCGCCTGGGTGGCTCAGTCGCTTGAGCACCTGACTCTTGCTTTTGTCTGGGGTCATGACCTTGGGGTCACAGGATCGATCGAGCCCCATGTCAGGCTCCGAACTCAGTAGGGAGCCTGCTTGTCCCTCTCACTCTGCTCCTCCCCGCTCCCTGCTCGTGTGCGTGTGCGCCCTCTCTCTCTCTTCCCCCCCCCCCCCGGTCAAAAAAATAAATAAATAATTTTTTTTTTTTTAATTTAGATGCACCATTTAGAACAGAACTCCCCCTGCTCCCGCCCAGTCCGGCCACAGTCTTCCTGGCGAGGCCCCCTGCCCACCAGGCTACTACTGCTGGTGCTCCTCCAGTCCTCCCAGAAGGCACGTCATCCGGCAGAACGCCAGTCTGGTCACGTCATGGCAGAGTCCCTCCCCAGTGCTTTTGAGGAACACACAGAATCTCTACCTTGGCCCCAAAACCTGAAATCCAGCAATCCTAATCCCCATCTTTTTGGCATTGAGGCACAGGACACTTTTCCTACTTTTCTATCTTCTTTCTCACTTTCTCTCGTGAGTCACTGATGCCTTCCCGTGATATCGCCGAGCCTCTGGCAGTCACAACAAGCCCGGCCTCACCCTTTCATAACTGTCAGGTGGGGAGAGAGTGTGGACAGGTGGTGAGTGGGCATTTGGCCTGGGATGACTTGTGTGCTGGATAATTTCCCTCAGCCAGGGTCACACCTCTCTGGCCCCGACGCTCTCCACACCAGCCACAAAGCCCTCCTTCCGTGTCTCCTGCCACGGGCCCTTTGCACATGCTGTTCTCTCCTCTAGGAATGTTCCCGCTCAACTTTGTCTTCTTACCTTCAAAGCTTCGCATGTGGCTTTCCCTAGCAGGAAAGGCCTACAATTATTGGCATCCCCAGCTCTTACGTGCTTTGATAAATGACTGGTTCCCTCACTGGAATGAAAACTCCATGGGGACAGCACTTAAACTATCTGCAGTGTTAGGCACATAGAGCTGCTTAATGCCCCCACGTGCATGAATTGCTACCCCACCTTACAGACCATCTCTGTGGAGTCAACTCTCAGAGATTCTAGAAGGCTTTAATGCACTGATCATCCCCATCTTGTCTGTCTCTTTCACCCGTGATCTCCCAGGGATAGGGAGCATGACTTATCCACCCACTTCCCTGCAGCCCAGAGCACGAAGCTTCACCCCCTGGAGATGCTCCCTGAGCTTGTTCTTGAACAACTGGAAAAGCAGTGACTGCTGTGCCGAAGGAGTCCTCACAGCCCTGACCCTCCAACCTTGTGCAGCGCCCAGGATCCCCCTCCCCCAGCAGACCTGGCCCTTCCTGCCTCCTTTCATTTTCCTTTGGCCCTGCCCCCACCCCCCCACCTCACCCCACCCCCACCCCCGCTTGGGCTTTTCCTGCCCCACCTTTTCAGAAAGTGCAAAATCTCAACTAAGTCGGAAGTGAATTGTGGCTGGTCAGGCCCCAGAGGGATGGAGACCCTCTCTCCCACATGGAAAATATGTTTGCCTCTTGGCAGAGATGCAACCCTCCTCGTATTAGTCGTCTCCCTTCACCCCACCTCCCGCTGGCCCCCCAGCCCCAGCCCCCACCCTGCAGGATGGAGAGCATGGCTGTAAGAATGAGACATCAAATCCCATGTCAAAGGCCGCCTGCTCCTGGAAGGGCTTTGGGATCCCCGGAGGAAAGAGCAGGTTGCCCTGGGCCTCTCTCCCCTCGGTGTATCATCACTAATTCCTGTCCCATTGTGTTGGACACTGTGCTGTGTCATAGGCCAATGGCCCTGCACCCATGCTTGCTCCTTCAGCAGGGAGCGTGATCTCTTTCTCTTTATGTCCATCTGTTCATTTAACAAACCTGGCCTTTACTCTGTACCATGTCCTGGGCTGGAACTGCAGACACAGAGGTGAATAAGATTGGAGTCGTCTAGTAGCTGATGATGAACGAGAAGTCCGGCAACCACCCCTTACCACACAACACAGCAGGGGCTCTGATGGTGCTGGCCCTGGGCTGTGAAAGCAGAGAAGCTACTGAGCCAGCCAGGAGGGACACACAGGTTGGGAAACAATTCTTAGAGGAAGTAACATCTGAGTGGGGTTTTGAAGGATGTGTAGGAGTCTGTGGAGCCATTAAGAAGGGAAAATGCAGACCAAGATTAGGAAAAGATGCCAAGTAGTTCAGTCTAGCTGACTGTAAGCAGCCTGGGGCAGCCCCATCACATGAGGAGTCACGTCAGGAAATAGGTTTTTTATTGTTTACATTTCCAAGGCTCCAGAGTAGGTCCAAGCCAATGCCCAAGGCACAGAGTGTGTTGGGGAAGTAGACATGTGCTGTCCATTTCAGTTGGCTCTTCTCCCTGCTGTCCACTGTTAGAGTATAAGCTTCTGCTTCCCAAGGTCCATACACGTGTGCATGGCCCTACAGCATTTTTGCATGGCCCTACAGCAATTTACAGCATTGTGTGACACTTAAGAGACGCTCACTCAGTATGTGCCTTAACCAACAATTGCATGACACTGGGTTTGGCGAAAAGTACTTGTGATAATCGTGGAACGGGTAGCTTTCCCCTGCCTGGAACTTAGTAACCTAGTAACGTGCTGAGCACGCTGCAGGCATCCTCACCTGACACCATCTGATGTAACAACAGGTGACCCGGGTGGGCATTGCCATCTCTCTTTGGCAGATGAAGAACCCGGGGGTCAGGGCAACTTACAGGTCTGTCTGACGTGTGACATTACACCTCTACATCGGTTCCCATATCACGGTTTGGGCAAGCTGAGGTCACATGCCGTGCCCCAGTAGAGAACAGTTAGTTCAGAAAAATCCCCAAGGCATGAAGATCTGGTTTACTTGGCAGTGTTTCCAGCTGAAGAGGGCTATCTCAAAGCTTATGCCCTCTAGGAACTGCCCCTTGGTCACTTATGAGCACTTGATACAAGTTAGAGCCAGCCCCATCATCTAGCTCAGAGAGCCACCCTCTGTCCCTGTGGCTCACCTTCCATCTGCCCCCCCTGATCCATTTCAGTCTCCTCCTGTGATGGCAGGAGGCTGATCTGCGGCAACTGACAGGCCCTCTGGCCCCCCCAGATCCCTCCCCGGGACTCACCACAGGCCACTGCACCCCCTCCCCTACCCTCACCCTCAGGTCTCCTCCTCCCCGCCCCCGCACACACAGCTGCAGTCTGTTATGCCTTAGGCTTTCCCTCTGCCCTGTTCACCCCTTTGTAAGATGCTACATCTGTTAAAGACCCCTCTGATGACCCAGTTTGAGGGGGCCCTGTTTCCTTCCAGGGCCTAACCAATACACATCCTGCATCCAAACAGCCTTGTTAAAACGGCCTTGTCAAACGGGCCATCTAAATTGTCCTGCCTCTCTTGGGTACATAGTGCCGTTTCTCCATCCAGCTCCTGGGGCACCACCTCCCTAGAGAAATAATTTCCTAGGCCCCCAAGAAATCCAGGTGTGACCTCAGCTTCTGGGGAAGCCAGAAGCCTCCACAGTCTGCAAGCAGGAAAGCAAGGTTGGCCCAGTGCAACTGGGGACATTGAAGCTGGTACCCTAGCAAAGCCAGGGATGTGTGAGGGTCCCCAATGCAATGCTAACCCCTAGAAAACACTTGTGTAGACCCCTCGAATGGTGGAAGGGGAGCCCAGCGGGGAGGTAGAAGAGGAAAAGGGCAGAGGTAAGAGTGTCCCTGACACATCCCCAGGCCCCTGTGGGCAGACAGACACCTGAGGGGCTGGACCAGACCCCCACCACCACCACCTACCCACTCAGCACCTCAAGGGAGCCGCAGGAAATGTGAATGTTTCCAAAGCTCCCCAGGTGATTCTGATAAGCAGCCAGCCTGGGTGAATAAATGACTTGAAATTCCTACCAACTCAGAGTATACAGCTCTATGATCTAAGAATAATCAGATTCAAAGAGGATTCCAAGTTCTGATTCCACTCTGGTCCTTGGAACAGCCCAGAGGAATTTGACAGGAGCATGTCATAACCACCTAAAACCCTCTCCTTGGTTTTCCCAGCCACTATGCACTCAGAAGATGCTTGCCCCAAACTCAGACTTCATAAAAAATCAAAAGATCCCTGCATTCAGGTTCCAGAGAGGCACAGACCTAATTGCGACACCCGACCCATCTCAGGCATAAATTCCATTTAAGTTCTATGAAACAATAAATACATGTTTGAATTAATACCAATATTTATTGGGGTTTAGCAAGAATCCACACTGGTGTATATCTCTGAGTTTTATCTACATGTCCCTTATAGAGTTATTAAAACACCAAAATATAATTTTAATAATCAGTGGGATTTTAATTAACGCACAATAATGATTCCCATTCAATTGGACTCCTCACTTTCAGAAAGTAATTACTCATTCACGACACTTAATTTGAAGTGTTACCACAGATTTGTATCTCCTGAAGCCACAAGAAGTTAGATCATAATATTTCTTGTTAGAACTTATAAGGCAAGTTCACTTCAGAGAGAGAATGAAGACCAGGTTCCAAGAGAGGAGGAAAAAATTGGAAAGAGCCGGGAACCAGTTGGGTGGCCTCAGAAGAAGACGAGTGTGGTCTCGGGAGTGAGAACACCACCCTGGCTTTCACCAGCACAACAGATTTCGGCAGCATGGCCCAGCATGCTCCCCTGCACCATGCCCAGGGGTCCCTCGTGTTGAACACTTCCAGGGATGGAGAGCTCATTTCCATAGAAAGAAAGGTGTCCTGTATAACCTTGGAAAATCCCTTCTCCTCTCCAAAGCTCCATTTTCCCACCTACCAAATGGGAGGAATAGAGTCTGGTCAGCCTGCCTCCTTGTTGCCACAAGTCCCAGTGAGCAGCTGGGTGGGAGCTTGTCTCCACAGACACAGGTCTATTCAGACAGTCGAGGTGTTGAAGATTCATCTTGGAAATGTTCTAGTGCCACAATTCCCAAGGACATTGACAGGGGCCCCCCGGGCACGAGGTCCCTGGAAAGAGGCAGACACTCTGATGACTGGGGCACGTCTGGAGGTCAGACCATGGGCAAGAATGCCTTCAGGATCCCTGGGCTGCCTCCACCCTCCCACCACCCCCACCTCAGAGGCATCTCCTGCTGGCTCTGTAGGGCACCCCTCCCAACCACAACCCAGTGTCAAGAAACGTGGTGGCTCCAGGTGCAGAATGAACCAAATGCTGAGCCTCTGGTCTTTCCAAGGTGGAGTCACACCAGAACTAAAGGAGAAAGCCCGCTTCCCTTAGAAACATGAGCAGGTGTACAAAGGAGAGCTGGACAGGAGATGGCCACTGCAGGAGGGCTCAGGATAGCAAGCAGGCACTCAAGTCCACCACACCCCCAGCAGTCAGAGAATAGTCTCACTTTAAATATGCTACCTCCAACTCCAGGGAAGATGAATATTTTATTTTTTTAAGACTTATTTATTTATTTGAGAGGTCGGGGTGGGGGTGGGCAGAGGGAGAAAGAAAGGGAGAACCTCAAGTAGATTCCCCGCTGAGTATGGAGCCCGATGCGGAGCTTGATCCCAGGACCCTGAGATCATGACCTGAGTTGAAATCAAGAGTCGGCCGCTTAACTGACTGAGCCACCCAGGCGCCCCGGAAAATGAATATTTTAAATGAGGTATAGATCACTCCAATAAATCTTTTCCACCTGTACAAAAAGCATCCCCACACTGTCCACTTGGGGCCAAGGTCCAGAGGGGCACCTTACTTGCTCAGAAGCAACCTGGGGATGATTTTGGCCCCCAAGGCACATTTGGCCCACGTCTGGGACATTTTGGGGTACACCCCGGGGTACCACCGGCATCTACTGGCAAAGGCAGCAATGTTGCTAAACATCCCAGAAAGCACAGTACACCTTCTTGTCCCCAACAAATACCTGGCCCATCCAAAACATCAGGGGGGCTGAGATGGAGAAGCCCTAGTTGGATCCATACCTGGTCCCCATTTTGTTAGTGAATAGAACAGGTACGGCAGACATTGTTCATATGTGATCCAATTTGGTTTTGCCCCATTATTGTCTCCATTCTATAGATGAGGAAGCTGAGGCCCCGAGAGTTAATTGCTCGTCAGCAGTTGCACAGACAGTGGCAGAGCCAGACTAATTCCTGATCCGTCTGCCTCCTGAGACCTTCAGAAGACACGGCGCCACATCCCAAGGCCAGACGCAGAAGGCATCGCGCACCCCAAGGCTCTCTCTTAGAGCTAGAACCTCTAGCTCAGGGCATACTTAAAGCCAAATAAATCCAGGCAATATCTTGTGTGACTTCAGGTTTCACTGTAAACACAAACCTCAGGCCACTGTGGGTTGAACACTTTCTTGAGATTTGCCGTGCTGAACCCATTTGCAACGGAATCTGGTTTCCCCTAGTTTTGACTCCCTGCAAAGAGGACAAACCCTGTATGTTCCACCAATTATCATTGTTGAGAAACTCACACTGAGCACACATGAGAAAGCCCGCTCCTGGGAGGCTCCCTGGAAGTGGACGATCCCTGTGAATTCCAGCAGGTGAATTTGGCTATGAGGTACAAGAAAATTTTATACTGTTTATCTTCAAGGGTTTGCCCAAAACCAGATGCCTCGGGGCATACATTTTTCTTATATTCTTCACAGTTTTGAAGAGCCCAAGGAAAGAAAATAAACATATTCATTAAGAACTGATTATCATTTCACTAACTGAAAGAGCTATCCTCCAACATACCCACGGGGTACATGGAAGGGGCCTGGTCTTTGCCTGTTTGTATTGCAGGTGAGATGACTGAGGCACAGAGAGAAAGGATTCACTCCAGGTGCTCAGTGGGCTACGGCAGACCCCTGATTCCCAGGACATTCCGGAGCAACACTACTCTGATACAAGGTGCATCCTAACATATTCTTACAGGAATTTTTTCTGGCCCAAAATAATATCTGGCACTAAATAATATCATGACCAGGTAGTGTTTCCAACTGAGGAGAGAGAAGGGAGTGGAGACAAGTATGGAAAAGTATTCCCTTTCCACAGCAATTTCAAGGATACTCTCCAGACTAACAGTGCTAAAAGGGCCTCAAAGGGTGTCCACTCCAATTCCCATCCATTCATCTTGCAGCTGGGAAGAGTGAGATCAAGAATGGTAAAGTTTTGGGGTACCTGGGTGGCTCAGTCTGTTAAGCGTCCAACTCTTGATTTCAGCTTAGATCATGATCTCAGGGTCCTGGGATCAAGCCCCGTGTCGGGCTCTGTGTTCAGCAGGGAGTCTACTTGAGATTCTCTCTTTCCCTCTCCTTCTGCCCCTGCCCCTACTTTCTCTCTCTCTCTCTCTCTCTCTCTCTCACACACACACAAAAATAAATAAATAAATCTTAAAAAAAAAGAACGGTAAAGTTTCTTGAGCAGATACATGGTCATGATCAAATGCCATGTTCCGCAAAAGGAAATATTCATAGGTAAACACAAGGGAGGTGAAAGAGAAAGAGAAGAACTAAACTGATAGTATAGAAAACCAAATCAGTGAAACAGAGCATTGGCTGGGGAAATCACCCCATCACTCAAGAAAAGGATCAATAGACAATATAATGAGCAAAATGATAGAAGGCAAGAAAACTCTATCATGGTGACACAGTATTTATATGCAACAGGAATTCCAGACGGCCCAGGTCAGACAGAAGTTCAGCGCTAACTTGAGGACTAAGAGAAAAACGATTTTCCTGAGGTGAATATCTCTCTTTGTGTTGAGTTTTTGTGTTCTAAGTACTAGACAAAATTAAAGAGCCCAATGCCTTAGTGATTTCTTTTTTAATCTAAAGGATGAAAAGAAAAAAAAATTTACTAGCATCCTCACGGAGGAAACAATGATTTGGCACCAGAACTTTCCTCCACATTCCCAAATAACAGAACACATCAGAGCATTCTCCATAAAATAAGAAAAACAGTTAGTGACCCAAGAATCTACGCCTGCCAAGATGAATGAGGAAAAGCGATTTCCAAAAAGCAAGGACGTTGAAGGTTTATCCCTCACGTGTCTTTAGAGAAGGAAAAAATGACCTTGAAAGAAATTCTCTAGATAACTGAAAACTCTATCAAAATGAACAAAAGCCATTAGTAACATTGATGTTAAAGATAGATGATAGGGGCGCCTGGGTGGCTCAGTTGGTTGAGCGACTGCCTTCGGCTCAGGTCATGATCCTGGAGTCCTGGGATCGAGTCCCGCATCGGGCTCCCTGCTCAGTGGGGAGTCTGCTTCTCCCTCTGACCCTCCCCCCTCTCATGTGCTCTCTCTCTCTCTCATTCTCTCTCTCAAATAAATAAAGAAAATCTTTAAAAAAAAAAAGATAGATGATAGATAGATAGATGATAGATAATAGATCTATTGATGATAGATGATGATGATAGATAAATAATAGATGATAGATAGATAGATGATAGATAGATAATAGATCTATTGATGATAGATGATGATGATAGATAGATAGATAAATAATAGATAGATAGATAGATAGATAGATAGATAGATAGATAGATAGATGATACATAGATTTAACCTCACTGGTAAACAAGGAAATGCAAATGAAAATAAATGGGCCTCATGTTTGCCTAGCAAGTTGCTATAAATTGTTTACTATAGATTCAAATTTACTTATCTTACACCTCTGAGACCAGATATGTTCCCAAATTTAGAAATTTTCAGATTCTAGAAAGGAACTTTGTTGCACGTGGGGTACATCAGCAGCCCTCCTGCTATGGTCTGAATGTTTGTATCCCACAGAGCTGCAAGCGCCTTTTGCCCTGTGAGGGTACAACAAGAAGTCCACACCCCAGAACCTCATCTAGCAGCACAGGCAGGCTGACCTCAGACTTCCATCCTTCCACCTTTGTGAGAAAAAAAGGTTTGTTGCTTATACATCACCCAGTCTGTGGTATTTGTTATAGCAGCCTGAATGGACTAAGACACTCCCCCTCCCCCCCCAAAAAAAAAATGTCTAGAGCAATACTTCAAAATCTAATACCATCTACAGCTGAGAGAAAGGAGGAGCAAGGTGGCTCAGATCAGGTGGCTAGGACTTAACCCTGAGGCAGCCCGACTTCAAAGATTCTTCCCATGGCCCAGGCTTTGACTGTGTGTGTTCTTTGTGGGTTCTCACCCTAAGTTCTATCTTTGAGAAATCAGGTGGGCTGAAGTGTGAATACCTGGACTGCTCAAATAAGCAAAAATCACCATCAGGGGGAAAATGACCAGAAAGCATAAGGGTTGTTGGCCTAGTTTCATTCTGCTGACCAAATTACATATGCAATGCCTTGGGACTTCAGCCGAGCTGAGGGGATGTTGCCGTCCCCCTGGAGGACAAGAAAAATGTCACCTGTGAGGAAACCAACCATGGCCATCATGTGCCAAGAGGACAGAAAGCTCTAACCCAGTTTCTGCAAATCTAGTTTTTTCTACAGAACACAAAAGATGGACTTGGCTTTGATGCTACATAGAAGCCTAAAACTTTTCATAGGGGCATAAAAGATATTAATTTTATGATTGCAAAAGTATTTGTTCATCACCACTGGTTCAACGAGGGGCTGTGTTCTCAAGGTAAAAGAAAAATCTTTTCTTCTCCCTGATCAAGTTAATCTTGCTGGTGATAAATCACCATCCCTCATATACTGTCCTTTGGTTTACTCATCACTCGGGCTTTCAGGATGGAGCATCAGCCACATTGGCTCCTGTCTCAGTGGACTGCTGGGTACAGGACAGATTCCTCTATGCTCTTGTAAAATATTCCACACAAAAGAAATAATTCTAAATCCTGCCCCCTACACATACACACAGCCCTTTAGAGCCTTGGGGAGCAGGGGAAAGGGAATTGTTTGCAGATTTGTGGAGACTTTGAGACTGTCCTTCAAGGAATGAAGGCAAAATAGTGCCTTTCAGACACACAAAAGCTAAAAGCATTCAGCACCAGCAGACCTGCACTACAAGAACTATTAAAAGAAGTTGTTCGTGCACAAGGAAAATGATACTAAATGAAAATCAAGGTCCACACAAAGGAATGAAGAGGGCCAGATATGGTAACTCCATGGATAAATATAAAGATGCCTTTCTTATTCAAAACTCTTTCAAAGATAATTGACTGCTTAAAGGAAAAATAAAAATGTATTGTGGGATTTATAGCATAAGTAGAAGTACAATGTATAACAACAATAACACAAAGGGCAGGAGACAGGAAATGGAAGTACATTGTTGCAAGTTTCTTATACCATTACAAGAAATGGAATAATGTCACTTGAAGGCCATGATAAGTTAAAAATGCATATTATAAACCCTCAAGCAACTATTAAGATAACTCAACCAAAAGTTAAGGCTAATACACCAATAAAGGAGACAAAATAGAATCATAATCAAAATATTCTGTCCAAAGGAAGGCGGAAAAGAAGGCAGGGGGGAAATCAAAGAACAAATGAGACTAACAGAAGACGAATAACAAGATGATAGATTTAAACTTCATCATATCAATAGTGGCATTAAAATTCATGATCCAAACATCACAATTAAAAGGCAGAGTTTGTCAGATTGAATTAAAAATCAGACAAAACAAAACAACTCTGTGAAATCTCTATGCTGCCTACAAAAAAAAAAAAAATACCTTAAATATAAAGACACAAGTTAAAGTAAAACCCATGGGAAAAAAATATACAATACTAACACTAAACAAAAGAAAGTGGGTGTGGCTACATTAATATCAGACAAAGTAGATTTCAGAATAACAAAGGGAAAACAAAGGTAATCTCATAATGAAGGGGGTTAATTCATCAAAAGTACATTCTAATCCTAAATGTTTATGCATTTAGCAACGAAATTTCAAAGTACATGGAGCAAACTGTTAAAACTGCTTGGAGAAAGAAACAAATTCACAGTTTTATTTGAAGATCTCAATACCCTCTTTTCAATAATTGACAGAACAAGTAGACAGAAAATCATTAATAATACTTGAACACTACCAAGCAACTTGATCAAATTGACATTTACAGAGCACTTTACCCAACAATACCCAGCAGAATACACATTCCTTTCCAGTGCAAATGAAACAGTCCCCAGAATAGAACATATTCTGGGCCATCAAACAAGTCTCAATAACCCAAGTCCTACAAAGTATAATCACTGACCACAATGGAATCAAATTGAAAATCAGTAACACAAGGATATCTAGAGAATCTACAAGAATTTGGAAACTAAGTAACACACGTCTAATAACTCATGGGTCAAAGGAGAAACCAAAAGGAAAATTAGAAAGTAGTATAAACTGAATAAAAATGAAAATAATCAAAATTTGTAGGATGCTATTACACACCACTCAGGGTGAAATGTGCAGCTTTAAATGCCTATATTTGAAAAGAAGAAAGTCCTCAACTCAATAATCTCAGCTTCTGCCATTAAAAAAAAAAAAAACTGAAGAAGAACAAATAAACCAAAATCAAGCAGACAAAAAGGAAATAAAAACAATCAGAGGAGAAATCAAAGAAATAGCAAAACAATAGAAAAAAATTGATAAAACCAAAAACTGGTTCTTTGGAAAGATCAATACAATTGATGAAACTCTAGCCAGACTGACTAGGAAAAATAGAAGAAACAAATTACCAATATCAGAAATGAGTGATGACATCACTACAAATTCTACAGATATTAAAAGGATAATTAGGAAACATTATTAAAAATGTTATTGATGTGATAAAAAATATTCTGTCTTGATTATGGCAGTGGGTACATAACTATATTGTTTTTCAAAATTCATATAGAACGATACACCCATAAAAGGTAAACTTTAGTATCTATACCTCATGACTTAAAAAAATAAAAAGCATTGTGCTGAGTGAAAAAGCTGGATACAAAAGAGTGAATACTATATGATTCCATTATATGATGTTCTGGAAAAGTCAAACCGCAAGTACAGAAAACAGATCAGTGGTTGTCAGAGGTTTGGTTTGAGAAGATTAGCTACAAAGGACCATGAAAGAACTTTTGTAGTGATGAATTTACCCTTATTTTGCTTGTGTATTTTGGTTCTGTATTTTGGTAGAGGTTACACAGTTTTATACATTTTTCAAAACACATCAACTATACACTTAATAAAGCTGAATTTTTATTGTGCAAATTATACCTCAATAAATGAATGAAAGAAATGAAAAAAAATGTTATGCCAACAGAATCAACAATTTAGATGAAATGGACAAACTGCCAACTTACACAAGAAGAAATAAGTTACCCAAAAAGTGCTTTAAATTTTAAGGACATTGAAATTCTACTCAAAAACTTTCCCAGTAGAAATCACCAGGCCCAGATGTCTTTACTGGTGAATCCTACTTGAACATTTCAGAAAGCAATAATATCAAACTCTTCCAGAAAACAGAAGAGGAAGGAACATTTCTCAGTGCATCCTATGAATCCAGCACAACCCTGATACCAAAATAAGATTAAGATATTACAAGAGAAGAAAACTATAGTACAATAACCCATATGAAAACAAATGCAAAACTTCTTTTTAAAAATGTAGTAAACTGAGTCCAATAACATCATGGCCAAGTGTGTTTTCTCCTGGGGAATAAAGGACTGGGTTAATTTCTGAAAATCAATCAATATCATTATCATATTAACAGACAGAAAATGAAAAAAAATGATCATCTTCATAGATATGTAAAAAGCATTTGACCAAAGCAAGCATTCATTTCTATTTTTTTTTAATTCTCCACAAACTAGAAATAGAAGGGAGCTTCCTCAATCTAATAAAGGGCATCTTCCAAAAACATATGCTAGCATAATATTTAATGGTGAAAGACTGAATTCTTTCATCCCAAGATCAGGAACAAGTGACAGATGTTTGCTCTCACTTCTATTCACTACTGCACTAGAAGTTCTAAGTTGTGTAATAAGGCAAGAAAAAGAACACAAGGAATCTAGATGAAAAAGAAGATGTAACACTGTTTTTATTCACAGACATGATAGTCTATAAAGAAAATCCCACATGATATACTATAAAAAGTGACCATAATTAATAAGTGAGCATAGCAAGCTTTCTAGATAGAAGATTGATATTTAAAAATCAAATATATTTCTATATGCTGGCAACAATCAGAAATTGAAATGAAAAAATCATTTATAATAGCATTACAAAGTAAGAATCACTGAGGGAAAAGTCTAACAAAAGATGTATAAGGCCCAAGCACAGGAAGCTACAAAATACTACTGATAGGGCGCCTGGGTGGCTCAGTTGGTTAAGCGACTGCCTTCGGCTCAGGTCATGATCCTGGAGTCCCGGGATCGAGTCCCGCATCGGGCTCCCTGCTCAGCAGGGAGTCTGCTTCTCCCTCTGACCCTCCTCCTTCTCATGCTCTCTGTCTCTCATTCTGTCTGTCTCAAAAAAAAAAAAAAAAACTTTAAAAAAAAAAAAAAAAAAAAAAATACTACTGATAAAAATTCTAAATGAATGAAGTGATTTATTATAATCATGAACCAATAAATTCACTCTTGTTAAGATATCAATTCTCCCTTGAAGAAGGGGAAATCGGAGCGGGAGACAAACCATGAGAGACTATGGACTCTGAGAAACAAACTGAGGGTTCTAGAGGGGAGGGGGGTGGGGGGATGGGTTAGCCTGGTAATGGGTATTAAGGAGGGCAAGTACTGCATGGAGCACTGGGTGTTATACGCAAACAATGAATCATGGAACACTACATCAAAAACTAATGATGTAATGTATGGTGATTAACATAACATAATAAAAAAAAAAGATATCAGTTCTCCCTTAATTGATCCATAGTTTCAATAGAATCCCAACCAAAATCCAACCAAGCTTTCTTACAGAAATTGGCATACTGACTCTTAAGATTCTTACGGAAATGCAAAGGGCCCAGAATGGAAAAGATAACTGGGTTTTTTGGTTTGTTTTGGTTTGGTTTTTTTAGGGAGAGAGAGAGAGGGGAGGGATGGAAGCAGGAGCAGAGGGAAAGGGAGAGAGAATCTCAAGCAGACTCCCCACTGAGCGTGGAGCCCGACACAAGGCTCGATCTCACAACCCTGAGAGCATGACCTGAGCCAAAATCAAGAGTCAGACGCTTAACCCACTGAGCTACCCAGGTGCCCTGAAAAAATCAACTTTTAAAAAGAACATAACTGGAAGATCAACACTACCTGACTTAAAGACTTATGAAGCTACTGTAATCAAGACACTGTGATATCGATGTGAAGACAGACGAGCAGAATAGACTCCAAAAATAAATCCACATAAATATGGTCAATCTGTTTTCAACAAAGATGTAAAGGTAATTCAGTGGGGGAAAGACAGTCTTTTCAAAAAGTGCTATTAGGGATGGGAAAAAAAAAAAAAAAAAAAAGAACTTTAATCCATACCTCACCTCACATACAAAAATTAACCCAAAATAAATGATAAACCTAAATGTAAAGCATCAAACTGAAAAACTTTTAGAAGACAACATATAAGAAAATCTTTGTAACCTTTGATTAAGCAGTGATTTCTGAGATAGGACAGCAAAAGCACAATTCTTAAAGGTTAAAAAAAAAAAAGATAATTGACCTCAGCAAAATTAGGAACTTCTGCTCTTCAAAAGACACTGTTATTAAAAAGTCAAGCCACAGGATGGGAGAAAATATTTGCACACCATATTTCTGATAAAGAACCATCACCAGAATATATAAAGAACTCTTAAAACTCAATAGTAGTAATAAAAACCCTAATTTAAAAATGGGCAAGATTTAAAAGACTCTTTACCAAAGCAAATAAAAGGATGGCAAATAGATATATAAAAGGATGCTCACATCATTAGCTATTAGGACAGTGTAAGTTGAAAACTGCAATGAGCTACCCACCTATTAGATATAGTGTCGAAAATTAAAAAGACTTACCATACCAAATGTTGGTGAAGGTATGGAGCCCTATAACTCTCATGCATTGCTGGTGGGAATGTAAAGTGGTACAATCACTTTGGAAAACAGTCTGGCAGTTTCTAAAATGTTAAACATACACCTCCAATGTGATCAAACCATTCCACTCCCAGGTATTTACCCAAGAGAAAAGAAAATATATGTCCACACAAAGACTTGTACATGAATGCTCATAACAACTTTATTTGTAAGAACCCATAACTGGAAACAATCTGAATGTCCGTAGCAGGTGAACTGATTAACAAATTGCAGCATAGTCATCCAATGGAATACCACTCCACAATAAAAAGGAATTATTCCAGCTAGTAACTGCATCAGTGAATCTCAAAGTAATCATGCTGAGTAAAAGAAGCCAAATGTAGAAGACTACAAAGGGTACCATTTCATTTAAATAAAACTCTAGAAAACACAAACCAATCTATGGAACAGAAAGCAGACCAGTGGTTGCCTGAGGATGGAGGGGCAGAGGTGCAATAAGCGAGGAGGGGCAGGAGAGAGTGATTGCAGAGGGGCATGAAGAAATGTTTGGGGGTGATGGATATGTTTCCTATCTGTTTTGTGGTGATGGTTTCATAGGTGCATTTGTATGTCAAGACTTATGCAAATGTGCACTCTAAACCTGTGTGGTTTATTGCTTGTCAATTAAACCTCAATAAAGCTGTCAAAGATTATGATGCACACGAGCTTTCTGGACCCACAGCCCCCACCCTTTTACCTGAATTACCAACCTGGGTCTTGCACCGGTGGGAAGTTTCTAATGAATGAACCTCTCCATGTTTCTGCCAGTCATCCTGTAGCACAAGTTGAAAAGAGATCCTCCTAACTGCCAGGTGTTCTTGTAGCTGGTCTGACATTTCCTCTATGGTCCTGGATTTGTATCTGGACTGTCCGCCAAAACAGCTCTAGAAGCTGCTTCAGAACCTGGGACTCAGACACAATTGCAGCTCCAGGCTTGCACACAGCATGTGCACTGAGCTTCTGCAAGCTCACAAAGAACAGTGCCCCTGCCTCCACCCAAGGTCAGATTTCCAGCCCTGTCAATGGGCAGGATGGTGGTGTGCAAAGTTAGTACCAAAATGCAAGCATGCACACTCATGTATGTGTCCCCATAAGAGTCCCTCCATTTCTCTTTTCAAGTCTTAGTTCCGGCTCTGTCTTAATAATCTTGCTGTCTTACCTTTTTGTTCATGGATTAAACCTAAGGCAATGTCTTATAGATGTTTGGTTTTATTTGTTTGTTTTTTTCCAACCCACAGTAGATTCTGGGGTAGGGGAGGGTTTCTGAGAGAAATGCTGGCCAGCTAGGAGGGTTTCCGCATCACTGAGCTACAAGGGATCTAAAATGATGATTGAGGACAGTCCACACATTTTCCAGGTGAGGTGCCCACCACCAGAAAAGAGGCGCTAATCTCCCCAGGTCACACAGTAAGATAGTGGCCATGATGGGACTTGCATTCCAAATCTTGCAAGTCTCCTGTCAGGCTCATGCTTTTATGCAACAGTTTGAGGAAGAGACAGAATAACTACAAAAAGCAAACAGAAAACACGTTAAAGAACAGAAATCTGGGGCCATTTAGTGTTAACAAATAACAAGAGTCCATGTCAAAGCCACTACAAAGACAGACAGACAGACAGAGACAGAGAAGCTTCCTTTGCTGTTTGAGGTATTCAGAATCTTCAAGATAGCAAATTGGTTTTCACAGTGCACATGGAGGAGGTGTGATATCGAAGTTTGAGTATAGAGCGCAGCAATGCTGACAAACTGCCTGCTAACAGGGACATGAAGTATTTGTGAATCAGCATCAGAAGGAAGGAAGGAAGGAAGGAAGGAGGCAAACAGACATTGCAAAAAGCCATCAGCATTTTGACAAACTAAATAGGAGAGGAGTGACTTTTTACCCTTGTCTACCTTGAAGACCAAACGGAAAGGACTATGGTGATGCCATATAAGACAAATATGGATTCTGAGAACATGGTGGCTTCACTGTGAGGGTACAAAACAGCACAATGTCTTCAGAGTCAGGGAGATCCAGATCTGGTGGCGACCTGGCCCTGGCTGAGGCTCGCTGGGCTGAGGGATTAGGGCAGAACCTCTGGGTTCCAGGTCTTGGTTAGTCCACTCAGGCTGCCCCTCGGCACCACCTGCTGTCGCCCCACGGAGTTCACCACCATAGGTAGTTTATGGGTTAGATTATTTGTTAAGCTCAATCTCCCTTCCTGGTCCAGAAGCTCCGGGGGCAGGGGGGGGGGGCAGGGCTGGTTATAGCTGTATCCCCAGAGCCTGGCACATGGTACAGGGCTCAAGAAAGATCCAGAATGGATGGCTCTCGAAGCAGAGGCTGTAGTCAAACCAGGATAATGGACAATGATGATGATGATGATGACAAAGATATTTTATTGAGCATCTATTCTACATCAAATACTCCTGTAGGTACTTTAGCCGCTGATTCCTAGCAAAAGCGCTTCAAAGTAAGGATTGATTGCCTCATTCCATATGAGGAAATGGAAGCCCAGATTGGCAGAGTGAATTTCCCCTGGCCTTTTGGATGACTAATAACAGAGCCAGGGCTGAAACCCGGTTCACTCCCCTGCCCCCAACTGTCTTGACTGGGTCCTGTGTGGACCAGGTGATCAGAGACACAGCCACAGGGGAGGGCGCATTCTTGCAGACTCAGCACTTCACTGCCCAAGTCAGCGGGTTCCACAGGCCTGGCCTCACCCGCAGCTATAGATCTCCCCCCACCAGCCAATCAGCAGAAAGCTCCTTCTGCTACTCCTCCCCCTTATCTCCTGGTAGGGCTGCTCTGCAAGGTCATGATCATAGCACTTTATCATAACATCTTCACCTCCTGGGGACACAGCCCAGCCAGCTCAGCACAGCCATTTCCTTTAGCTTTTCCCCCAGAAGCCCCCATCAAGGCATCACAAATTAAAACCAGAAACCCCAAACTGAAACTTGAGGGAGCCTTCCCATCTAGGGCCTGGCCTGGAGCAGGGGTTACAGAGAAATATCCGTAGTGGAACTTTTCCTTCTCCCGCATCTGGCTCCTGACTACCCCATAGAACCCCAGCTCAAATGGCCTTCCCCCTGGAAGACTTACTGATGCCTCCCAGCCCACAGCTGTAGTAGTCAATGCTCAGACAATGCCATGTCCACTTGTCTCCCTGGATTGTAATTATTTGGTTTTGTGTCTGTCTCGCCCATCAGACCATATAACCTGGAGGGTATAAACTTCTCCTGATGCAAATATAGGTTAACCACTCAGAATGAATTTAAGATTTAATCACAGTTGATCAAGTTACTAGCTCTGTGACCTTGGTCGAGACTGCCTTTCTGAACCAGTTAGTTCATCTGTACAGGGGAGATAGAGGAGGTTTCTCTGTCACTGTGGGAATTAATCATTTCAACTGTTGGATATATAGCAGCCACTTGACAAACATTAGGACTGCCCCCCACCTTCCACTTTCCCATGCCAGCGCTAAACCTAGCACGTTGAGATTCTCACTCAGGTTCGTTTAAAGAAACCTCTACATGGATGGAATTAAATGAAATGCTGAGGTTTTACTCAATACACGATCCTTAGAAGAACGAAGAAAAATCCAACTCAAAGGAAGAGCCTCCAGTGCCCTGCCAAAGAAATGTTTCCTACCTCTCCTGCTTCCTCTTCTTGGACTCACAGAAAGACATGTCCCAACATCCCTTGCAGTTATGGTGGGGCCCTGTGACTAAGTTCTGGGCAATCGATGTGGGCCAGCCTAATGGGCACCTTTCTATGCTCTAAATGGCTCCACATGGGTCCTCCATGGTTGCCTTCCATCCCTTTCACCTCTATGCTCGTGGCTGGAGGTAAAGGACTCTGAAATAATGGAGCCACATAATGGAAGGAGCCCAGTTTCATGAGTCAATGCTAGAAGGAGCCAGCAACCCTCAGTGGATGCTACAAGTAAAAACTAACTTTTACTATGTTAAGTCATTGAAATGCCAGGTTGTTGGTTATAGCAGCTAGTGCTACCTATCCTGACTATTAAAGAAAGAGAGGACAAACAGGGTTGAAGATCTTTTAAAATTCTAAAAATAATGGCATCAGCTTATCGGTCACACGACGGGAAGTGAAGAAACAGATATATTAAGATGGACATCTAGGTTATGCAGGGCAAGCATTTTCTAAGACTGTTGTCTGTGATAATTCGGAGGGCAGAGCCTCTGCCTCCTCAACTTATAGCTCTGGGGAAGAAGTCTGAAAACAGAGCATTAATAATCTGTGTGTATCAGATTACAGTTGGGTGCAACTGGGAAAATATTACAAAGGGGTAAATTCAGAAAAGAATTGCCCAATTGGCAAGCTGACTAGAAGGCGAATAGAAAGCCCAGAAATGTGGGGCTTTACCAAGTTAAAAAAAAAATTTAAAAAGGAGCCAACGGCTTCTAGTCCCAAACAGAAATGGAATTTTAAAATTGGAGGGGCGACGGTCCAGTAAATCCTCTGCATTGGATAAAGTGACTTAAAGCACAGATCAGATTAAGGGTGGGGCCTTTCTGCTTGAGCTTGGGAGGGACCTCGGGTGTGGTTACTGGTACACAGAACTAGAGCAAGGCAAGCTGTGCAGAAGCTTCTGGGTTCTTGAGGGCGAGACAGTGCCAAAGAAATCAAAAGTGAATGTTAAAAGACTTTCACTAGCCAAGACTTAAAACACATTTTGTTTTAGAAAAAAAATAGGGGAAGGTTTTCATGACCTCGGGCTAGGTAATGATGTCTTAGATGCAGTACCAAAAGTGCAATCCTAAAAGAAAAACTTTATAGACTTCCTCAAAATTATAACCTTTGCTCTTCAAGGTAAGAAACAACACACAAGCCAAGGACTGGGAGAAAATATCTGCAAATTATGTTATCTGATAAAGAATGCTCACAACTTGAAATAAGGAAACAACTCAACAACGCAATGGACCAAAGATCTGAAGAGACGTATCACTGAAGAAGACACATGGATGGCAAATAGACACATGTAAAGATGCTCAGTATCATCTGTTGTTAGGGAAATGCAAACTACACACCTAATTAGAATGGCAAAAATCAAAAAGACAAAATACTGAGTGCTGGTAAAAAAAAAAAAAAAAAAAAAAAAAAAGAAAAAGAAGACCCCTGATACCCTGCACATTGCTGGTGGGGATGCAAAATAGCATGGCTGCTTTGGAAAACAGTTTGGCAGCTTCTCACAAAATGAAACACACCCTTAGCATCTGACCCAGTAATTCCGTAAATTTATGTATTTACCTAAATGGATGAATCCTTAGGTTCACATAAAAATCTACATGAAAATGTTTATAGTAGCTTTATTCATGTTTCCAGCCCAAAGCTGGAATTAATGTGAAATCCTTCAATATCACATTCATACAATGGAATGCTACTGGGCAATAAAAAAGAATGAACTCTTGATCACAAAACAACCTGGGTGCATCTCAGGGCATTGTGCTGGGCAAGTGAGGCTTGGCTCAAAAGGTGCAGACTGTATGATTCCAAAACAAATCACAGGTTTCCTGGGGGTTAGCCAGAGGGGTTGACTACAAAGAATGAGGGGAGTTTGGGGGTGATGGAACTATTCTAAATCTCAATTGTGATAGTTGTTACATGATTATATGTTTACCAAAACTAATATAATAGTTGTCCACTAAAAGGTGAATTGTACCATACTTAAATTATACCTCAATTTTAAAAATATTTTTTAAAAAGCTCACGGTGGATAATGGATGAATGGCTTAGCATCAAACACACACACACACATGTGCGCACGCACATTTCAGCCCCCAACATTTCCTTCAGCAGGAGGTGGGCTTCAAGACTGCACGGTCCCCAAAGAGGGCATTATCCCCCAACAGCCACTTCAGATGAGGTCAAGGAGAGGGATGGACAAGTGAGGGCCCCTAGGGCAGGGAGCCAGGAGCCACAGAGATCCCCAGACTGGGGAGTCTCTCCTGGAGACCAGCACTGAGCCCTAGCCAAGGACAGTCTGCAGTCCCCAGTGCAAGGACCCTTCACAATGTCCACAGGACGTAAAGATTGCAGACTTGCTGCAAGTCAGGAATGCTATCATCTCTCCATCACCCATTTTCCTATAGGAAGAGTTTTTTGCAATGATACAACCCTGGTCCCAGCACTGTGTGTTGGACACAAGGGGGACACATAGCTTGTCTTTTTAGTTGATAGCTCATACCTGGAGAGGACCTGTCCAGGAGAGGCCTCCCACTCTCTTCAGATGATGACATGAGCAAGAAATCAACTTTCATTTTCTTAAGCTCCTGAGAGCTGCTGTGGACCAGTGCTGTTATTTCTATCTACTGACTGATACACATGGTCATATTTAAGGAAGTATGTAATGAGCTGGGCATGAGTGCATCCAACATCTGAGCCAAGTCAGAAGGCTGCATGATATCCAAGGAGCTTGTCTAACTTCTGCAGGAGCACAGGTGGTGTGGAAATGGCCAGAGGTCAGCGTGAGTGTGGTCAATAAGAGCGCCTGCGTGCAGAGGTCACCTTGCTCTAGCGGCGGCAGTTTGAACAGATAGGTGGATCCCAGAACAACCCATTCCATAAAATACCCAGTCCCACTGCAGAGGAGCAGGCATGTGGGAGCCCAGGGACAGGGGTCCAGGAACAGGTGGGCAACATCTGTCTAGACTGTTGTTCATTGATTGACCAGAGCCAGGATCCAATTTCTGGGGGAAGTTGCTACCAGCACAAGGCAGGGCCCAGCCTGAAGGGACTGGAATGACCTGGGTCGCCAGGAAGCACCTGCTGTAGAGAAACCTGATTCCCAAACCTTGGACCCACTTAGGAAACCAGGACCTAGGACAAGGCCAAAACCCAGAGGCCAAATGACTCACAAGGGCAGGTGTGGATTAACCCCACAGAGAGGCGATGCTGAGCAACAAGAGTGGAATGCATCTTGCTCCCAGCCCGCACCAGCTAGGTGACACTGTTTCTAGAGGACAGCATTGGGCTTAAGCAGAAGAATAGGGGTAAAGTGATCTCAGCTGGAAGGAGAGGAGCTCAGGAGACACAGGAGGCCAGCAGGACCTGCTATTTAAACTTTCTTTGTCAGTGCTTTATCCTGCAAATTCAAGTTCCCTAATTAGTAACAAGGGGTGTGAGTGCCTTGGTGGGAGCTCTTTGGTAAGTGGGAAATCTAAAGATTAAAACAAGTCAAAGGAAATATTGCTTTCAAGAATAGCCTACCATATAGACTGAGCTATAAATGGTTACCTATGACAGGATAGGAACTAGATTATGAGTTCGGTGAAAATGAGACCGTGAGTCTTTCTGTCCATGCGTCTTGCTCACTGCTTCGCTCCTGGGGTGTAGGGACAGGTAAGTGTTTACTGCGAAAGCAGAGGTTACAGAAAACACATTTTATTATTTGAAGGATTAAATAGCTCTTCATGTCCCTATAGAGTGGTGAAGTTTATAAGGTGCATTCATGACTACTGTCTCATAGGGTTTTCCCAAAGCCCTTAGAGGCAGATGTTCCTCCTCTCTGGGTGGCTGATGCAGGAAGGGAGGCTCAGCATGGTGGCGTGAGCAGAAAGCTAGCCTCTCGGGGGCAGGGTTTCTCCCGCTCCTCACTCCTGACATTTGGGGCCAGGTAATTCCCTGCCGTGGAGGATGACCCATGTGTTATAGGATGTTTAGCAGCATCCCTGGCCTCTCTCTCGTAGATGCCAGTGGCAGCACCCCTATACAAGCTGTGATTATCCAAAATGTCTCCAGACATTGGCAGATATGCCATGAAGGGAGGGGTGGGGTGTAAACCCTCTGATTGAGGATCACTGCTGTAGGTGGATTAACTCACATCCTTGAGGAAGGTGCTGGGCCACAGTCCCTTATCTCAAACCCCTGGGGCCTAACATAGTTTAAAATCCAGAAGATTCTGGATTTTAGAAAGATAAATACATAATATCCCAGTGGATTCTGGGGCAGCCTCCCATCATCCCAGACATTACTATTTCTACAGCAAAATGAGTGAATATCCGCATTAAGTAGGATAAATGAAGATTACAAATAGTCTCACATCAGTTCGGGTCAGGTTTTGCCGCCAAAATGAGTTTGCTATAAACCCGCAAAAGAACTGACTTTTGGAGCTGTTTGGATTTCAGAACTGGAGTCTAATCCACAAGTAGCAGGCACTCAGAGGTCAAGCAAGCGGCGGGGGTCACATGACTGTTACCATGGACAGCGGTTGTGCCCTGACAGCGGGTACCCCCCACCGAGGCTCTCACCCACCTCTCCTAACTGCCCCTAAGCTGCCGGGCCCCATGCTGGTGCATGCAGGTCCTTGGCCCTTGGTCATGTCCCACCTGCTCCCGTCACATCCAGCATCCTTGGGGACCCTGCCTTGATTTCACTGGTCATGGTCTTATTCTATTTCAGATTGTCTCAGGGTGCGATCAAGCTTTCCACAAGATGTAAGATTACAGAGCCAAAGACTGAGGAAACAGAGGGGGAAAAAAAGGGAAAAAGGCAGAGAGGGAGATGTCTTGCAGCCAGAGTCCGGCTGGAAACTAGCTTCAGGAGCTTTCCGCGCAGGTCTGACGCTGCTCTCAGCAGGGAGCTGTAATGCCCCTCCACTGGCCCAAGCTACCCTCACTCTGTCCTGTCGGTGAGACCCTATTCTGAAACAAGCCTTACAAGGTCAGGTCTGTTTACTGAAATATTTGTCCCCCAAAACCGAGCTGTGAAAACCATCAACCTCACCCAAGGCTGGGGACGCGGACTTGCCTCCAGCTGGAGAAGCGAGTCCTCTGCCTTTGCCACAGGGACCAATCAGAGGATGAGATAGCCTATGGGGTGCGGGCATCCATGGTATCTGGCCATCTGGGGGCCCCCGCTTCTCTCGGCCGGCTGTGGAGGCAAGGGAGATTTTTTTTCCAGAGCTTGGTGGAGCTCCATATGGTCGAGATCAAAGGTGTTGCTGGGTGCATGGTTCTGCTTTATTTCCAAGCACTGCTGTTAATTAGAAAACAAGATCAGAGGCAGTATTAAAATCCAATTAAATTGATATGAACAGATTGCCAAGTGATGTTCACTAATGTATAATTGAGCACCATGCAAATTTCGGTGGCTGGCTTTTGTGTTTTTCCCCCACACTCTGGAATGAATGATGAGGCTATGAAGTTTCTCTTCATTGTAAAAAACAAACAAGTTAATGCATTGATCTAGGGGGTATTGCCCTGGTGATTGATGGAAATGAGAGAAGAATAGTAAAGTGTGACTTTTTGAAGGAAGGGGCAAGCTTTCTTTGATTCTCTTTTTCCTGCCTTTGGTTCCATATCCATTTCTTATGCTGGGGGTCAGGCCAGCTTTCCACCTGCATCCCATCTTCAACAATCCAGAGAAAGTTCCTCTGGATTTCAAAGATGGATGGGAAACAAATTTTGGAAGTTTGAAGGACAACACAACAGATTTTTAAAAAGGATCTGTGTGCGGATTTTCTTTTAGCATGAATTGTTTGTTTGTGCCTTTGTGTATTAAAAAGAGGGAAGTTGTCCTGATTTGGGCTCATGAGCAAAACCTCCCAGAATATAGAATCTGGGAGAAGATGGGGTGGGAAGGCCAGTCTTACCAACAGAGGGGAGAGGGCTACCTTCTGAAAAGAAGCCCTTAGCACAACGTGCATCAGGAATTGCCTGTTACTGTTGCACATTGTTTGCTCACTGTGGATATGGATACAGCAGGTTCAAGAGCAAGCTGTCAGTGCTAATGTTAAAAAAAATAAAGTACCACCAAGGAATGGAAAAAACACAACTGTGGATGGCAGTGTCCACATATTCATGATATGCCTGTAGATTTGGGGTTTTGTTTTAACTCCCTAAAAAGAAAGGAAAATCTAAACAGCTCACTCCCAGGATGGCAGTTGGTGAGCGAGGCAAAGAGGAAGGCTCGAAGATAAGCAAGAGCCCACCCTTGACCTTCAGGCATCCAGAAAGGGGCAGGAAGCACAAGACACAGGGGGAAGGTGAGACCACTTCTCGGCAGCCTTCCCCCCAGACCTGAGCTTGCTCAGAGACCACCTGCCCACACTGCTGGTGAGCCCAGTATAGACAGTTCATTGTTCCCAGAATGGTGGATACACTGCAGAAGACCAGCTCAGTGGCTATCATTTCACTTCTTGATGCGGGCACACTCTACCGACACTTCCACAGCATGCTTACCTTAGACTTGCTTGGACAACTCCCTGAAATTCCAAGCGTTGTGGGTCTGACATTCTGTGTCCGTGGGGCACCGTAGGGCCACCATGAAGGATACATGTGAATATAGCTGGCAATGGGGACACATTTTGCAGATCTCTGCTCCCAGACATGCTCCATTGTCCCGCTGGATGCCGCTTACGAGTTCAAAGATAAAATCATTGCCAATTTCAAGACAGCCAGAGCATAGCATTAAACCAAGCACGGGGCCCTCGTGAGCATGAGCCCTGTGCACCTGCCTGTGTCACATGCCTGTGAAGCCGGCCCTGGACTTGGTGCTCCTGTCTCAGCCGCTTCTCACGGCCAAGCCATCCAACCTAAGGCCTGGAACCCCAGGGCACCCCGAACGGGTCCATCTCTCCAATGGACAGTGAAGTCCCATGGCTCATGCTGCACTCTAGTCAATGCCAAACAACTTGATTTTAAAGATCCATATTTCTTCCAGATGTTTGACCATTTCAAACGCCAGGGCTAAACTGTTTTGCACCCAGCCTCATTCCAAACATGTTCTAAATTGATCTACCAAAATATGTTTAGTAAGATAAAAATAAATAAAAAATTAACTCAGGAGACATGAAAGGACATGACCACTATCAATACCATGGCCTTTATCTGCTACCAGATAAGATGGTGTCTGAAGCAATTTTATTTTCAGCAGAATCGATAGCCCTGCATTGAAAACAGCTGGTGCAGGCGCCTGGGTGGCTCAGTTGGTTAAGCGACTGCCTTCGGCTCAGGTCATGATCCTGGAGTCCCGGGATCGAGTCCCGCATCGGGCTCCCTGCTCAGCAGGGGGTCTGCTTCTCCCTCTGCCCTCTTCCCTCTCGTGCTCTCTGTCTCTCATTCTCTCTCTCTCAAATAAATAAATAAAATCTTTAAAAAATAAAAAATAAATTAAAAAAAAAGAAAACAGCTGGTGCCTAGTAATTGTAGAATGACTAAATGAAATGTGCATTTGACTAAAGAACACACCTTTCAATGGACAGCTCATTTTGAATAAATGAGGAGTACTTGAGAAAATTTATAGTTCCTTTAAGCTACAAAGCTTTTTCATGTGCTTATCTCGTGTGATGTTCAAAATAAATTTTCAGTGTAAGCTATTTTAGACCTCCTGGCCTAGGAAAGCCTGCGAAGGGGAATGACTTGCCCATCATAGCATGTAAGAGACAGAACAGGTTTCAAACCCAGTTCTTTTTAGCTCCAGGATTTTCCATGACATCAGCCTTTGAGGTTATGAAGTAATCAATCACTTCAGGCCAGAAGAATGTCTAAAAAGGAAGAAAATTATCTGTGCTTCCTCAGAGTACGAATCAGCAAGTCCCTCTGGCCAGAGCTCCATGAAGGACAGGAGGGTCTGATGGGCCAACAGGGAGCAGAATTATCAGACAGCCCAGCCCAGATCCTGAATCAGGACCACAGTGCTGCCCCATAAAGTGGACCAATATTTTAATTACAGTGAGGTGTACTTGCCACATGCAGAAAGGAAAACACATTTGGAATCAACCAGGCTTCCAGACAAACCCTCTAAAAAACACAGGCTTCCCTCTTTATCAATGCCAGGCAACAGAGACAGAGGGCAAATCTGACCTGAGTTGCTTTACTGGACTTGGCATACACCAGCTCCAACTGGAGACGCCAGTTGGAGCTGGTGGCCTTTGCAGTCCAGCGTCATGTGCGTTGAATAACTAAAGCCTGGGCAGTCCAGACAGCAGGGAGAGGCATGGCAGGGCTCTCTCAGACCCTTCCCTGCAGGTCACGGGGACTCAGACTTCACAAGGAGGCCAATGGCTTCTTCCCGCTGGTGAAGCCCCAGGTCAATTCTTGGACCCGGGTTGCACCCCTGGAGCATCTCTTCACCTTCCACTGACAGTCACAGGTCATGACAGGGAGAGCCCACTGGTGTCCTTGTCTACAGAGGTCTTATCACATGTCCCAACGGGAATATCACGACGGGAGCAGCACATGCTCAAAGGCAAGAACGTGGGCAAGCCAGAGAACCCAAGGTTTTCTTCCCAACCACCATCCTGGGAAGCCTGGTGTCTGCTTTCTTTTCCCCTCCAGCTCTTCCTTCACTCCTCAAGCATCCACTCATAAATTACATGCAAAACATTCGGCCAAGTTCTGGGGCACAAACTGTCTCCAGGAGCTCAGAGCCCCATGGGGTGAATCAGGAGAGGAAAGCCGTGTAAGGCAGGCATGTATGTAGACAGAGGGCTACCAGACGCTGCAGATCTCAGGGCCCAGTGCACTCCTGCAGGAGTGTGGGGTTCTGTGCCCCCTTCATCAGCCCTGCCCACCCCGTGTCCCACACTCCTGTCTCTCAGGGGGCCTGGCTCTTGTCAGGAGTGGGCAGGGCACTTGGGAGGAGCAGAGAACAACCTCAGAGGGCTGGTGGCCAATTCCAAGGTCTCCTTCTGATGAATCATCATGTCCTTGGGCTCCTTGCTCAAGCCAGAGATCAGCATGGAACCCAGACATCCAACATTCAATTTGTGATACCCAAATAGCCCTCCTGACTCTAGGGTGTGGCCAGCTAAAACCTGTGGAGAAAATGGTCTTAGCTCATCAGCTTGTTCTCTCCTCACAGGGATTAGAGAAGCTGTCCTCCATTTGTCCCTCTCTGTGGGACTCCAGCTGTCATGCTTCTGGAGTGAGCAACAGCTTTGTCATGGAAGCTGCCCACAGAAAGTGCACATGTCAGACCCACTGGGCCATTCGTGTGGCTCTCTCTGAGCCTCAATTTTTAAAACCATAAATTGGGAACACCAGCTTGGCTATTCTGGGGTATGATGGCTTTGAGGAGCAGAACCCTACTGGATTAGCTCAAACAAACAGGGGCAAAGGGGTGAGGGCATGATTAGAGGAAGAGGTCACCATGAAGGTACAACAGGAAATTTCAGGACAGAAAGAAAAAGTGTAGCTGAAAATCTTGGGGCCTGGTCTGGAAAACAGAAAGTCTGTGTCTCCATAGCTTTGCCTCCCCCTTCCCGACTCACACAGGCTGCTTTCCTTTCCCTCTTTCCCTGAGGCCTCCTGGGCTCCCATCTCTGCTTCTTCCCCCCTTCCCCCTGTCTTCTCTCTAGACATCAGCTTTATCTGCCGGTCCATGAGCCACCAAAGGCACCTCTCAAAGGCTTTCAACCCCTCACGGGCCAAATTCACGGAGATACCAAATTCAGCCTCTTTGTGTCTTGATTGTCTTGATTCCAAGAGTAATTTCCAAGAAGAAAACCAAAACAAAACCTGCAGTCAGATGTGGTGTCCGCCCAGCCCCGGCAACTGTGGCCAGAGGAGAATGGCCATGTGCCCAAGGGCTGCTCCTTTGGCTCTGTGAGCAAGTTGGTGCAGGGCCCCCAGGGTGGAGCACGGGTGGGGTGGCCTTTCAGGTGCATGACTAGGCCCGGTGAAGGGCCAATATGGACACGACACAGTCACAGGTTTGGTGCATGTCAGGTCATCCACCCACCGTTGCCAAAACGCCCCTGGCAACGGAGCTCAGTTATTGGGAGCCCTTCTGAGCTGGTTCCTGCAGACGCCAGTTCCTTCCTTGCCGTTCCGCATCTGCCTACGTGCAGGCTTTCGCCTCTAAATCCACCACCACCTGCGTAGCGCTGCTCTCCTGGTTTCCTGGGCTTGGGTCCTGGCTCCCTTATGGGATGGTCGACTCCTCTGCTCGTGGGTCCAGGCTCAAATTCTTGTTTTGCATTCCGCATGGTCAGCGGGCCTACACACAGACGCGAGCTGAGTGCAAGAATAAGGAGAGCATAGGGGCGTCCCACTGCAGAGGCCATCCCCCACGTTCTGGCCCTTGATCTCCCCACTCCCCCTTTTACAGCTGAGGAAACTGAAGCCGGGGCAGCCAGCTGAGCCGCCCGAGGTCCCCGAGCTCAGTGCATTTCCCAGCACATCACCGTCTCCTCGGAGCTACGACATGATACATTTCTATGGCCCTTTCTTATCAGCAGACAGAGCACCTTTCATACTCACGACCTCATTGGAGCCCCATGACCTTGTGAGACAGCGTGCAGCAGTACCAGCTTACAGATGAGCAGACTGTGCCCCGGAGATGCTCACGGGCTTGCCCAAGGTCACACGGCCAGGAAGGGGTAGCACCAGGCTTCAGACCATGACTGTCCGGCCCCACAGGCCCTATTTTCTGTCGACACCACACCACCTCCACAGAGACACCGGAGAACCACGAAGCTGCAGATTCTTTCTGTAGGTTGGGCAATCAATGACCTACATTTCCAAGGATCCATTTAATACCGCACACCTGAAGACCCTGGTGGTATTTGGGATAAGATAAATTGCTAATGTGTGCGTGGTGCTTTGCAGGTTATAAAGTGCCCTCTCATATATTATGTCAGAGCACACCCACTCCTTCGTTGACTTGATCTGCAAATGCCCCCCTGATGCGTGGGGGGAGGCACTCTCGTGGCTGTTAGGGGAGAGAGCAGGGATTCCCACCCCAACCCTGTGTCAGGCGCCGTTCACACAGAACCTCGTCTCATTCTACCCAAACCCCTGAGGTCTGTGGCCTTAGGGCCATTGCATGGAGGAAGCACTGAGGCTCAGGAAGGGGCTCGTGCACCCCCGGGAGAGGGCCACTGATGCAAAAGGCCCCAGAGAGGGAAAGGATGCTCAGAGCACTTGGAAACTTCTCAGTTGCTGTCTGCTGACATTGCCAACGTATGTTCACCTGCTCCCCCCCGCCTTTTTTGGCAGCAAAGGGGGAATCGTCAAGCTTAAAATGTCACTGGGAGCCAGGATAAAAATGTCCCCAACACCCCCAAAAAATCACACACTACCACATTGAAAAGGCTGTGTTTGCCACTGGGGTGGAGGTTTTGCCCTTTATTCACTCCAGAACTGAAGACGAATAGGATAAGGGCTGGGGAGTAAGATAAAGCAGGGAAGGTGGCCCCCAACTGGGATCCCGGCTGCACCGCAGGCTGAAGTAGCTGAAGCTTCAGAGGAAAACATAAGCTGAAAGGAGACACAGCCTCACGGCCAGCTCAGCTCCAACAACAATGCACTAGAGTGGCAGGCCACTGCCTTGTCATCAGACCCTTCTCCACCCCTGCTCTTCCTAGCCCTGTGCCCAACACGGGACTGACTGCAGAGTTCAGCTTTCAGACATTGCCAGTTTGGTGGCATTTGGCTCCATCCTTAGAAATGCAGCCTCATTGGATCTTTAGAACCTTTCAGCACGCACTAACGGGACAGGGGAAAGCAGAGGGCAAGCGGGACCACCCAAGCAGGGCCCAGTGGGGAGGCGCTCAGGTCGGGGAGAGAGGGGCCCCGGCATGAGGCTCAGGACCTGAAGCCGGGGTCACCCCCTCCCCGCCCCCGGAGTTCCAGCAAGTCAGAAATAAAATCAAGATGCGTGCCTTCCTTGAAGGAAGGGGGCAGGGAAAGTGTGATTCCTCTGGAAGGAGAGCCCCCGGCTCTCAGGGAAGGCCGTTTACCCCAGACAGGCTGCAGGGCATGAGGCAAGCTGCAAGGTAGCACAAGCACTTTGTTCAGAGGGTGAGGAGAGGCACAAACAAATCTGCATTGCCAAGTGGAAATCATGGCTGTTACATAAAACAATTACATAAGTTACATAAAACAATACATGGTCTGCTCCAGGGTCTACACGACAGACCAAGGTGTGATCCTCAGGTGCCATCAGGCTGACGCTCATGGTCATTCAAGAGAGGGAAGCGGTGGGTTGCACAAAGTGAGACATGTTTCTCCGCTGCAGGACTTCTCAGGGCCTTTACTGTGTGAATTTCCATTGTGACTCTCCAAGGAGGCATACAAAATACAGGGAGTCCCAGATTTACCTGGCCATCAAATTCTTCTCTCCTGGTCCTGGAAAGGCCATGAGTGAAGGATGTGGAGGCCTGAGCGCCCGCCCCCCCCAAGCTGGATGGCATGGGGGCCTCGGCAGGACGCCCAGGGGACCTCCACTTGAGGAAGACAGCTCCTGCTCAGGAGTGGCTGGGACACCTTGTCCTTGGTGGGTGTTGGGAGAAGGCATGGCCCAAAGGCCCCACAGTGTGTCTGGCCCAGCCACACGCTCTGCAGCCTCGGACCCTCAAACCCCCCCCAGACGGCCATCATGCAGATGGAGCACGCACTGACCCACCCACACTCAGAGAACATTCGGGGAAGAAAAACAGTTGCAGGATATGATTGAGCAACTACCTAAGAGGAAAACATAAGCAAATTCCAAGATTACACAAAACTGTCCTTCTTCATCAACCAAATAAATACAAAGTAAAACAATGTTCTTTTTTTTTTCTTCTTACCAACTTAGAAAAGTTTTTTGTTTTTGTTTTTGTTTTTTTAAGATTACAGCTTTGGTCATGGAGCAGCAAAATGGGGGTCCCAAAAACTGTTCATGGAAGCCCAATTTGGTCTTCCCCTTCTGGAAGTCAATTTAATAATATGGATCAACAGGCCAGGAAGGTACATGCCCCTCTCAAGAAATGTATCCTAAGGACCTGGCAAAATAGAAAAAGATTCATCTGTAAGAATGTGCTTTGCAGTATTATTAATTATAGCAACACACTAAAATCATCAAAAGATCAAATAATTGGAAATTAGATGTAAGTAATATGTACTATATTCATACAAAAGGACATTCTGAAAAAGGCGTGAAAGACTCATGATTGGAAATGTATTTGCGATGTACAGTTCATCAGAGGGGGTGGCAAATAAACATTTGTCACAGAGGGACCCATTTAAAAAAAAACAAAAACCATGTCACTTCACTGAAAACCTTTACTCCAGTCTCAGAGCTGTGTCCCACCAAGAGGGACCCAATGTGGGATTTTCTGTTATTGCTCACATCCCATCTCCCTCCAACACTGAAGAAGATCAAGTTCACAGGCATGTTTAGAATCTGATGTCTGCCTCTAGTTCCCCCATCTCTAATCCCTGGGACCCTACCAAAATGCTCTTTGTCGTACCATCTGGACCCTCCCCCCATGCTCTCTCATCTGCTCCAAGCCCAGCCCTGCACGAAGTGCTCCCAACATGCTCACCAAGGGTACAGGTCTCCTTCTGCTCAGACCTCCCTCCCCCTTGAGGCCTCCACAAGGGCACCACTTCAGGGATCTAACTCCAAGATCTGAGGATGACCTTCACCATCCATGTTACCCACTACCCCTTGACATGCAAGGCTTGGTTTCACTTCCTACTCACCAGCTAGCTTGAGGATAAACCCTAGTTTACTCATCTGCAAAATGGGAACAACACGATCTGCCTCATTGGGAGACTTTCTGAGACCTGTGACAGCACCAGGATCATGGTCATCACTGATGTGTATCAGTTCCCTATCTCTGGTCCCCTCTTGGTCAATATCCACACCTTGAGAATCAAGAGTCAGACCAAACTACTCAGAAAGCATAAGCAATGGAAGGAGTATCCTCTGAATTAGATGCTCTGGGGACCCAGAGGAGGTTCCACATCACAGCAGAGGTTCCAGGTCAGTGAGTCACATTCATAGATGGTCTCAGATCTGGGGGGCAGGCCTCAGAAAGACATGGTCCACCCTCCCCACACTTAACAGCCTGACTTCCAACTATGGCCCCACCACCATGCAAGTGACTTACCTGCTCTGTGATGTGGTCCTGGTCCACAAAGTAGGGATAGGAAGAGCACACACCTCACAGGACTGGGGCCTTGAGGACCCAATTTAACAATGCTAGTAAAGATTTAAAATCACCCCGAGATATCACCACACACCCTCAAAAATGGTTAAGACTAATAGTGCCAAAGGTTGGCATGGCTGCCAAAGGACTACATCTTTCACACGTGGCTGGTGGGGATGCAGAATGGTACAACTACTTGGGAAAATAGTTTAGCATTTTCTTATTAAGATAAATATATACTACTATCACATGACCCAACAATTCCGCTTCTTGGTATTTACCCAAAACATTTGTACACATGTTTATAATAGTTATATATATATATATATAAACAATTCAAATATTCATCAATGTGAGAATGAATAAAGAAGCTGGGGAGTCAGTCACTCACAGCCTGGATTAATTCACACAATGGAACACTGTCCAACAGCACAAAGAAACAGATCATGGATGCATGTGACAATGTGCGTGAATCTCCCAGGCACGTGCTAAGTGAGAGAAACTAAATGCACAGGACAAACTGTATGAGTCTATCTACTGGAAGTTCTAGAAGAAAAACTAATCTCTGATGAAAGAAAACAGAATGGTGGTTGCCTGTGGCTCCCGGCAGGAGGGAGGGGATAGATCAATAAGGGACCAGCAGGGACCTTGTGGGTGTGGCAATGCTCTGTATCTTCACTGGATTGTTTCAGGAATATACACATTTTGTCAAAACTCACCAACCTGTGCACTTAAGATCTTGAGGATCTTCAATGCCCAATTATACCTCAATAAAAAATAATAGTGGCCCCGATACACAGCAAGCAGTCTGTAACTACATTATTGTCATTAACGATGACTGTTCTAACTCCACCAACTCACAGGACATCAGCGTTTGCAGGAGCTTTGGAAATCCCTAGCCAGGCGTCGTGCCATGGACCTTCAGACAGGTGTGGAATGCCTAGAGCCCTTCCTCAGAATATAGTTTTGCGTGCATGAAATAAAATACATATGACGACAAAGGAAACCAATTATTTTGAAAGTTATCAAATATTAAAAACAGATTTGTGATCTAGGAGTGTATGTGCTTCTTTATTAACGCATTAAATAACAAGCCCTACCAGAGGGTCTAATAACTATCATAATTTCAAAGTAGCGAGGAGTGTAAAATGGCATTTTGAAATTTCCTCCAACTGCAATGGAAAATGAAAATATCCAGGATTCCTCTTGGTAACAAAGTCCAGGCGCTGCGAATCCTGTGACTCCATGACACCATCTCCTACCGACAAAGGGCTTCATTCCAGTTAGAGGGTGGTGAAAACAGAGGCGCAATGCTATTTTCTCAGCCAAGTTCAGAGACCTGGCCACAGACCCTTGCCTCCCTGGTGAGACCCTGCCCTAGTCCAACACTCTGTGCACAGGCGGGATGGGGGCCGTGGGGGGAGTCATTACGCCAACGCTATACAAAGTTTGCACTCAGAACCGGGTGTCCTGCGTCCTGATTTCCAGGACGGCCCTTTGTCCAATAGAGATAAAATACATAAAATTTACCCCAGAGTCTGACATGGCAGTGTCTCCCATTAAAGAGAAGGATGGTGTGATTGGTTGGTGCCGGGGCCAGCAGAGAAGGTGATGCAAATGCTCGAACGCATGCACGCACACACACACACACACACACACACACACACACACACGCGCGCGCTCTCACTCAATATTCTCTGGCCCTGCCTGATTCAGTAGTGCGGGGCTCAGCCCGGGGAGCTCCCCTGGACCGCAGCCCCTGCCAGGCCCTGGCCCAGAACATGCGTGACCCCCCGCTGCAGCCGCGGCCAGCAGGCCCCGTCCACCCCAGGCTGGCGGGCTGGCAGTCAGCGGGCGCCCACCGAGCACAGGGCCTCTGCCCGTGTTAACTCCCTGCTGGGATAATTCTTCTCCAGCCTTTTTTTTTTCCGGCCACCAAGTGGGCCTGCCACCACACTGCTGTTTTTTCCTCTTGTTAATTGAGTCATTTATTTCGTTAAAAGGTGAAACTTTATCAGGGTTTATGTGTCAAGTGTGAGAAGGTGTATTGAATGATACATCAAATGGCCACAGCCTCAGGTGCCTCTATATTTAGAGATGGTGCAGCAAGGGGGGCGGTGTGGGGGAGGGCAGGATGCGGCCGATCCTGTACAATTCAATTATGCTGATTTTAAAAAATAGCCACAAGTTGGATGGTCACCGTTGGCTTCAAGGTGCTCTCAGAAATGCCCACAATGGCCAGGAGCTTGAGAGTTGCCCCCAAAGCATCCCTGTGGCTCTGTCCTTCTCTCCTGGGCACTGGGGCCTGAGCCTGGGGCATCTCCCTTTGCTCCTGACTCCCTGCACCCCAACGCCCAGTGTCCAACACCATTCAGGTGAGAGATCAGTGGGCCCCACCCACTCCTGCTGCACTCTGTCCCTGACACCGTCCCCTCCCCGGCCACCCATCTCTCTCACCTCATCCTGACAACCAGCACCCATCCTGCATCAGAGGCCCCGCAGAAGAGCTCAGCTGGCTCTTCCCCACCAAGAGCTTCAGTGTCCTTCTTCCCCTAACACCTTTGGGTAAAGGCCAAGCCCCCAGAGCCAGTGTCCAAAGCCTTCTTGATCTGGCCATTGACTCTCCAGCCCCAACGTTCCCCAGCCCCACCCTCTCTGCTTGCATCCCAGCCGGGCTCGGCACTGCCCTGGAACTGCAGCCTCCCCATCCTCCTCACCCTAAGGTAGTGCTTCTCAACCCACTAGAATCACTCAGGGAACTTTTTAAAATACCAATGCCTCAGTCCCACCCAAGACCAACTGAATCAGGCTCTTGGGGCTCTGGGTCCCCAGGTGACTCTATGTGCAGCCAGGGGTGAGAAACTTCACTTCACATCCTGTTCACCCCTCAAGAGCAGGTCTCCTGCAGGAAGCCTTTCAGGCTTCAGTCCCCAAGTCCCTTGCCACCCGAGAGTGAGCGAGGCCCCTCCCCTGGGCCCCAGGGCTGCTTGTGCTCTCTGAACCCAAATGTTACAGTTATCACAGGACTTCCTGTGTGGAGCACTCTTGGGGTCCAGGAATGGTGGGAGTCGCCCAGAGCCTGGCCAGGGAGGGTGCTCCATCAACAGTCTGCATGGTATGGACACAGCCCAGGGCCCCACAATGATGTGCCACCAAGGACAGCTCCTATCAAAGATGCCAGGTCAGGGAGACCAGACCTCCGACCTGCCCTGGCAACTCTAGCCAGTCTGCTGGATGGGAGGAGGGGACAGGATGAGCGATGGTAGTGGGGCTGGGAGCAGCCAGCCAGCCTGGGGAACAGGGAAACATCTTATAGATCGGCAGGAAATTGCAAGACAAGGTTGCAAGAGCCAAGACCCCAGAGTTCCACCCAACCGTGCCACGTCCCAGCGGGATGACCTCAGCTGGCTCATTCAACCTCTCTGAGCCTGTTCCTCACCCAGAAAGTGGGAATAGCAGGCCCCTAGCCCCGGGGGAGAGGGGGAATACTTGGCAGCAGGATCTATGTGACGTGTAGGCACAAAGCCTGGCAGCTTGCAGCTTCAGAGATGATAATGTCTTTGTGATCCCAACCTTCCTTTCATGGGCCCTGCTCCTTCTTTCTTCTTTAGATGACCGTACAGAGGCTCAGGCCACCAGCACGCTGCAGGCGGGCAGCAACCCACGAGGGGCATCAGCCACTTTGTTGTTATGAATGTCCAGAAGACTGAGAAGCTTCCCTGTCCTTCTGCCCTGAAGTTTTTCTCTAGAAAGCACCGTGCAACTCCTGGGCTGTAGGCCATCCCTGTCTGATCGGCAGGTTTCTCCCTAATTCCATTCCAACACACATTGATTAAGCACCAGCAGTTTGCCAGAGCCCATGAGAGGGGGCCAGGAGGCCACAAGGAGCGCATGCCTTTTCATGGCTGGGTGTCGGCAGTCTGTCTCCTGGATGAACCGGCGCCCAGGTCCCACGTTCTCTCTGGATCCCATGCCTCACGCACCTGCACACAGTGAGCACACAGTCACCAGGCCCACAACACAGCCCAGGAGCACATAGGCCAAACCCGCAAGCCACATCACCCACCAAGTCTCCCCTCAGAACGAAAACCCGAAGGCCAAAGACACGTTGGCAATGATTTTAACGAGGGCTCTACCTTCTCCATACGCCAGCCATACGCATCGTGGGAGTCTTCAAAGAACATGTCCACGCTCCCCTGTTTCTTGTGTGTGTGTCTTGCTGATTTCCGAAATGTCCATGGACAGTGTGGGCTTTACTTCCAAGGGGACCCATGAAACAACTCCCAGTGGAGGCTTCAAGCAGGCCTGGCAGTGGGGGAACACAACTACCCTTAGCCAAGTGTCCTGTGTACAGACCCTGTTCGTCTTGCCTGGGCCTGACACGGAAGGAGTGTCTGCATCCACAGAAGAACCACACCGAATAGCAAGCAAACCCCACGAGCTGGAGGGTCCTCTTTACCCTCACATCTACTCCCTCCCCCTGCCTGCCCTGCAGAGCCATCAGCAGGATCCCAGTTTCCTGCTGGTTCTACCCTGGAGGCACCTGTAGAAGAACAGAGGCAAGAGGGTCACAAAGGCAGGGACCTATTCCTCCCACAGCTGCCCTGTTGGATTGCCACCAGTCGGCTGCACCCTCCCCAGAAAGGGCCACAGATTCCCCTCCCCCCACTCCTCCCTCCAGCTGGAGTGGTGGCCCCCTGTGACCTTCAGACCCTGGGGCTAATGGCTCCCGGCTGACACTAGTCTGGGACACTGCCTTATCCTTGCAAACAGTTCGGGAGCCCTTTGTCAAACTACGCTGTCACCAGCTCAAATGAGCCACTTGCTTCCTGCTACAGGATTCAGTTACCCACCTTCCTGGCCATCCTCCCATGAGCAGGAGTCCCTGCTGGGTACTAGGATTGACCTCTGTCAGCCCCCAGTGCTACTCTCTGTGCTGTCAGAGTGATTAAGAAAATCATCACTAGGTTATTCCCCACTCCCTGCCCTCACAACACACACACACACACAGAGAGACACTCACTCACTCATTCGCTCGCTCACTCACACTCATACACCCTGCTGAAGTCTGGTCAATGGAGCCCCATCTCTCCACACACTCAACCCTGTCTGCGCCACACAGCCTCGCCTCCCAGATGGTGCAACACACTGTAAGGGCTGAGGGGCAGATCTGGAAGAGGGGGCTGTGAGTCCTGCCCCCACCCCCTACAGACAGTGATGGTTAATTTTACGTGTCACCTTGGTTGGACCACAGGATGCCCAGATGGCTGATAAAACATTGTTTCTGGGTGTGTCTGTGAGGATGTTTCTGGAAGAGATTAGCATTGGTTATCCGTAGACAGTAAAGAAGATCACCCTCCTCAATGTGGGTGGGCATCATCCAATCTGTTGAGGGCCTGAATAGAACAAAAAGGCAGGGGAAGGGCGAATTTGTTCTCTCTGCTTGAGCTGGGACATCATCCTCTCCTGTCCTTGGACACCAATGCTCCTGGTTCTCAGGTCTTCAGGCTCGAACGAAATCACACCACTGAATTTCCTGGTCCTACAGCTTGCAGATGGCACATCATGGGACTTCTCAGCCTCCATAACCACATGGGCCAATTCCTACAATAAATTTCCTCTAATCTATATATCTGTACTTAGATAGAGATATATCCTATTGGTTCTGCTTCCCTAGAGAAGCCTGGCTAATACACTGACCATGTGACCCAGGGCAAGCTTTGTTCAAGTTCACCTCTCTTTGCCTCAATCTCCACATCCAAACATGGGATTTCCACCTCACTGAGATGTCCTGGGGGATCGACACCAATAATAGACATACAACCCTTGAAATGAGGCCTGGCATATGGTGCACAGTTATGAGTGTGAGCCACTTAAACTCTTCCCGGTTCTTTCCCATCCTTCTGACACTTGCAGTTTGCTGAACACCAAATGGGCCCGTTCAGAAAAGGCCTCTCAATTGTCAGACAAGTTCTCCATCTCCTTAAAATATCTTTCCCCTTTTCTTCCTCTCACAACCCCTATGCTGTCTCTCCTTGGGGTCCCCTCCTCCAAGAAGCCTTCCCAGGCTGCCATGTGGCTGAGGCTGTGGCTTCTGAGTTTCCGTCAACCCTGGAGTGCAATCAGCTGGCTATCTCCTAAACCAGACTGTGGGTTACTTAAGAGCAGGAACGGTCTACTTTCTGTCTCCCTGTCTCCTCCACGCCTGGTCTAGTACTTGGGCAAGCAGACCCTCAATACACATTTTCTAAAGAAAGAGAGGAGGGAGGAAGGAACCTGTCAGCCTTTGGACAAGGCACCTCAGTGTTCCCAAAATATCAAACCACTTCATCAACAGAAGCCCTCCCAGCTATCCCTTGCACTTGGCTGATGCCCTCCGGACACATGGCAGGTTCTCTCCTCCCTCCTGATGAGACCCTCAACCCTAGAACACTCAGGGATCCGCATCGCCCTGGAGCAGCCCATCAAGAATCACTTCGGTGGTTTCTGTACTCTCTCCCAGAACTAAAATAAAGGTCAATAGGCAACATCAGCCCTGGAAGGGACGCCAAGACCTGACACGTGGGTAAGGCCCAGCCATGGGGGGACCTCAAGGCTCCCTGGCCAACACTTCCCAGGCACTGGTGGAGAGGCTGGGCTCCCCAGGGCTCGTGGTCTCAGGGTGTGGGTAGAGGAGGCCTGCAAGGCTGGATCTGCACACCACAGCACAGCAACACCTGAACCCAGGTGTCTCTGTTCTCAGGAGTAGCATCAGTGATCACAGCTATTCCCAGCTACTGAGTGCCAGTCACGTGCAGCAGTTCTCATCTTCCCAATACCTGACCGTGGGGACCCTCGTTACCCCCATCTCACAGAGAAGTAAACCCGTGTTTCAAAAGGGAATCTGGTGTGTTAGTATTAGTGCTTCCTGCACAGCACAGAAGCAGCGACACGCACTTGACATGCAACGCCTTCTCTAATCCCCACACTGGCTCTGCCAGGGAAGGATATTAACCCATCCCACAGATGAGGAAATGATCATCTTGTTTCACACAGCTGGAAAGTGACAGCGTCGAAACTCAAACCCAGGTCTGCTGAACTCCCCAGAAAAGCCCTCACAGCAGGCGACTGCATGGGACACCAGCTTGTGGAAAGTGAGGGAAGGGAGGCGGCCAGAAGGGTCTTTGCCCCAGTCTCAGACCACCCCCTCACTGCCCCACTGCCTTTCTCAGGCAGAGCAGCTCTCCTTTCCTAGGATTGAGTTTCAGGATCCTTCCAAGCCAGGACTGCTTGTGAACACCATTCACAGACTCTTGCATTCCCCATGACCACATGGAGGTGTGACACCAACTTCACAACCATCATGAAGACCTTATGAACTTCCTGTGGCTGTGTGACAAACGACAAATGCGGGGATGAGCTTGATGGTTTAAAACAATATATATTTATTATCCTGGAGTCAAGAAGTGAAAAATCAAGGTGTCAGGTGGGCTGTGCTCCTGCCGAAGTCTCCAGGGCAAAATCTTTCCTGTCCTCTTCCAGCTTCTGGTGGCCCCTGGCATTGCTTAGCTTCTGACTGCTTTGCTCCAATCTCTGCCTCTGGGGCCACATTGCCTCCTTTTCTACATCTGTCTGTCTTCTCTTTTCTGTCTCTTTTAAGAATGCCCATCTTTGGATTTAGGACCCACCTTAATCCAGGATGATCCCATCTGGAGATCCTTACCTTAATTACATCTGCCTGGGCCAATACTGCAAATATGCTCACATTCTAATGTTCCAAACAGGCATATCTTTTGAAGAGGGTTGGCCACTTGATCTGCTACAATGATCTTAATTCATTTTCTCCCCACTTCCAGCACTCCACCCGGCTCCCCATTGCCCACCCCCTCACGTAGGAGGGGGGTTGTTAGTGGGAAGAGCATGGGTTCTGTGTCCACTCAAACCCACTTGGAATCTTGGCTTTGCCACTGGCCAGCTGCAGGACCCACACAGGCCACCTGACCTCTCCACACACCCCTATCTTCACCTCTCAAATGAGCAAACTCCACCTCCTCAGTTTAGGGGAATTATATCATCTAGTAAATGTAACCTGGTTGGTTTTTAACAAACAGAGGATACCCCTTGTGCCCCCCTACTTTTGTAAATACCCAGGAGATCAGACTAGTATGGGGTTCTTTGAGAGGGCCACACAACCAGTAGGGTCTATGAAGATTGGGATTTCATAAGCAGCTGCAATATTCATCTCCCAAAGACTCTGTTGACCATCACTAACTAGTATGAGGACAAACCTTACACCAATATGTGAACTCACGCACATATTGGAAATCTACGTGCTTGGGGAGAAACTGAGGTGAGGTGACTTGCCCAGTGTTACAGCAGGACTTGAAGCCATGGCTTTAGAAAATATCTCCTCCAGTGTTTCCCAAGACACCTTAGCTCTTGACAGTGATACAAAAAGCCTACCTGTCCACAGCATTCCATCTGCCTAGATCTGGAGGACCTTCAGAATGCCCTTTCCACTTGACACTCCTATTTGTCCTTCAGGATCAATGCAAAGTTCCCCTCCACTGGCCCTCCTGTGGGCTCCCACACCATCCAGCTCACTTGTCCCCCTAAGCCCTATTCCTCATGTTGAATATAGCTGTTTGTGTGTTTGCCTTGCCCAGAACACTGTGGGCTCTTTGTGGGTGTGGACCCATGCGTGATCCACCCCTGCATCTCTGCCATCTAACTCAGGCATGACACCTAGTAGGACCTTGTCATACCCTAAGGCCACACCAACAAACTCAAGACCTAAGTTTCTTTGTCATTTGCAACATGATTGTTGTTCACAGGAGAAGGAAAAATAAAAGGGGACATTTGTGGTCAAATTGGTGGGAACCACTGAGCTAGTTGAAACCCTTCATTTTCCATAGAAGAAACCAGAGGGCTTGATGGGAAATATCTTGCCCAAGATCATAAAAGAAGGTGGTGACATACCAAGAAATGTGATCCAGAAATATGATTCATAGTCCCCACTCCACTTCCTTGCTTGAGAGTAGGGAGAAGAGGGAAGGTGGATACAAACAAGGGGAGATGACTCTTTCTGGGAACATTGGTTCTGCAATTAGCTGGCGGTCCGGGGCCAAGTCATTCTGGCTCCAAGACCATATTTAAATCTTCCACCCGTGTTAATTAAAAAAACTTTCTCAGAAGTACCTGGGTCAATCTCTGCTGAGAACTGAGTTGCCTGTGCCTCCATGGACACAAACAGTACATTTCAGCACATGCTGGCTGCTCTGTGGGCTGCACCTGCATAAGGGTTTGGAGAATTCAAGAGTCATTGAAGGGGTACCTGTGGAAGGGAAGTGCCAGCTAGGCCAAGAAGGCTGAATTTGAAAGTCAGTTGAGTTAACTAAAAAAAACAAGGTGAGGAAGAGTATGAAGGAAGAGGAAAAAGAAAGCAAGGGGTGGGGGTGACAGACAACAAGATGAGGGAAGCAGGCTCTGGGTCGCAGTCTTACAGAGTTTGCTCTTAACACTATCACCAAAGGTCTAAGCAAAGGAGGAGCATATCAAGTTTCTTTTGTTTTGTTTTGTTTTCTTTTTTAGAGATCAAGCAGGTTGCACTAAAAAGAATTTCAGAGTTAGAGGGAAGAGTCCACAGGACTGTCCTCACTTCCAACACCAGTTAAAAGTTTGGGGATCTCCAAGGCCATCCATCAATAACATACTAAAAAGACTCAGAGAAGCTGATGAAAGCTGTGAAACTCGTGGTTACGGTTTATTACAGCTAAAGGATGCAGACTAAAATCAGACAAAAGAATTGTAGAGGCCAGAGGCCAGGAAGGTTCCAAATGCAGAGTTTCCAGTTGTCCTCTCCCTGTGGAGTCATGGACAGCAAAACTTTCCCAGTATCAGTATGTGACAATATGCATGGAGTGCTGCCAACCATGAAGCTCACCCAAGCCTTGATATTCAGTCTTTACTCAGGCTCATTCTCATAAACCTGTTTGGCTGCCAATGTGGTTGACCTGTCCCCATTCCCTCTAGAGGTCAAGCTGATGCCTCATGACCCAAAGCCCCCCACCCCAAATCATATTGTTGGTATAGCCCAAAGTCCCCAGGGAAACAAAGATACTCCTATCAGGAATAACATTCCAAGGGCTTAAACATTTCTTTCAAAGAGCTGAGGGCAAAGGCCAGGCCTCTCTTTGAGCAAGGCGAAATGCTCTACTACATAGGAATGGATTAGAGAGGGGCTGAGGTAGAGACTGGATGACCCTATAGAAGTGATTGCAGAATCCAAGTAAATGATGGTAGTGGAGGGGATGCTGATGGTGGAAGGAAGACATACTCAAGAGAGGTCTGATCAGTTTCTTTGGAGATGTAAGAAATTCTGAGAATTTCCACTCCAACAAAGATGGGATAGCAGGAACTGGATTTACTATGCTGAGTGAAACAAACAAAATAACTGGGGGAAGGGGGGAATATATATATGATTTTTCTGAGAGAGGGAGAAAGGAGGGGGAGGTGCAGAGGGAGAGGGAGGCAGAATCCCAAGCAGGCTCCATGCCCAGCATGGAGCCCAACAGAGGGCTCAATCTCCCAACTGTGAGATTATGAGCTGAGCCAAAATCAAGAGCCACCCAGGCACATTTATATATATATATATATATATATATATAATATATTATATAATATATATATATATATATATATATTATGCATATATAATATATATATGTATAAAACACATGTCTTGATAGATACAGATAGATATACATATACATATGCATATATGTATATATCAAGAGTTTTCAGGATGATGAAGCACAATAGGCCATGGAGGGCAATGATCCCAGTGAGATAAGAAACAAATGGGGTGAGGTGTCACAATTGTCCCAGTTTACTGCTTTGAGAGTTTCCAGGAAAAGTTGAAGACGTGGAGCTGAGAACAAGAGAAAATAAAGCACTGGAGAGAAGACAGCTGCAGAGAGAGGGACAGACAGACATACAGAGAAAGAGAACTCCAGAGATCTGCAGAGTGTTCCCAGAGCATCCAGCTGAGTTTGGACCACAGCATATGTGTGAGGAAACTATGCAAGGCTAATGAAAGAACCATCCAATGGTCCCATCCAAGGGACAAGTGCTGGGGCTCACACAGAGCCAAGAGTAGTCCCTGTTGCTACCCACAAGACTGGAAAGCCTCATGATTCATGGAGCATTGTGTAGAGCAGTCAGAAAAGTTGAGTTTAATAAAGGAAAATAATTAGCCTTAGATTGAATACTACTCTTATTCTGCCTAAAAAAACTTAAAAGCAAAACCCGAAAAGAGCCACTTATTTTCAAGTATATTAATTACCCCACATAACAAAACTCAAAAATATAAAAATATAAAACTATCCAATACCTAACAAGGTAAAATTCACAATGTGTGGCATTCAAGCAAAAAGTAATAGACATTCAAAGAAGCAGAAAAAATATGATCAATAAAAAGACCAAAATACAACTTCTAGAGATGAAAACTATAATGCCTGAGATAGGAAATTCACTATATGGGACTAACAGCAGATTAGGCCTTGAAGAAGAAAAAATTAACAGTTTGAAGACATAAAATAGAAACTATCCAAAATGAAGCAGAAACAGAAAAAAAAAAAAACAACAGTTTAATGAACAGAGCATTAAATGCACCTGTGAGCTGTGTGACAACTTCAAGTGGCCTAAAATATACGAAATTGAGTCCCAGAAGATGAGGAGAGGTATGACCAAAAAATTTTTTTAAAATAATGGCTGACATGTTTTTCCAGATTGGATGAAAACTCTGTTTTACAGATCCAAGGGGCTCAATGAACCACAAGAACAAGAAACATGAGTAAAACTCTATCAAAGCATATCTTCAAATTATTCAAAACCAGTAGTAAAGAGAAAATCTTAAAAGCAGTAAGAGGAAGAAAAGTCACAACATACAGAGGAATAAATGTAAAAATTACAACACATTTCTTTTCAGAACAATGGGGCTGGGAAACAGTGGGGCAGCTTCCTTAAACTACTGGATAGAAAAACAAACAGCCAACCTCAAGTTCTACAACCAGCAAAAATATCTCCCAAGACAAAGTGGAAACCAAGACTTTGAAAAACATGCAAAAGTCAAAAAAAAATTATCTTTATTAGATAGAAGGAAAAATATTCCAGATGGAAATATTTCAAACAAAGAAGAAAGAGCACCCAAATGGTAAATATACATGGGCAAACACATTAGATGTTTTTCTTACTATTCAAATTTCTTTAAAGGTAGTTGATCATTTGAACAAAAATAATAACAATGTAGCATGGGATTTATAAGATATAAAAAGTAAAATACGGGGCAACAATAACACAAAGGGCAGGAAGGAAGAAATGGGAGTATGTTATTATAAAGTTCTTATTCTATACTTATATAGATGATATTCAGAAGAAATAAAACTTCACTTCAAGTTAGACTGGTAAGTTAAAGCAACCACTAGAGTTATCAAATCAATAGTTATGGCTAATAATCCAATGAAAGAGATACACTGTAATCATAAAAATACTCAAATGATGAACATTAAGGAGGGCACTTGTTGTAATGAGCATTGGGTGTTATATGCAACTGATGAATCACTAAATTCTACCCCTGAAATTAGTAATACACTATATGTTAACTAACTGGAATTTAAAAAAAAACAAAAAAATACTCACATATTTCAAAATTAGGAAGAACAAAAGGAAAAAAAGAACAACAGATTGGACAAATAGAAAAATAAAACAGCAAGACAGTAGATTTAAATCTATATCAATAATCACATTAAGTATAAATGGTCTAAATATCACCAATTGGGTGATTTTTTTAAAAAACATAATACAATAAATGATGCTGGAATAACTGGATATCTACATGGGGGGGTGGGGAATTACCTCAATCCATACCCCACACCATATACAAAAACTAACTCAAAATGGATTATGGATCTAAATTGTACCTAAAATTACAAATCTTCTGGGAGAAAACATAGAAATCCATCTTCATAACTTCATTTTTCTTCCTCTGGACATTTTCTCAGGCCATTCTCTCTACCTGGAGTACCCTTTCCTTCACTTCTGTGTATCAAGATGTTATATGAACAACTGTTCTTTCAAATCTATACTTCTTCAGGATGCACATCAAATATGATCTCTTCCACATTCTCTGAATCCTTCCAGGTAGAATTAATCTCTCATGTTTTGTAATTTTCCAACCTGTTCTGGTTTTGTCAGTATTTCTCACTGACTATCTAGAATTCTTGAGATATATAGATATCCTAATTTTCCTACAAGACAGGAAGCTCCTTGAAGGCAGAGATCAGATCTAATTTATATTCTAATTTCTCCCAGTGCTTAGCAAGGTACTTGGCACAGAGTAGGCATTACCAACATTTGCCAAGACCTTGCCATATGCCAAGAGTGATGGAGGTGACAGCTCAGAGCCAGCCCATGTGTCCTGCTGCTGGGATTCTAAGAGCTGGAAGCATACCTGTTAATTGAGCCTGTTCATTGCCTTCATGATCACTGCAAACATCAAACATTAGAACCACCATTATACTGTAAGTACTAAACAGTATAAATTTGGGTAGTTCAATATCTTTACCCGACATGTCCAGTTCAGAGGCTAATGCATATGTGTAATAGAATCTCTTGATCACTCAAGAATTGCATTGGTCACTTTCAGTAATAATTTCTTGTTTTTTGAATGCTATTTCTTTTTTTGAGACAGAGAGAGAGAGAGAGTGTGTGTGCACAGGCAGCGGGAGAGGGAGAGAGAATCTTAAGCAGGATCCTCGCTCAGCATGGAGCCCAAGGCAGAACTTGATCTCACAACCCTGAGATCATGACCTGAGCCTAAATCAAGAGTCAGACATTTAACTGACTGAGCCACCCAGGGGCGCCCTGAATGTTATTTCTATTTGGTGCCATTATATCACTGAAACAGGGACTTGGCCTCAATTTTAGCACTGCTGAAAAAAAAATGTAGATTTTATTATAAATTTACATCCAAAGACGTGGGCTTGCAGGACCAGGGAGGATTTTTCCGGATAAGGGTCTCCCAAGGAGGCTGGACCCATTCTCAACCAGATCTGCAATTAGCAGGAAGAAACTGGCATCCGTGATCTAGCTCATTAAATGAATAGTTGAATGTGCTGGCGTCTGCATGGGGTGCCGAAAATGCTGTCCCAAACACTGCCTCTCTCTCAAGACAATTTCAGTGCAATGAATGTATGAAAGCCATGGTAATTCCAGCGACTCTGGGCACACAGAGGAAAGGCACTTAGCTCAGACCTGGGGGAAAGAGTGGGAGCTTCCTGGAAGAGAAGTCATCAAGACAGACTGAAGGAAGTCTACGATCTAACCAGAAACAGGTTGACTCATGCAGAGTTTTCTGGGCAACGTCCAGACACCGGAGAGCAGACGGCCACTCGGGGCCCTTGGGACAAGGGTGGGTGAAGCCAACGGGTGAGAGGTGTGAGTAGGGATGGGCTGGAGCAGGAGGTAGAGCCAGATCACGAAGGACAAAGGGCCCAGAGTGCAGAGCTCAGTATTTGGGATTTACTCTGAAGGCAGTGGGGGTTAATGAGAAGTTCAAATACACAGGAGAGGGCATGTGATTGGTTGCCCTAGTGGGCGGAGCTTGAAGGACCCCAAAGAGACTGGTGCAGCCTGCTTCAGAAGAGGGGAGGCCATTTTGAACGGGTGGTGCCAGCGGAAGTGCCCGGAGAATAATCAAATCCCAGAGAAATAAGCGTTAATTCACAAACTAAGTAAATGGGAGGAAGCCTAGTCACAGAGTGCTATGAGGGCCTCAGGAGGTCAGGAAAGGCTTCCCAAAGAAGTGACATTTAGGTGGAGACCAAAGAGGTGAGAAAAGTCGATGAGACATGACAAAGCCTCCAGGCACAGGGGCACAGCGTGTGCTAAGGCCCTGAGGCAGGCAGAGCAGCTCTGGCCTCTTCTAGGATTTCCACACCCATCTTCCATGAATCCCCCACTCCAGTCACCCTGAGCATATCCAGTGCTTTCCCATCTTCCTGTCTGTGTTGCTCGTCCTTTCCCTGGGGGCCCTGGGGCCGATTCCAGAGGCACCTCCTCTGTGAAGTCCTCAGGAGCTTGCCTGGCACTTGGCCACTCACTGCAACATGTAAATGCATCTCCTCTCTGGGGTTTATCATTTCTGAAAATATTTACACATTTGGCTTTCCCACTAAATTGCAAGCATCCTGGTCCAGAGACTGTGCTTTGTTTTGTCTTGTTTTCCTCTCTGGCTTTCCCCATGGTCTGGCACACGGAAGTCCCTCCATGAGCGGGGACTTTTTTTTTTTTTAAAGATTTTATTTATTTGTTTGAGAGAGAGAGAATGAGAGAGAGCAAGCACATGAGAGGGGGGAGGGTCAGAGGGAGAAGCAGACTCCCTGCCGAGCAGGGAGCCCGATGCGGGACTCGATCCCGGGACTCCAGGATCATGACCTGAGCCGAAGGCAGTCGCTTAACCAACTGAGCCACCCAGGCGCCCATGAGCGGGGACTTTTACATTAAGAGATTCATCCAGGTTTCTTAACCCTCAGCACTGTTGACATTTGGGGCCGATACTTCTTTGTTGTGGGGACTGTTCCCTATGCAGGAGGATGTTTAGCAGCAGCCCTTGTCCTGCCCATTAGATGCCAGCGACATCCTCCACCCCAAACTGTGACCACTAAAAATGTCCCCAGATATTGCCAAACGTCCCCTGGGGGTAGAAGTTGCTCCCAGTTGAGAACCACTGGATTAGTCCAATGCAGGCTCTCACTTTTCCAGCAGGGCAACAGGGGATGGAGGTTGTCTGCCAGCCAGGCTTCCCTCCCTGGAGGACTTCCCGTCGACAAGCACACGTCAGGAGGGAACTGAAAGTAAAGAAAGGGGGAAAGAAACGGGTCTCCAAACACAGATTTCCTTATCTTAGCTCTTCGGCCAAAATCAACTATTTGACCACGGAGTTGATCCCCATCTTATAAACAAGAAGGGAAGCGTCTCAAAAGACAACACCCTCCCTCGCAGGCACTGAGAAGGGCTGGCCCCCCTCCAGGCCCCGGGAGGTGGCCACGCGGAGTCTCCACAGGACACACGGGCCCGGGAAAGGACAGCCCAGGTCCAGCCCCAGAAGCCTGGCCTGGGGCTGTAAAGTGACAGACTGAGCAGGGAACAAGTGAGGAAAGCCGCCCGATGGGATCAAACACAGGAACGCACACAGTGGGGAAGTTGTTCTCACACTAGAGAGTCGGTGTAAAGGCTGAGAGTGACGATGTGGGGGCCAGATCACGCAGCCTTGGATTCTGGCTCTGCCACCTCCTGAAAGCATAACATTGGCTAAATTATGCAGCTTCCTCACCTGGAAAATGGGCATCATCATCACCCAGTGAGGAGAACTCACCGAGCACAGGGTAAGCACCTGCATGTGTCTCCTACTACCATTGTCTATGCACATACACCAGGTCAAGGAAGCAGGTTTTCCCTGAGAGATTTTAAATTAAGAATGGTAAGGAAGCTCTGTGACATCTGACGTGGGGTGACAGGAGAGGAAAAGTCCCGATCTGCCACGTAACCTACCTTCTCATTTCGGTGTCCTCGTTGATGGAAAAGAAGACAATGAAACTGCTCCTACTTTCTTGTCAAAGCTGTAGTGAGGGTCAAATCAGATCTCACCATTTTCCTAACATTTTTGACTATGACCCACAATAAGAAATATACAGTAAGATCTAGAACACACACACACACAACTGAAACAAAAATTTCATGAAACAATTATCTCCTTTACTGTGTATAAGGCACTCTAATAAATTCTATTCTATTTGATTTAAATTTTTGCAATCCACGCAAGTGATCTCAGGATCCGCTAATGAGTCATGACCCTCCATTAGAAAAACACGAAGCTTTACAATAAATGGAAGAGAAATGAAAGAGTCATTGATAAAGCTGCAGAGTGATGGTCAACCCTAAGTTGGCAGATTAGTGTTATGGGTGGAGTTCCGGTTAAATATCCCTGCACATCAAGCAACGCTACAACATAGTGGCTTACACCAATAATTTATTATTAATTCTCACAGCTGGGAGGATTACATGAGCTTGCATGCATCCGGCTGGGACTGTAGTCATCTGAAAGCTCAGCTGGGCTGGACATCCAAGATGGTGCACTCCAAGGGCTAAAAAAGTGGATGCTGGTGGTCAGCTAGGAGGTCAGCTGAGGCGGTCACCTGGAACACTGGCTTCTCCAGGTGACATGGACTTCTCCCATTATGACAGCTGAGTTCAGAAAGAAAGCGAACCAAGAGTAAAGTTTCCAAGAAGCCAGAAGCAAAAGCCTCCGGGCCATTAAAGGCTATGGCTGGAAGTGGTCAAAGCAGTCACAGCATCATCCCAGATTCAAGAGGGAAGAAACAGACTTCACCTTTGAGAGGAAGGACAGAAAGGCCACATCGCAGAAGACCTTGTGGAATGGGAGACATGGCTGCATCCACCCGTGGAAAATACAATCTGCTGCAGTGGCTAATTGGGTAATCCTTTCTCCCTCGGCTCACTCTGGGATTGCGAGTAGACTGCTTCATCTGCTCTGGGCTCCATTTCTCATCAGTAGAAAACAGGAATTAATTAAATATGTCCAAAGACTTTCCAACTCCAAACTTCTGTGTCCAGGATAAAGTTGGGGGACACATACACCACCTTAGATTTTGTGTATTTGACGTAGGCAAAAATCACCCCTCTAACTCACCCCGATTCTTGCTTTGTGTTTGCCAAGCTCTGAAACGCTCCCGTGGTTTTCATATCAGAAAAGACACCTCTTTTCCCTCCTACCAGCCTGGCAAAGTCATGCTGACAAGAACCTCATGGGCTGTCCTTAGTTTTCACTCCTCAAACCGATCAAGACATGACCAAGGTTCTCCGAAGTACCCATTTGGTGAAAACGGATCAGTGGCACGATGAATACTTGCAGCAGGCAGGGAACCTCATTCTCCCATCAGTCCTACACAAGCCACACAGGAAAGAAGCAAAAACCGCTAGGATTTGATGAAGCATCACCTTGTCAGGCTTAGAGGACGTAGAAAATAAATGCACAGCCAGAACTACAAAAAGAACATGTCTGCCAGACTTCAAGATCAATTCCAGGATAAACCAAAATGACTGCTTTTCAGGGGGAATCGTATTTCTTGTCCACTGCATCAAGAAGCTATAGGCACTTAAAGTATTTGAATCTGTTCTTCTTCTCTTTGGATACAATCACTAATCTTTCTTCCTTGCCTTTTTTCTTTCATCCCCCCCCCCCCCCCGGGGAGGCAACCTACTCACCTGGCACATAAAATACTCATATTATGACACCCAGGCTTTAGAGATTTACATGAGAATCAGCAAACCTTATTTTAGCCCAATATAGAGAATGTGTGATGCATGGAGGGAACTCTGGGCTTATTCCCCAGATAAGTCATTTATTTCTTTCCTCAAAGAAAAATCCAATATCCTGAGATCAGATGCATATTGAAGCTTTGGTGGGAAAGAAGCAGACGGGGCTGGATTAACATGTTCACATCGGCCTCTCCCCGTAGAGTGATGTGTGAAGATGCAGGGAGCCTCTGTGGAGGAATGTCCCACGCTGGGCAAGGGCAGTGCTTCTGACCTGGTCGTTGCCCACACCGTCCTGGAACGGGTTAGCGTCCACCTCACCTGAGCAATTCTGGAAGCACTTTCTGATTTACCAACTCATGAGGGAGGCATGTTTACTCTCCATGCTTCAAGAGACTCTTTAACAGCAAGCAGAAGACAGCAAGCCTGGCCTTCACGCCTCTTCGGGTCCTCCTTCCTACCCACTGGTGCTGCATGCCCAGCTACACCGCTCAGGTCAAGCTGTTGCAGGGGTCAGGGCTTGGCACACGCTGCTCCCTCTGCCTATGACACTCTTCCCCACCCCGTCCCTGCTTAGAAGCACCTACTCATTTGGGGGTCTTCACCCAGGGCCGCCCACGGTCGACCCTCCATGGAGTTTGCCTCTCCCACCCCTGCCCCACACTCCCCAGAGCTCCCTGAACGGACTTCGATTGTGTGCTTTAACAAGCCACCGCCTCCCTCACCAGCATGCCAGTTTCTTAAAGACAGAAACTCATATTTTTGTGTAGCTGGAACCCCAATCAGCGCCTCATACAGAGAAACACTGGTACATTTTAATCGAATAACCAGACAGACAGCAGAAAGAATGACCAATCAGCCACCAACTAGGTTGCAGACCTTATATCCCCAACATCATCTTTCAGGCTGATTATTTGGAACCAGCCTCAAAAAATGGCACCATCCTCCATGGTAGATCCTCACAGCAGGAACCCAGGAGTCTTTCCCGGTCCCTGCCTCTTCCTCACACCACACCTCCTTCCCATCCCCAAGTCCTGCCCACGCCACCTCTAAAACAGGTCTTACAAGCCCACCCACCTCTCTCCTTCCTCAAGGTCCTGCCCAGATCACCCAGATCCCCTTAAACAAAGGATTTGTTGCCCCAGCCAACAGCCCCGAGCCAGTCACCCCCTTCACCCAAGGGCATGTGCTTCCCAGAGCAACCCCCAGCCAGAGACTAACAGGAGTCTGAAGACTGGGCCATTTCACCAACACGGGCCATCAATGCTCACCGTGGGGTAGACAGAGGGGCTGTCAGCCCGCATCCCAGCTGGACTCCCTCCTCCACACAGCCCTGCTGCCTCCCCTGACCTCCCACAGGAGTGAATCCCTAATAAACGCCCTGCCCGTCGCATTCCTATCTGCTTCCTGAGACGCTGACCTGCCATTCGGGTGGAGGTGGGTAGGATTCCATCCGAGCACCTGCACTTACTTCTAGTGTAGATACCGGGGTGCTGTAGAGGCCGTTCGGGCTGCTATCACAAAACACCACAGACTAGGCAGCTTCCGTAACAAACATTTATTTCTTACAGTTCTGGAAGTCCAAGGTCAAGGTGCCTGCAGACTCAGTGTCCGGTGAGAACCTGCTTCCTGGTTCATAGGCAGCACCTTCTCGCTCTGTCCTCACCTGGCAGAAAGCACGAGGAAGCACGCTGGGGTCTCTTTTATAAGGACACTAATCCCATTCACATCCCAAAGACCCTACTTCCTAGGATTCGGGATTAGAGCTTCACCATATGGATCTGGGAGACACAAACATGCAGTCCGCTGCACGTGCCATGTCAAGCTGCATTCTTAAAAGGGGTCCACTGCTGAAAATCAGAAAATTATGAAAGCTTTTGCACCCCGCAGCACTTCCTCCTCAATGCAGCATTCCCAAAGATAGCTGATCAAAAGCAAGAAGAAAAGAAAGACAAGGAGGAAAGAAAGAGGGAAAAGAAGGAGGAAGACATCTGGGGCTTCCAACACAGTACAGGACCCTATGTGATGCTCTGCCCCCTCTCTGCCCTTTCTCCTACCTGTCACACACACACACACACACACACACACACACACACACACATTCACACAAATTTTCTACATCAAGCTCATCTCCCCACTAGACTGGAGCCCCTTGAGGGCAGGGAGAGTGCCCACCCTTCTGTGTAGTGCACATCCAAGTCCCAGACAAGACAATCATGTGCCATAAGCTTGCAAGTAGTTTGTGCTCACTCCTCATCAACCTTATGGATCTACATTTCTTTTGTAGCTAACATTACTGTAGCTATAGAATAAGTCTTGAAGTCAGGTAAAATGACTTCTCCCAGTTTACTCTTCTTTTTCAAAGTTATTTTAACTATTCTAGTTACTTTCCATATAAATTTTAGAGTAAGTCTGCCGCTATCTACAAAATCATGTTTTGATAGGCCTTCTATTAAACCTCTTTGTCAACTTGGAGAGATTCTCTATCATACTGACTCTCCCAGCATGAACACAGCATGTCTCTCCATTCACGTGACTTTCTTTGATTTCCTCCCTCAGTATTTTGTAGTTTTCAGCATCTGAGCTCTGTTAAGAGTTTGCTTAGATTTATACCCAAGTATTGTTTGAGTGTTTATAAACAGTACTGTTTTTTTTTTTATTTTGATTTCCATGTGCTCATTGCTGGTATGTAGAGATAAAATCGGTTTTTTGTATGTTTATCTTGTATCCTACGACTTTGCTGAGCTCACTTATTAGTTCTAGGAGCATTTTTTTGTAGATTCCTTGTGATGTTCCACATAGACCATCGTGTCATATGCAGGTGTATATTTGTTTTGATTACTGCCTTCTATTTCTAGTCCATGATCCTAATTTCCCATTTATAATGATAGTCTAATGTTTCCATTTTAAACAAGTTTATGTAGAAAAAAGTGAACTGATTTACACGAAGATAGTAAATAAGCAGTAGTAAAGGAAGTGCATACGTGGGGCCAAAGTTGTAATCTCCTCACGCTGTTGAGGAACCTTGCATTATATCATGTAATGCTCACACCAGCCCCACCCCTCCAGCTGGGGCCCGCCTAGGCTACAAGGAGTGCCTGCAGGGAGCAGACAGGAGCAGAAGGCATTATTTTTGCCGAGTTTTTGCCAGCATCTGTATGGCACTAGCTCCATGCTCCTTAAAAACTCAGAATATCAGGGCGCCTGGGTGGCTCAGTCAGTTAGGCGTCTGCCTTCGGCTCAGGTCGTGATCCCAGGGTCCTGGGATCGAGCCCCGCATCGGGCTCCCCGCTCAGCAGGAAGCCTGCTTCTCCCTCTCCCACTCCCCCTGCTTGTGTTCCCTCTCTCTCTGTGTCTCTGTCAAAAAAATAAATAAAATCTTAAAAAAAAAAAAATGCATTTAAAAAAAAAAAAAACAACTCAGAATATCAGTCAGTTAGGTCAGCTGTAGGTAAAACTTCTGAATGAAGGCTTTCCACATTGAGTTGCATAACCCAGAGAATCTTCGCCAGCGTGTCTGGTAGACCAGAACCCTCCTAACACACTCACCCGAGCTCCGCTCTCCCGTCGGCCACCCTAATTAGCTTTTGTGCAAACAGCCTCATCAGATCTAATAAAAATCTCTCCCTCCGAACAAGACGTTTCATGACATCACTCCCCTTGGGGAAGCTGGGAAGATGACCTTCCATTTGATGAAAGAGGAGGATTCGTTTTTATGGTCTGCCCCTGCTAATGTGTATTTAGACAGAGCAGGACGATCAATACTGAGGAGAGGATGCTGATTTGACTCACCGGAGTTGAGAAAAGGACGTTGCTTCCCCATCCATTTTTATAAATCACTTTAAAGGCCTATCGATCTGTCCCTGGGCACCGAGGGGCACTAACCCCCAGGGCAGCAGCTCGTCAAGCCCCTTAACCCTTTCTGGTATCCTGCTCCCGGCAAGAGCCATTGGCTTGCCGACACAGGCTGATGCTCCCTCCCGGGGCCCAGAGCCTGGCTGAGCCAGTTCTCCAAGTGTGACTTTCAAGGCATTTGGGAAATAAAGAGGTGCCCTTCACCCCTACCTACGCACATGCACGAGTGCACGCACGCTTGCACACATCATCTCAAGTATACCTATGGAGACCCCTGCAAACCCAGCACTGAAATAAAGCAAAAGCATGAGGGGCATATACAAGCAATAGGTCTGTAAACCACCTCTGAGCACCATGACAAAGGGGCCATTCGCTGTCTCTCCAACTCTATTTTGTCCCAGTCTCACCACTTGGGAAGGTGGGACAATGGTATGCAATGGAGTTCCTTCTGGGCCACCCCAAGTTGCAGGGACAACTCTGATCTGAGCCTCTCCTTCCCCCCGGCTCAGAGATGTCACCCACACATGTAACTAACGGTTCTCATCCACAGCACTACCAAGCACAGATGCACCATGGAGATAGCTCTTGAGATGTCCCAAGTTGTTATTAAAAATAGTCACTTAGGTGGCGCCTGGGTGGCTCAGTGGGTTAAGCGTCTGCCTTCGGCTCGGGTCATGATCCCAGGGTCCTGGGATCGAGCCCCGCATCGGGCTCCCTGCTCAGCGGGAGGCCTGCTTCTCCCTCTCCCTCTGCCATTCCCCCTGCTTGTGCTCTCTCTCTCTCTCTCTAATAAATAAATAAGATCTTTAAAAAAAAAAATAGTCACTTAAAAGAGAGCTTTGGGATAGTTTTATAACTTAGACGAGAGCTCATCCCTGGAGTCGCATTACTATGGAGCATTTGAATCCCAGCCTGTCCTCCTGGGTCTGTGATTTCTCCCCGCAGTGGCTTGATGCGTCTCTGCCTCAGCCACCCCCGGTGGCCCTTCATCTTTGCGGGGGGATTGTACGACACTGTGTGTCACTGGGGTTGGGTCTGCACAGGACTGTGAAGGGATGGGGTCCAGCCAGCAGCTGGAGCCCATGTGGGGCTCGGGGTGCAGGTGAACCATGCGAGTTGGGGTGCTGGGTGGCTTGAGCAGCAGTGACGGGGCGCCTCCATTGTCCTCAGTGATGGCCAGTCTTGAGGGCCTCTGATAGGGCATCTGTTGACGCAGGGTTCAGTGGACCCTTCTCAGGGGTTGGGGCTCAGGGCTTCCCAGGGAACACGAAACAGGAAGTGGGCATCAAGTGCAGGGGCAGGGGGAAGGAAGGGGGACCTGCTCTGCCCTTGCACTAACCTTGAGGATGCCTCCTTTACCTTAATCACAAAAAAGCTCCAGCTCCATTAACTAAAACCAAAACTTCCAGCAGGGACAGGAAATAGATATTGCCGAACGCATAAGGAAAGAGAACTGAGGGGAACCGAGGATTCGTTTTTGCCTGAGCCTCCTCCATTCCGTAGCCCCTTGCCCCCCGTTGTTACTCCTGCTCCTGCCTTGGTCCCTCCGGGCCACCCTCTTCCAATTTGGCAAGCAGGGTGGCCTTCCCAAGGCACCAAGAGACAGGTCACCTCCCACTTAACCCTCAGTCTCCTGCGGTGAAGGGGATAAAATCAGACCTTTTTCTTGATGTTCAAGGTCCTTTGGAGTCTGGTCGCGGGGTGATCCTTGCTGCAGACCCGGCCTGCCCGTGGCCACGAACCCCATCCAGACACCAGAACCTCAGGGTCTCCCCATGGTGCGCCCCGCACCTCCTCTCCTTCATTCACGCTCCTGCCTCATCAGCCCCAACTTCAGGTGGAGAAACCGAGGTTTGGAGAGACTACGTTGCTTGCCCAAGGTCGCACACTGGGATGTGCCCGGACCCGAAGCCCACACCCTTTCTCCCACAGGAAAAGGGTCAGGGGGTGAGGCCTTGCCCGTCTTCTCTGCCCGTTTGTACCCCAGATGGCACAGAAGCAGCATGGCCTGCAGTTCCTGGTGGCCCTGGTTTGAGGCCCAGCTCCTCCCTCCTTCCCAGGGTGACCTTTGCTGGGTCACTGAAGGCCTCAGGCTCTTATTCCGGGTGGAACGAGACACAACCTGGAAGGCTTACTGTGGCATCCTGGGTCTTTCATAAAAGTGCAGTGGCCTTCGGCAGGCAGAGTCCCCATTGCCAGGCTTCTCCCCACTTGGGAAAGTGGACAAGCATTCGGGGGAGGACTGGGGCTTACTTGGTGCCCCCTCAAGTTTCAGGGATAACTCTGATCTGCAAGTCCCCAGGGACATGACTGACTGTCCACCCCGTAGGATCAGAAAAAGTGCATGAAAGCACACTTGGAGCAAATGGGGAGATTACGGTGACCAACGCCTGGCTGCCTGGCTGGGGGTGGGGGGAGAGAGCGGGGGTTAGTGAAAGGGAAAGAGGCAAGGCTGGGAAGGAGCTGGAAAACGGTCTTATGGGCTGGACTCCCCCAGAGAAGTGCTGATCTGCAGAATCCTTTGTTCATAGAAGACTTTATTTGCCCATACCTTGCTGTGTGATCCTGAGTATGTTCCCGAACTACTGAACCCCTTCCCTACAGCTGTAAAATCAGAACATTGGGCTAACCTTTTAGATCTTTCCAGGCATTAAAAGCATCACCCATGTTCCCCCAAGTCTATGCCATAAGGCACAGTCACTGCCCTCCTGGGAGGTGTCAATGCTCCCATATTCAACCGAGGCTCTGAGAACCACATTGTTGCTCCCAAGGTTGCAGAACGAGATGGGGGCTGGGCCAGGAGCAGAACCGGCTCCATCTGCCTCCAGGGCGGTGCCCTCCCTCCTTGCAGGCGCTGGCCTGAACCGGCTGGCCGGCCCCCCAAGCCTCCCATGCTGGTGGGAGGGCCGCCAGGAACAGCCAGTGTGTCCTCCGTGGTGGCCCATGCCAAGCAGCCCTGCCCAGACCGCACGAGGAGCTGGCCGTGGCCTGCCAGCCTGTTTCTCATTTAGAGCAAGCCCCGGCTGCAGCCCAGACATTCCAGAGGGGACATGCAGACGCCAATCCCGCCCATGGCTTGGGAAACCGGGCTGCAGGCAGCCCCGTGGTCAGAAAGTGCCACAGTGTTTTCCCTTCCCCGTCGACATTTTAAAAGTTGCTTAACCCCTCAAGGAGTTTGGGCCACTCGTTTTGGGCCCTGACCCTGGCATTCAAGGCCCCCATGGCCAGGAATACAAGTGAGTCTGCAGAGCAGGCCAGACTCCTCTCGCCCTCTGCGTGCTTCTGCATCGGGCCTCCCTTGGATCTGTGCGCACAGGCGGGTCTCCACGTCTCAGGCAGCCTCACCCCCAGCTGGGAGTCCAGAGGCTCCCTGCCTTGAACAATACAATGCCACTAATTATGTGTCAGCTACTGGCTGGAGTGAGGTCCCCACCTCCTCCCGGGAAGGTGCAGGTGGGATCACTCTAGCTGTCCCTGGAAGGATCCTACCCTTCACACATCCTTGAGTGAGTTAATTATAGATTGCCTCCTAATGATATAAGTAGTGCTCCCGAATTCTGCCGAAGTGACAATTTGCCATCAACCTAAAGCCGCTGCCCGTGTTGCTAGCCAGCTGGGCATCTGGGCTCGAGGCTCGGAGTTCTTCCTGGCCGTCCCCCTCCACCTGCTGCCCGGCACCTAGATTATGCTTGCTTCGTCTGCTAGTCAAAACGAATTCTTTCTCCCGCCAGGGTGCCATTTCAGCCCCCAAAGGTAGGGCTTTTTCTTCTTTTCCCTTATCTGTTTTGTCCCCCCTCTGATTTATAAACCCTTGCTACTGAGACCTGGGGCTTTTAAAAGTGGTTCCCACGATATGGTGGTTCCTTAAAAAATTAAAAATGGAACTATCATGAGGTCTAGCAAGTCCACCTCTGGGTATACCGTCAGAAGAACCGGGAGCAGGGTCTTGAATAGATATTTGTATACAGATTCATCACAGCATTATTCCCAATAGCCAAAGTGTGGAAGCAGCGCTAGTGTCTCCCTGTGGATGAATGGATAAGCCACACGTGGTCCATCCAGACAATGGAATATCATTCAGCCTTAAAAAGGAAGGAGAATCTGACACCAGCCCCAACGTGGCTGGACCTCATGTCACTGTGCTGGGTGACATAAGCCAGTCACAGAAGGGCAAATACTGAGTGATTCCACTCAGTGCAAGGTCAAAATCATAGAGACAGAGGAATGGGGGAGGCCAGGAGCTGGGGGAGGGGGAACGGAGAGTTAGTGTTTAGTGGGACAGAGTTCAGTTTCGCAGGATGAAAAGTATTCGGGGGATGGACGGAGGTGAAGGTTGTACGACAGTGTGAACGTGCTTGGTGCCACTCAGCTGTACACTTGAAAATGGTGAAGACGATCATTTTTATGTCATGTGTATTTTACCACAATAAAAAAAAAAAAATTGGTTATAAAGAAAACAACAGGGGCGCCCGGGTGGCTCAGTCAGTTAAGCGTCTGCCTTCGGCTCGGGTCATGACCCCAGGGTCCTGGGATCGAGTCCCGCATGGGGCTCCCTACTCCGCGGGAAGCCTGCTTCTCCCTCTCCCTGCCGCTCCCCCTGCTTGTGCTTGCTCTCTCTTTGACAAATAAATAAATAAAATCTTAAAAAAAAAAAAATAACAGCTCTCCAGCCTCCCCGGATTGGTGGCCTTAGGCTGACAGGATGACAAGTCACTCTGACGCTGCAGAAATCAGCGTCTCTACAGGGCAGAGCATCTTGCATGTGCAGACGCCATGCCAGCCAGGCTCAAACTCAGACCTCAGGGAGAGGGAGGGAAGTGAATGGCCAGGGACACACACCGTGCAGAAGCGAGACTGAGGGCAGGAATCTGGCCCTGAACCACACAGCACTCTCTCTGCAGGACAGAAAAACTTTCTGGGTAAAGCAGGATGCACACTCCCCTCCAGGAGACGGCCCTTTAGTGAGGCAGCTGGGAAGGATGCAAGTGCCTTTTTCCAGCACCGTTCTATCCTTCCCTGCCCCAAACATGGCCAGGCCGTGGGTCATGACCCTCCTGAGCAGCTTCCTTCCATCACCCCAGAGGCAGACCACCCTGGGAGTGCACAGACATTGCCAGGGATATACATGTGTCTTCCTATGACCACCTGCCCTTCTCCTTATCCAGCTCCCAGTTACGGGCTTCGCCCAAGACCGGCCCACCCCCAACTCCAAGGATGGACACATGATCCAGCCTGGCCAGTCAGAACACTGGAACCCCTACCACCAACCACAGGATATATATGTGACCCAAATGGGCCAATCAGAGTGGACTTCAGGCCTTACTCTAAAATGGCTGAGGTAAATACCATCTCTTTCCCCAAAGATAAAGGAGCTGCTAAGTTCGGAGCTGCTACTGATCATCTTTGCCACCTTAGAGAACATGAAGTCAACATAAAGAAAAACAGGGAAGAGAAAGAGAGCTTGCCACCATGTCTGAGCACCTAGATCTAGCCATACCTGATGCTTCTTTATCCCCAACCCTTTAGTAAATTCTATTTTCTTCTTAAGCCATTTCGAATAGGGTTTCTGTCCCAAAAGAAAATTCAACTGGATACAGAAACAGACCCTCAGATTTAATCCCTGCCAGCTTCCACCCACTCTTTTCCCTCTCCCTGTGCTGCTAGCTGCCATAACACACCACCTGAAAACCTAAGCGGTTTAACACAACCAAGGTTTATTTCTGACTCACGTCCTGGTTCACCGCAGAAGAAGGGAGGTGACTGGGGGGCTGGCCTGGCTCCAGGCAGCTTTCTGGGGACCCAGGTTCCTTCCAACAAGTGGACCACCACTTTGGGCCTCAGAGCATCCACTGGGGTACATGTCTGCCCCCAATGAATGAGGGGCCAGAGCATCAAGAGAGGACACAGCTGCTCTTAGCAGCCCAGTCCAGAGGGAACAGTTGCCCCTGCTCGTCCTCCACAAGTGAGAGCCTGGCCCAGAGAAAAGAGGCCGCACACAGCACCCATGTCTGTCTACCCTGCCCTCCCTGGTCCCTCTACCCACGCCCTGCCCCCGTTTGAAGCTGTTCCTCACAGCCGGATTCACAGTGTTTGCCCACCTCCCCACCACCTTCCACCCTCCTCAGCTCATCTACGGTTCCAGTGTGATGATTCGGAAAGGCTTTGCCCTCCCTGAAGGCCCGGTATGATTGACACTGCGGGCCTGTCACCATGAGCCCCACAGCCACCCTCAAAAGAACGGGTGGAACGGGAGGGGGCTGGGCAAAGGCCAGGAGAGGGGTGGATACAAAACAATGCCCTTGGCACCGGAATGCCTGTTTTGCTCTGATGGCCTCTGTCTCTCCTCTCCCCCACCGTCCGTCCCTCCGTCGCTGCCCGGACAGGACCCTCCAATGGAGACCTGGAGAGGTCTTGCAGAATGTGTCCCAAACCCAGCTCATTTTACAGACGGGTAGTATGTGAGTTACAGGGTGGAGCCCAGATGCACATCCCATGGGCCCTGTCCAGGGCTGGACCTCTGGGCCAGCTCCCAAGCCCAGACCCAGGAGAGGACAGACAACAGGAAAGACCCTGCGTTTACAGACCCCCTGCTGAGTGCCCCAGCCTGTGGAAGTTGCTTTTTGTATCACAGGCTCTATTTCCATAATTAGTTCCTGATTCTGCCAGACAGGTAACAGGGCAGGCTCCTCGGAGAGGGGGCTGTGTGCGCTCAGGAGGTGAGGAGGGCAGCCAGTCCACGGAGGAGCAGGGCTGAAGGCCGGACAGCGGGGGCTCTGTGCTTCCTGTCACTCACCTCCAGGTCCTACCTGGATCCCCGGAGCCGCTCCCAGAGCTCCTCCCCGGTCCCTTGGCTGCCAGCAAGACAAGCGCGAGCTGGGCTGGTGCAGGACAGGGCCAGGGGGACAGGGCCGGGGCCAGGGCCAGGGCCAGGGGGACGGGGACAGGGACAAGGAGACATCACGCATCAGCTCAGCCGCCAAAAGGGAGGAAAGGGAGGGAGAGAAAGAGAAACGTGGCCAAAACGAAGGCACTGGGAAAGAAAAGCCAAGAACAAAGCCCACTAATATTACTAGTTAAAGACCCGTTTCTCTGTAAACTTTAATTCATCCACTAAATGTCAAGCACCGTTGGCTGGAGCACCTTCTCCACACTTCCCCTGGTTATTAATGCATACTTAGCGGCAGCGGGAATTAGAAGCTCCGTAATAATACCCTTTCCAAAACACTGCAGATGAACATTTCTGTTTGAAATCTAAGGAGAATTCTATTACGGCTGCAACACATTATGTGACAGGCCAGCATTGGCGGGGTTTCACTTCTGTTGCCCCCCACACCCGTGGCTGGAGCTCCCAAAACGGGACCCATGCCTGTGGAATGTGGCCACGTGCGGTCGGGGGCAGGGGACACAGCCAACGTGGCCTGTGGAATTCTGCTCCCCCGCGAGGCCTCGACAGCCTTCCCCGAGCTCCGTCCTCCTTACCGGAGGCATGCGGAGGGGGCGCCCGCAGGGTGTCTGGGGACCCCCCCAAACCCGCACCTCTTGCTCCAGCCCCAACCAACTCAGTGTCAGGAGGCCCCCTGGCTTGGGAGCTCAGAGTGTGAAAAATAAAGTCTGCTCTTTGTCTAACTGACCTTCTTACGCCAAGACTGGGGTGTTGGTCACCCGTGTGTTTGTTTTCACTTCCGTCCACACTGTGAAGGAGGTGACATGATTAGGTCCTATTACACCTCTCTGTGTCCTTCAAGCTCTCTGTCATCGCTCACCAGGACCCAGAACTGGCCGGCCTGCCTACAGTCTCTCCCCTCCTATCCAAGTCAGAACATCTCCTAAAGCCCACGTGGCACCCCGTATCTCTTCAGCCCAGTTCCTTAGCGGAAAACCTAAGATCCTGCCAACGTCGGCCCATCCTGGCCTTCCCTGCCCCCATCTCATTCGTCCAGAGCTTCACCCCTCCACGCTCTGGCAGGATTGCGTGGCTAATGCTTCAGCATTGTGTGCGCTTCCTCAGGACCTTTGCATATGTTATCTCTGGAACACCGCTCCTCCTCTGCCTGGCTGACCCCTCCATCCTTCAGGCAGCCCCTCCTCCAGGAAGCCTCTGCGGCTCTCCCACCACTCTACAGGCTGGTTCAGTGCCCCTCTGTGAGCCCACAGCCCCATATAATCTCCACGATAACCTCTGCCTGGTCCTGAGCCTGTCCCTCTCACCATGCAGGTGCTTAGGGCAGAGACTGGGTTCCAACCATCTCTGCGTTGCCAGTCCCCGGCACTGGCCCTGGCACATAGTAGATGCCTAACAAAAAAAAACTTGCCCAGTGAATGAAATTTGCTGAACTAGACACAATCCCTCCTTCTGGGTGTTCAAGTTTACCAGACCAGTGGGGTGACTTTGTGACGCACAGGATTGGCTAGGCGGGGCTATGCCTCCCAGATTTCACTCCCCGCAGCCCTCCAGTTCAGAGGGGCCCCACACACACCCTCAAAGGACGCTTGGACGGTGGGGTGAAGTGGCAACCACCCTTGTGCTTCAAGCTCAGCACCCTGGGCGAGCACTTCTGTAGCTCACACCCAATGCCCATCTGCTGGCTTGCCTCAGCATGAGGCGAGGCTGCAACTGCCCCGTCATCGCCCGCACACTCCTTCGGCTCTCCAGCCCTGGGCCGCCGTGCCTTTCACTTCTCGGTGCAGGGCTCCAGCTCCTTCAGGCAGGACAGCCCGGAGGACATGATCAGCGCTGGGGGCAGCAACGTCCCGTCCGTCCCCAAACATGGCAGCACTATGACTCCACTTGACTCCTGACGTCCCCACCTCCCACCTCATACCCTGCTGCCCTTCCCAACACTTTGCTCTGCAGACTGGGAGCTCCAGTGTCAGAAGTTAAGCCAACAGATGCCCAGCGACTGCTTGCACAGCTCCCACAGCGGTGTGAAGCCAAGTGCCTGCAGCAGACCATGCACTTGCCGGTGGTCCTGCTCCTCTGACCCAACCCTGATGGTAGAAGAAGATGGCCCTGCACTGGCTCAACAACCAGACTGAAACATGACGAGAAGCTCCGATATGGGAACACCGAAGCATCGTGGGGCAGAGATGCCAGGGGAAGCTCCAGAGAGGAGTGTCCTCCGAGCTCAGCCTTGAAGAGCAGGAGCATCTGATGGAGGCAGCCTGTGGTCCCTAGGCTGAGGAAGGAGGCCCTGTCAGAGCCAGGCCTCCGCCGTGTGGGAGGACGGTCACCCAAGGGTCCCCAGCTCCAGCTCCCAAGCCTGAGGGGTCATGCTAACCCAGACTGGGGCTGCTAGGCCTTCCCCTGTGCCCGAGGTCCTCATCATTGGAGAATGAAGGTTAATCAATCCCAGGAGAAAACTGCTCGAACCAAACATGAAGTCAGAGAGTTGGGTGCTGGCATTTTTTATGGAAAAGAGAGCCGAGTCCGGGGGGAGACGTGGAGGTGGAGTTCGGCCAGTCTGAGGACAGAGTGGAGCTCTGCCTTGCTTCCAAGAGAGCACGGGATATGGCAAGCCCACGGCATCGCCCCCACCAGCAGTGTGCCCAGAAGCAGGGATGTGGCCACAGAGAGCTCTCGGGGGCCTGGGAAGATGCTCCCGGGCCTCCCTGCCGGTCTGCAAGCAGCTAGAAGACCACCATGAAAAGGCAAGGGACATGCAAGGGACCACATAGAGTAGAGAGATGGACAGGCGATGATCACAGGTGGCCCATACATGCTCCCCTTAGAAGGTGGACTCGACCCCAGAGTGAGGGGCCCCCCTAAACTGACTAAGATACATTTCTGTCATTTGGAATTAAGCTCGGTCATAAGACCTTCAAGGAGGTCCTTGGCACCCCCGCAGATAGTGGCCTGAGATTTGCACAGAAACCAATCTCCAAGTTCGTATTTCAAGACGACTCCCATGCGTTCACCAGCACTGGAAATGCGGCCGCCACCAGAGGGGCCAACGGCCGTGGGCCGAGGATTTCCAGCAGCAGTGGAAAAAGCCAGGGCAAGATTTAAAGCTAACCAACAAAACCAACTGGAAACAGGAGGAGAATTTGCTGTGAACGTTGGTTTCAAGCTCACCCCATCCATAATTACTCACTTTGAAAGTGTCACGATTCTCCTGCCAAAATTATGGCTTCCCTCCCCTTATTAAGCCCCTTTCACGCCACTCCTTCTTCGCTCTGCAAAAATGGATTTCACTCAAAAAAGAAATTAGAAAAATAATTGATGTAATAAGCATAACCTTGAAAATACTTCTGCCAGAATTTAAGAGCAGAAGGGAAAGGAGGCTCAAAATAAAGGCATCTCTCTGGAAATCAGAAATCTAAATTAGTTCTAAGCACTGGCTACACCCACTTCCCCGCCAACTCCCTGAAGGTGAACATGAGCGATCCTGCTCCTGTTACACAGGAGACAGGACCGTGCGCTGCCTCGGGATGCATGGTGCCCGCCGGTCCTGCCTCCTGCTTGAACAGATGGGCAAACCGAGGCACACAGCTATGTCGGTTCTCTTTCCAGAATGCGGCTCCTCACCTCCTTTGAAGTTAGGTGTGGCCATATGCCTGGCTTTGGCCAACGAACCAGGAGTAGAAACAACGTGTGCCATTTCTGGTGGAAGCTCTAAGAGTCTTGGGGTGACTCCCCAGTCTCCCCCTTGCGCTGCTTCAGTGATCATGAGGGCCCGTGTGGAGGTGATTCTGCATCAGCCTGCACTTCGGAGCCCTCCCGCTGACCGGCGTTAGACACGTAGCAAGAGCCCAAGTCCAGCTTCGTTGTTTTTAAGCCGCAGTGTGTGGGGGTGTCTGTGACCGCAGCATACCTGCTTCACCCTCACAGACACACAGCTCCGTGGTGCTGCTACGGATTCGCCGCTCTCGTTTTTCTGAGAATGGTCCCTAATGACAGGATCCATGTTTCATGTTGACTACCAGGCAATGCATGATGCATGACCAAAACCTAGCATGTCGCCGGGCTTAGAATGTCTGTTCAACGACAGAATGAAAACTCCATGAGGAAATGAGTCCAAAAAAACAATGTAAATGATGGATCTTGAACTGGGGAGATAAATCTGACCCGTGAGCGGATAATGACAGTCCGCCCTCTGGGGGTGGGTGAACAGGGCACACAGGCTCTTAACTCGTAACCCAAAAACCCACCCAAGTAACTATGAACTATTGCTTCTTAAAGGCAAGGCAAAGAGGTCCAGAGCACTTAGGTGAATCACCCAAGGTCACAGCTAACGTGTGAGCTGCCAACCTGACTCCAAAGCCAGGGATGGTTCCCTGCCTGCCTGGGCGCTCGCACTCCAGTGCAGGAGCCCCAGGGGGAAGCCCATGCCCTCGCTGCTCACCTGCCCCTCCCGGTCAAGCACGCTCAGGCAAAAGCCCAAAGGTGAGACGAGCAAACACGTGCCAAATGTCAATATAGCGTCGGCCTTCAGATGCCTTTTTGAGAATGTGGAAGCCAAAGGCATCAGGAAGCCTGCAGTAAAAAGAGCGCTGAGCTGGAGCACTGAGCTGGTTACAGGGAGTCCTACGCTCCAGTCCTGCCAACTGATCACCTCTCTGCGCCTCAGTTTCTCCTGTTGGTATAGCAGACAGGCTGGACAAATTCACCCTTAGGACCTGTTCCAGCTCTAAAGTTCTACAGTTCCTGTAAACATACCTCTGGCTGATAAAGGAAAGAAAGTCGAACCCTTTTAAGAAAATCGCTAAAGCCCTAAAATTACGTGAGAGCCTTTGAGATCCGTGAAAGAAAAGCACTTGCTAAATCCCCTCTATTATTTCCAAAGGATATTTTCTATTATTATTATTTACCAAAGGAATTTCTGGACAGAGTTTAAGTGCCTCAGAGCCTACTAAATAACCATCTCTTCGAAACATAACAAAAGGTTCTGAATATTCTTGGCTGAGGACTTTTTCTTTGAAACATGTTCTCCATTGAACAAAAGATTTTCTTCTTTTTCCCAATTTTTCTGAGTTTAAGTGAAACACACACACAAAACCTCATCATGATTACCAACTTAAAATACTTTTTAAGTTAGCCAAAGAGCCTAAGAACACATTTATAATATCGATGATTCTCATTTCGGACATTCTCAGTATGATCCACTATCCTAGGAACTGGTTATTAGGAAGAAGACAAAAATGGGATGCATTTATCAAGAATGATGAGCCAGGCTCTGTGCCAAGAGCTTCACATTCATTCTCTCACTTAGACCTCTGCATAACCCAGGGAGATGGGGAAACTGAGTCTAAGAGACATTTAGTCTAAGCTGATCTAAGATCAGGCAGCTGGTAGGAGCTGAAGTTGGGTTCAAACAGGGGTCTCACAGACTCCAGAGTCCATGCTTTTAACCATCAGGCTATGTTCACTCCCATGCAATGTCTCATTGAATCCTGACGCTCAGCCTACAAGGCAAGGAGCCCCATTTTACAGATGAGGAAACTGGGAATGGGCCAGATCAAGTCACTGGTCCATTGTCGCTCAGAGCGAGTGTCTATCAGGGAAGCCAGGATTCACATTCTAGTCCATCAAAGTGGACAGCCCTTTGCCTGACTCCACACTATTTCTGGGTAACACAAGCCTCAAGACACATGTTCTTCTTGTCTGGGCCTACCTTCTGGCCCAACACACTGCTAATGCCAATTCCCAGAACTTCCAAGTCTTCAATGAATGAAAGAAAAAAGGATTTCTTTGCAATGCCAGTAAACATGTGTGGCCAGAGGAACTTTTAAATATCTGGAGCCAAGGTGGAAAGCTCTGCATTTGGTGGGCATTGCAGCAATGCCTACTTTTGCCCAGAGACCCGGGCCCTATCAATAATTCCACTGTAGGCAGCTGCTCGCAAAGGTTAATAACTCGACCCATAAAAATGTACGGCAAGTTACAACTTGGCACTAGCCGCCTCAGACTGGGAGAGAAGCTAGCGTTTGCAAAATATGGTTCAAATAATCCCGCCTCCCCCTTTTTTTTCGTCTTTAGTTTTAAGAGTGCAAGAAACATAGAAGTTTTGTGGTTTCACACTGGTCTTTTTATGGTTCAAAAGACTCCAAAACAGAGTTGATTAAAAAAATGCCTCTGCATAATGCCGACCATTGTGTGGGCATTTCCAAGGAAGCATGCCATCCGGTGCTGGGACTTTGGGGACTTGGATGTTCTTCACTGGCTTAAATAAAAGGTTTTGTTCTCAAACAAAAGGGACATCCTGACTCAACAACTGTTTGTGTTTTGACCTCTGCACCCAAATCCCAAATCTGCCCACAAGAGGCAATTTGATACAAGAGAATGAGCATGGACTTTGGATCCAGCCAGGAAAACTTAATGCCTAGCTCAGTTTCTTCCTAGCATTAGGACTCTGAGAATCTTAGGACTCTCAGAGGATCCTCTCTCCTCATCTCTATAATGGACACAGTAAGTTCTACCTTAGGGTTGTTGAAAAACTTGAAAGAGATGATGTATGTAAAGTACAAAGTAGATTCACCCATGCCTTCAAAAAATAATTGTTGAGTACCTACTAAGTGCCAGGCATTATTTTTAATATTGGAAAATCAACGGTGAACAAGGCAGACCCAGATGCTGCCCTAATATAGCTCACATTCTTGTTGGGGTGAGACCATAAATGAGTAAAGACATAAATGAGATCATATTTGATAATGAAGGCTTAAAGAGCTGAGGGTGCTGCAGTAGAGAGTGATGGGGGGAGGGGCTGGGCTACTTCAGCAAGGGTAACCAGTGAGGGCCTCTCTGAGGAGTTGGCACTTGAACTGAGGCTGAGCGGTATGAAAGAGACATCCATGGAAAGATGGCTGGGGCAAAGTATTTCAGATGAAAGGATCAGCATGTGCAAAGGCCCGGGGGCAGAATGAGATGTCCAGGCTAGAACATGTGAGCTAGCAAGGAGTAGAGGAGGAGAGGCTACAAGGGAACACAACAGCCAGATCAGGGGATGCCTTGAAGGTCACAACAAGAGGTTGTTTTGGGCTTTATTCTAAGTTCAATGGGAAGCCATCTGTAGGTTTTAAGTAGTGAAATTACAGGATTAATTTCCATCCTGACTCTGCTAGGTGGGGACAGAATCACAGTAAGATATTCAGGAAAAGAAGAAGACCAGCCAAGACACTTTCTCAGTCTAGCCAAAGATAATGAACTACCATGGCCACAATGGAGATGGAGAGAAGCATATTAATCTGGGAATACAACTTGTCGATGAAATTAGATGGAATCTGGAGAAAAGAAGTTTAACCTTTAGAAGCTGGATAAAGGAGTGTGGGAAGTGTGGCCAGTGAGATGGGAAGAAACCAGGAGAGTGCAGTGTCCTGGAAACATAGCGGAGAAAGAATTTGGTAAAGAAGGGAAAGCCAGCTGAGCCAAGTGAGCAAGAAGAGGACAGAGAACAGCCTATTGGATTTGGCCAGATGAAGATCACATGGGTGACTTTGATTGATACACACCATTTCTGTGAAGGAGTTGGGAAGGCAGAGACTGAAAATAAGTTCAATACATGCAAGGTATTTTTAAAATTCCTCCTTTAGGAATGGAAATTGGGCACCTCATACCTTATCTATGGAGACTTAGACATTTCTTTCATGATAATAAAAATATCCATAATAATAACAACTCATGAGCCTCAGATGTCCAGTCAGTATGGTAGACTGAGCAGACACTGGAAGACTATCCACCCCACCTACCCCCAGTCCAAACAAATAAAAATGTTGGATACAGTGTAACAATAAATTATTTAAGTACAAAATCAATTTCAAAAGTACAGAAAGGAAAATCTCCAGGAGCTCAAAATGAAAATAAAACCCAAACCAGAGTAGTTGATAAAAGCTGAAGACAAAAATCTCACAAGATATTGGAAGTGGTTATAGGAGCTAAAGTCTAGGGGAAGAACAAGACTTCAGGCTTAAGTGAGGAGAGTATGCCTCTGAGTCCCTTCATAGAGCCAGGAACCATGAAGCATGACATGCCCATGAAACTCCAAGCTGAAATGTTATAAAAATTTGTCCAGAACCGATAAAACTCACAGGATCCTGAGTAGCTTCCCATGTGAATCTACTCAGAAGGGATCCCTCCAAAACTCAAGAGAACAAGACTCCTATGAAAGCCTCCCCCCTTCAAGATGAGCTCACAACAAAAAATTACAATCCACAGGAACAAAAAAACCACCCTGAGGTCTAGTAACAATCAAAAGACATAGCAAATGAGAGAAATTCACCTTAAGAACTAGAAATAAAAGAAAAAAATAAAAGAACTGAGGGTTTTAGAGGGGACGGTGCTGGGGGGATGAGTTAGCCCGGTGATGGGTATTAAGGAGGGCACGTATTGAATGGAGCACTGAGTGTTATACACAAACAAGGAATCATGGAATACTACGTCAAAAACTAATGATGTAATGTATGGTGACTAACATAACATAATAAAATAAAATTTAAAAAAAGAAACTTTAAGCACATGTAAAATCTTCAAAGAGAAATAGGAAAAAATACATACAAAACCAAGACTGAATGTCAAAGCAAAGGCACATCTGAAAAGAACTAAATGGAGATTCTAAAAATGAAAAATACACTCATTAAGGTAGAAAAGATAAATAGGTTAAGTAGAAGAATAGATACATTGAAGCAAAAATACTGAACTCTAAAACAGACATTTGGAAATCACACAGAATGCAGAAAAAATAAATAAGTGGATAATATGAAAGAGTAATTTAAGATCTGCCTAACAGAAAGGGAGCTCCTGTGCTCACTCTGGCAGCACATAGACTAAAATTAGAATGATACAGAGAAGATTAACATGGCCCCTACACAAGGATGACATGCAAATTCATGAAGTGTTTCATATTTTTAAAAAAAGAAAAAAAGAGTAGCTCCAATATAGTAAGTTGAACTCTCTTTGTAGGTCTAAAATGGTTGACTATCAGCAATTTCATACAGTTTTACCTACAGTGTCTAATATAAGTGGTGGAAAGGAAAACAATAAAGAATGTGGGAGGGGCTCCTGGGTGGCTCAGTCAGTTAAGCATCCCAACTCTTGGTTTCGGCTCAGGTCATGGTCTCGGGGTCTTGAGATCAAGCCCCACATTGGGCTCTACGCTGGGTGAAGAGTTTGCTTGAGATTCTTTCCCCTCCCTCTCCCATCTCCTCTGTTCCTTCCTCTGCTTGCACTCTCTCTCTCTCTAAAAATAAATAAAATAAAATCTTAAAAAAAAAAAAATATGTGGGAAAGAGACAATGTTTAGAGAGCTGACAGCTGAGAATTTTGCAGAATTAAAAAAACGTGAGTCCTCATATTGACTCAAAACAATAGAAATAAAGTGTAGTGGACCTATCAAACATCAAAGACAAAGGAGGAAAGCTTAAAAATGACTAGAGAGAAAAGAAAGGAAGGACTGAATGATAGTTGAATGATAGCAGACCTCTTCCCATTCCTTTTCAAGTCCAGAAGACAATGATACAATCTTATAAAGACTTACAGAAAATGATAAGCCCACCACTCAAGTGAGAGCTGTAAAGGACATATTCAGATACACACGGAAAAGGACAAACACATCACCCACAGACTCTTAACTAAGAAAAGTGCTACAACGAGAAAGCGAAGTCAGAAAGAAGGAGGGGAGTGCACAAAGCAGTGTGAGTCTACAAATTGGTAAATAGTTGGAAATCCAAATAAATATCAACTGAAAGGAAGTGAGAATGACTAAAGGAAGAGTAAAAATAGGGTAGAACTAAAATATTAAACAACACTAATATTCTTTAAAAAAGGGAAGAGTTCAGAATTTAAAGCATTTTCTAAGGTCACTGAGTAGTTAAGGCAGAGGATACAGAGACCTGCAGATTTTGCTAAATATTCACCTTAAAATTTGAGGACAACTGCTAAAAATATAAATGTAGAATGTATTTCTTCGAAACCTGTAGTTACAAAAAATAAGATCAACCCTATAGACAGGGCTAGACACTTTTTCTATAAAGGGCCAGATAGTAAATATTTTCAACTTTGTACGGTTCCTGTCAAAACAATTCGACTCTGCCACTGTAAAGCAAAAGCAGCCATGGACCATCTGTAAGTCAATGAGCATAACTATGTTCCAATAAAGTTTTATTTACAAAAACAGGTGACAGGCCAGGTTTGATTTGAAGACCATAATTTGCCACCTTTGCAAATGAAAGGACAAAAGAGAATAATCAAGAAAATGTATATATGTAAAAAACAAAAAAAATAAGTCCATAAGGAATCACAATAAAAGTAAATGCATTAAATTTGTCTATTAGAATATCCACATTGCAGAATGATACAGTGTGATGCCTTGTATATACAGGTTTAAAACAGAACAACACCATCTACCATTTACGGATACACTCATGTGTAGTAAAGGAAAGAAAGGATGCATCCAATTCCAGAGAGCGTTGCCTCAGGCAGGAAGTGAGAAAAATAGATTTGGAGAAGGGTACAATGGAGAGTCAATATAACTGTCAAAGATTTTGTTTCCAGGGGGCGCCTGGGTGGCTCAGTCGTTAAGCGTCTGCCTTCGGCTCAGGTCATGATCCCGGGGTCCTGGGATCGAGCCCCGCATCGGGCTCCCTGCTTGGCGGGAAGCCTGCTTCTCTCTCTCACACTCTCTCTGCTTGTGTTCCTGCTCTCGCTATCTCTCTCTGTCAAATAAATTAATAAATTAAATAAAAATCTTTAATAAAAAAATAAAAATAATTTAAAAAATAATAAAAAAAAAAAAAGATTGTGTTTCCAAAACAAACCAAAAAGCCAAAGCCAGTTTAGCAAAACATTAATATTTGTTAATTCTAGGTAGTGGGTACATGGGCATTACATTACTCTTCATATTTTTAAGTTCGAAAAGTGTCTTTTTTAAGCACTCATATCTCATTCAAACCATAGCAATCATTAGGAGAAGAGTATTACAAACTATATTTCCAGATGAGGAATTTGAAGTTGCACACAGGCCAGAGACTTGGAAAAAATGAGACCATAATCTTCCAAATCAATTAAATGCACTCTAGATACTGCATGACATTTTCTGGGAACTTGAAGACATCTATTTTGCAAACACCCTGTCTCTATGATCCCTGGGACCCCCATCTTTACCAGATACTTATTCTCTTCCAACCAATCCTCCTGCCTCACCCCTTTCCCACCCATCCTCTGCTCTCTAGACATTTATGGTGCGAAAATGCAGCTTGAATCATACCACACTCCACCTCTTCAGTGTCAGTTGTGGGCCTGAGGATATGAAAACAAAGAAGACATAGTTCTCTGTGTGATAATTTCCAACTCAACATCTACCTGGGCGAGCATTAACTTCTCTAAGCCTCCATTTCTTCATCTTTAAAATGGGCGTCACCAACCCTACCATACAAGTTACCTAAGGTTTTTTCAAGAATAAAATGAAATCATCTAGTAGATATCTGTCCTTACAGAAAAATACCAAACTCCTGAGCACAGGGCCTCATAGGCTTACCCAGATCACACAGGTCACATTTGAAAAAAAAAAAAATGGTGTATTGTCCTACACACACGTGGCCATCCCCAGAACACCCTAAGCCAATCACACACCCTCTGCAGGCCTCTGCTTCCCAGTCATTAAAGAACAGGTTGGTCCAGACAATCTCTAAGAATACCTTCAGCTCTGCCATCTTGGGTCACCCACTTGGTTCCCCTGGGACCCATAAAAGCAGAACCTTCAAGGCTTGTCCTATGCAAACATCAGCCCCAGCCATGGTGAAGAACATGGCATCATTAGTATTGCTCATGATAAGTGGGATGTTGAGTTCCCTAGAAATGAAAAGGCTTATTTATAGAGGTGTGGGAAAGGGAGCCAGCATTCCTGCTGCTATTACTCCAGCTGCCCACCACATGGGCCCCTGTCAGTTCCTGAATAGGCCAAGTTCCTCCCACCACTGGGCCTTTGCACACACACTGTCCTCCCTTTGTGGAATACTCTTCTCCACCCTTTCACCTAGTTAACGCCTACTCTGCTCTGCCACCAGGTCTCAGCTCAGTCTTCGTTTCGTCAGGGAAGCCCTCCTGGACTTTCCAGACTAGTCAAATTCACTGATTACACATTCTCATGGAGCTCCCTGTATCGGGTCATGTATTACCATGATAATGCTGTGGAACAAAACCTCCCCTAAGCTTAACACAATCACTGCATATTATTCCTATAAGTCTGTAAGTCAGCAGGACTGTTCTACCAATCTGAGCCAGACTCAACTGCTCTCAGGTGGGTTCACACTTATATCTGGGGTCAGCTGGTGAGTCAAAGTTGGAGGCCGGTTCAGCTGGTATGACACTGCCATGCTCCACATGGCCTCTCATCCACAACAAGCTCACCTGGGCATGTGCTCATGGTGGTGGCAAGAAGCATGTAAGGCCTCTTGACACTTAGATTTGGAATTGGTACAGCATCCCTCTCACTGCATTCCATTGGCCAAAGTAAGTCACTGGCCATCCCATAGGCACAGGGTGGAGAAATAGCTTCCACCTCTTAATGGGAGGAAATGAAAAGTCACATTGCACAGGGAAGGTGGGGAGCTGGGACTATTTTTGCAATCAGTGTATCACACTCCCTTTTGAAGTACACATCACAATCGTAAATTTCCCTTTTATTCATGTGACTGTTACCACCTCACCCACTAAACTGTGTAGTGTAAGCAACAAACCTTGGTTGTATTAAACCATTGAGATATTAGGACTATTTGTTATACAACATAACTAACCTATCCTGACTGATACAAATGTTTACAGCTGCCCACAGACCCCAAACCTCCAGCTCTATTCCTAGCCTATAAAGTCAATAGAAATGCATGTTGCTGTGGTTGTTTGGAGGTTAACACTCTGGCCCTAATTGAGATTCTTAGTAGAGTGGGCACTTTTATGTGTCCTGAGCATCTATGGTGTAATTGTATTTCTTCCACACAGAGAGGGTTCTCTAGAAACAGACAGAGGGTAGTGGGAGGGGGATCAGGACTTGGCACAAAAGAATCTTTCACTTGATGGTTTAAGTTCCACACCAGCTATTCATCTCAACAATCATTAACATTCACCTACTATTCCAGGCCTGTGCCAAACCCTAGGCATAGAAAGGGGAGATGCTCACTTAGTGAATAATTGAGTCCAACTCCCTGATTAAGCAGATGTTGAGCACAAGACTTTATACCATTTGCTGGGGCAGAGTCATTGACCAGTAATGGCTCCCCCAAAATATGTCCAAATTAAGGATAAATCCACCCAGCCTCCACTGACACAACCATCCATCCATTCATTCAATATCTTGAGCACCTGCTATATTCTATTCCAGAACACCCTGTACTAGTTACTGAGGATATATTGGAGAACAAGAGAAGCCAGAACCCTGCCCTGTGAAGCATTCATTCTGGTGAGGAGTGGACAGAGGTAGACAAGGTTATCCATGATGGTAGACATCAGAATCACTACAAGTGCTTTGGGCCACCCTTCTGCATTTGCATCAGTATCTGTAGGAAGTTATCCAGAAGCTGGTCCCATAGCAGTGTTTAGAAGCACTTAAGGAGTCCTGAGCACCCCTCCCAGAGGAGGAGACCAGCCTCCAAGCCAATATCAAATGTGGTAGGACCCACAAGTCTCAGATGAGCTCCAAGGGGACTACACAGTCTTGCCATGAAGAGACGCTCACCATGTGTTCCCTGTCCCAGCCACGTGCCAACCTACAGGAAAGAAGAGAGCGATGCTGGGATCCCACCACCCTTGGGGGCTCTACCCAAGCCTTCCACGTAGACCACAGTGAGGAGCTTCTAATAGCATGTTGTAGCTGGTGCGCTCAAGTAGCCACTTGGCTTGAAGAATAAATCAACAGTATTTGTTGCCAGAAAAGCCACAGCAGCCAAACCCTCTTTGAGGTTTGAGGGCCACACATGCTTGAGGCTTCCAGTGCTCGGGAACCAACAGGTTCATACTGTCAGAGGGAGGGCCCTCCAGAAGCATCACTAACAGCCTTGGTTGACACAGAGCTTTGGATTACTCAGCCGACCTTCTAAAGGCCACCTCTCCAACCAGAGCCCACTTCAATGTGCTGCCCATCCTCAGCCATCCTGCAGTTCATGAACGTGGGCTCGGGTGGGTGCAGCAAGGAGATCACATTGGTGGCTCTAGCAAACTCCTGGGGTTTCGCTTGCCAATGCCATGCCCCACCCTAAGCCTTGGTTTTTGTATGTACAAAATAAAGAGGTAATAACAACCTCCCCCAACCGCCAGGGTAATTGTGATTTTTTTAAGTGAGATACATGGATATAGCTCCTACCATAGAATCAGAATATTTGCTGACTTATAATATTAATGCCTCCATATTAGAGCATGCACTGAGTTCTTGCCATGAGCTGGGCATGGGGCACAGCTGTCTTCATGCATCACTCCGTTTAATCACTTAACTGTACGGGTGGGCATTTTTATTATACCCGTTTCATAAACACTGAGGCTCAGAGAGATTACCTGTGGGCACGTGGTTAGAAACAGGGCTTAAGCTCTGAGTGTGTTCGAGCCTCTTACTGAGGCTGCAGAAAGAGGCAAATGGGCACACCTCAGGGGCAGGCTCCACCTTCACTCTTGCCCTTGACCCTGTCTTCTCTTTTCTTGTTTCAGTGGCCTGGGCAGTGGCCTGGGCACACACCTTCCCTTCCAAAGTGCACGAGAAGTGTGGGTCTCAAGACAGTGGGACCCCAAATCCAATGCGCCCAGGCCTGTCAAAGAAGAAACATGCAAATGTATTAAGCAGGGTGGGAATGGATTTTTATGATTCTACCAAATGTCTGATAGTGGGAACATCGCCCACGACAAGTATGTATCAGCTCAAGAGAGGCAGGGAGCGTTTTAGGACACCGTGTGCACCCAGCCTGTGAGTGGCAGCTTCGGGGGTGGATGACAAAGCAGCCCAGAGGCTTCTCTCTCATGGAGGCTGGTGCCTGACTCCGAAGGGGCTGAGAGGCACCGGCTAGGTGTGGCTGGTCTCACAGCCAGCCTTGGCCACGTGCTTGAATGTCTTCTGCCTCCCAATTCACTACCCATTCCTGTCGCCCTGCCTGAGTCAGCTCCTTTCAAATCCCCATGCTACAGATCCAGAAACTGAGGTTTGCGGAGGTGACCTGACCAGGGACACACAGTTCATAAGGACTTGGCCCCAGGACTTGGCCCAGGTCACAGACTCCAGGCTTAGCCCCTCACCCTGCCTACCTTCAACTTCCCCCATGAGGCCTAAGCAGGGAACGAGGCAACACACAGGTGGAATAGCTGATTCCAGTTGGCAGGGTTGAGACAGACTTCAAACGATGGGCTCCATGGAGCTAGGACGGCTCTGCCACGGGCATGCCATGTGCCCCTGCAGCAGACATGCACCTTGGCAACCCTCAGTCCCACATTCGTAAGTGGAGGGCCCATGAGCTCCTGGGAGGCTCAGGTTAGGCCGTGGTGGTAAGAAAGCCCTGCAGCCTGCAGACAATCTCAGACATCAACCGGCGTCTGCAGAGCATGCGCCGCAGGCCAAGAGCTACGGGAAACCCTCCATTCACATGATCTCCTGGTCCTTGCCTTTCTGGTGATGCTCATTTTTAGGCGCACAGCAGAAAACCAGTTCTAGAAGATCTCCAGGAGAGCAGAGCTACCTTTCCTGCACAAACTATTTCCATGAAATAATATGGGTTCTCAACCCCAGAGACTCAGACACTGTGTCTCCCTCATCTGTGAAACTCACCATATACAACCTCACCAGCTTCCCAAGACTTTTTGAGGCATCTTACGCTGGCACACTCACACTCTAAGATAGCCAACAAAATTGGAAACGCCGACCAGAATGCAGACTTCTCGGAGGGAGAGATGTCACCTCTCCAGCCGCTTCTTTATCCCCGGGGTTTGAGTATTCCTGGTGCATAGTAAGTGCTCAATAAATATTTCTTGAATGAATGAATGCCTGAGCTAACAATAATGGGCATTTGAATAAAGCATTACAAGGCACATTCGAAGGCAAGTGTCCAGACACTGTCTTGTTCAGTCTTGATGAGAGGTGGTTGTTACGTTCCCACTTTGCAGATGAAGCAATGGACACTGACAGAGAACAGGAATCTCTTCACTTGAATGGCAAACCAAACCCTCTTTGCTTACCGAATTCCTTTTCATCCATCAAGGCTGAGATCCCATACCACCTCCTCTGTGAAGCTTTCCCAGTCTTCCCCTATGTCCCAGAGCTCTTCATCAAAACACTATTACTTTTCTTCCCACTCTGGTGATACTAGGTTTTGCTGTACACATACCCATCTTCCTCCTACTGGCCATGTCTTACACTTCTCACCTCCCCAGAAGTAACACAATGCTCCACACACAGTAGGTCCTCAAGCAAGGTATGCTGACTTAAATATGTCCTCAATAATCAACTTGTGGCTAAAATGTCAGAGCCAGAAAAGACTTTAAAGATCATCTATCGTCCCCCAATTTAGTAGTCTTGCTTGTGCTATCCAGAGAGTTAGCAGCAAACAAGTCTCCTGCCTCCTTCCCAACCACCAGGCCCCCACCGACACCTAGATTTACCCTCCTGTGCCAGCTCCAGTGGATTAGCAACAGTTGTCCCTGGCTCAAGCGGATAGCATGCCACAGTCAGTTAGCAACGTCTACCCCTGACACAAGATGGGGATATGGTAGAGGGTTGTCAGCTGACCGTGACATTAGACCATACTATTCACATCTATTAACATTATTGTTTACTGATAGATCCTGCAACCAGAACAAAATTTTGAAGTGATCCATTCCACATCCTTGCCAAATTTTCCGTACCCAGCCCTTCTCTCCTGCTCTGCCTGTTTTTCTCTCCAATTAGTTTGGAGTGTTCTTCAAGGGCAAGTTTTGAGTCTGGTTAATTTCTGCACTCCCACCACCTGCACATAATACAAGGTCCTATGAGTGTGTGTGGGGGGGAAATAAGTAAATTAAACTTGGTTCAACAATGATGGGTCCAGAAGGTAAGTGGGTGGACATGCAAATGGACAGTAGACTCTCAGATAACACTTCTCTAAATGTCCCGTCTGCATCAGCCTCACCAGGCAGGGTACAGAGAGAGCCTGGTTCCCTGGGGTTCCTGGATACAGGACTCTCACCCACCACTTTACGCGTGAGCTCACATTTCGGGGGTGCGGAAAGTGCATGCCCATCTTTCCAGCTGTGGGTTGGCACATTAGCAAAATATCCACAAAATATAGGTTTGGGGAAATCATCCTATAAAATAGAATGAACCATTTTCCAAAATAGAAAATTGCCCAATCGTTAAAGGATTGGTTTGTTTTGTTTTGTTTTTAACCATTCAAATATCCATGGTCTTTATTCCCAGTAGTCCTGTACCTGCTGTGTTACAGAGAAAGGGAAATGTGGATTTATTTGCTTTTTATATCCCTACTTTCTGTATGAGGCTCACATGCCAGCTATGTGTGAAGAAATATAAATATTCCAATTCACTTATAAAAGGATGTAGAGTTAGAATTCTGAACCTCCTGATTTCAATTGTTTACAAATTCTTTCTCCATGCTGCGATTTGTTCAAGGTATTTAATAAGCAAACGAGTCTATAAAAAGACAGAAAGCATATTGTTTTGCATTAAAGATGACCCTATGATCTCAAGCCTTTAAAAATATATTCTGCTTTTGCCTTTCCTAGAAGAAAGGAAACACTTTGATTTTTAGGAGGGAGGAAGGACAAAATGAAGTTGCATAAATTATAATAAAGAACCCCAAACAGAACAAAATATTTTTTAATTTAGTCTGTTTCAGTTCTAGAAGCTACTAAAAGTTGCCTCTCACAGCTCCATTTGTCCCTGTGTCTGAGAACCACAGAAATGGGTGGTAACTCATCCTGGGATATAGAACTCATGTTTGTCGGATGGGATGCTTGTCAGAACAAGAGCTGGATGCGGCTGGGACCCCAGGGCCAGGCACTGGCTTCAGGTTTTCTTGCGATCAGCTTTATCTTATTTGGGGAAATTCACATTTCCATGTTCCCTTAGGTGTGTTCAATCAAGCATCCACTCCTTATTCCAAATCATGGGCAAAGTACCTATTTGGTGCAAGGAACTGGGCTGGGCTGTGGGAACCCAGAAATGGATGAGATCAGTTCTTGCCCTCCAGACGCTGACAGCCAAAAGCAGATGCCCCCAACTCTACTGAGTACAATTCAAGGGGCCCAGTAGCAGGCTGGTGGGAGCTGGGTTGAGGATGGGAGGTGATACTGTGATCTATTATAAGAAATATATATTTGGTCTCTGTCCCTATTTCTGGCACAGGGCTACTAAAACCCTTGGAATTTCCTAAGTGATAAGAGCCATAAAAGTGTCTTAATATTCATAACAAACTCCTTGCAACCACGCCTAAGTTTATGTTAATGATGACTTTTGGAATTTTGGAAAGCACCTAAGGATGGGGGCTGGTTGTCATGGGAACAAACCATGTGACTGGAGGTTTCAGTGCCACCCAATCTTGACCTCCGGGGAAGAAGAGAGTAGTTGGAATTTAAATCCTTCATGAATGGCCAGCGATTTTATCAGTCACACCTATGTAACAAAATCCAACCCTCCATAGGAACCCAAAAGGATGGTTTTGTAGTGCTTCTGAGTTGATAAACATGTGAAGATGTGGGGAGGGTGGCATGCTCAGAGAGGGTGGGGAAGCTCCAAGACCCTTCCTGCACTCTTTGCCTTGTGCGTATCTTCCATCTTGCTGTTCCTGAGTTATATCTTTTTATGATAAACTGGTAACCTATTAAGCAAGATGTTTCTCTGAGTTCTGTGAGCCAAGCTAGCAAATTCATAGTGCCCAGGGAGGGAGTCATCGTAATCTTTGATCACTAGCTGGTGGGTCAGAAGTACAAGAGACAACCTGGACTTGCGATTGGCATCTGAAGTGGGGGGCAAGGCAGGCTCGTAGGACTGAGCCTTTAACCAGTGGGGTCTGATGCTGTCTCCAGATAGATGGTGTCAGAATTGAGTTGAATTATGTCTGGTGTCAGACAACTGCTTGGTGTAGGGAAAACCTCACATATTGTAACTGGTGACCAGAAACCTAAGGATCTGGAGACCTGGGAAACACAGACACAAAAAGTCACTTTCTTTCTCAGAGGCCTTCAAAGATATCTTTGTAAAGCTGATGGTGATTTTTTTTAAAATTCAGGGAGGCAGGCCAAGATGTGGCATAGGAAGACGCCGAACTCACGTCCTCCTGTGGAAATCTACAGCTGCAATATGGAATAATCTCCACTGGAAAAGAGCTGAGAACTAACTGAATAATTCCCTCCACAACAAGGGGATAAAGGACCACATCAAGATGGGTAGGAGAGTCAGAGAGGCGGTTTTGCCAAAAATCCCACCCCCAGTATGGCAGCCCACACTAGGGAGGGATCTCACAGGTCCAGAGCCTCTCCCAGAGGAGTGAGGGGTTCATGCCCCACATCAGGCACCCCACCCTTGGGACCTGCACCAGACAGATTAGACTTCAAAAATGTCTGGCTTTGGAAACCAATGGAGCTTATATCCAGGGGACTGCAGGGGCTGTGGGGATCTGAGATACTCCTTTCAAGGGGGCTCACACACTAACTCGCTAATCCTGGGACCCAGCTCAAAAGCAGCAGTTTGAAAGTGGTTAGATTATATGTGGAGGATACACTTTGCTAAACTTAAAGCATCTGCTGGAAGGGCAGACACCAGTTGAGGCTCTCTTGGGGTACAAGACGCTGACATGTGCCATTTTTGCGCTCTCCCTCTACCTTGCTAGCACAGACACAAACGTGCAAACACAGCCTCGCTAAAGCTACAGATGTGTCCCGCCCCAGTGCTGCTCTTCCCTGGCTCCAGTGAGGTCACAGCGTGCACTGCCCCCAGCACTCTCCCACAGCCTCACTAAGGTTGGCAGATGAATACAGTCCTCATAGGAGACATCCCTGGGTCCCCTGGCCATGGTGGCCAGAGGGGTTTGCATTTCTGGACTCCATGGGACTGTAACAATCAGAAAGACAACTCCTGGAAGCCTACTACACCCGGAAGACTGCACAGACAGCAGTCTTTCAGCAGTCTGCTGTGAGAAAGGCCCATCTTCTTACCCTAGAGCTTCAACCTGAGGGACAGGCGTCAGGTTCATTACACATCTAGAGGTTACAGAGGCACTCTCAGGGAACATAGGCAGGGAGAAACCACCTCTGAGCCCTCCTTCAGGCTAAGGGGAAGCTAAATGACACCTTAGACCAGATGGACTTAATAGATATATATAGAATATCCCATCCAAAAGCAGCAGAATACACATTCTTCTTCAAGTGCATATGGAACATTCCCCAGGATAGATCACGTGTTGGGTTACAAAACAAGTCTCAATAAAGTTCAGAGGACTAAAATCATATCAGGCGTCTTCTCCAACCACAATGGTATGAAACTAGAGATCAATTACAAGAAGAAAAACTGGGAAAATGACAAATATGTGGAGATTAAACAATATGCTACTGAATAACCAATGGGTCAATTAAGAAATCAAAGGGGAAATAAAAAAAATACCCTGAGACAAACAAAAATGGAAGCACAACAGTTTAAAATCTATGGGGTGTAGCAAAGGCAGTTTTAAGGGGAATTTCACAGAGACACAGGCCCACCTCAAGAAATAAGAAAAATCTCAAACAGCAATCTAACTTTACACCTATAGGAACTATAAAAAGAAAAACAAAAGAAGCCCAAAGTTAGTAGAAGGAAGGAAAAGATAAAGAGTGAATAGAGACCAAAAAGGTAGAAATGATCCCTGAATCTAAGAGCTGGTTCTTTGAAAAGATAAACAAAATTGACAAACTTTTAACTAGATTCACCAAGAAGTAAGAAAGAAGTCTCAAATAAATAAAATCAGAAATGAAAGAGAAGTCACAGCTGATACCACAAAAATGCAAAGGATCACAAGAGACTACTATGAACAATTATATGCCAACAAATTGCACAACATAGAAGAAATAGACAAATTCCTAGAAACATACAATCTTCCAAGCCTGAATCATGAAGAAACAGAAAATCTAAATAGATGATCACTAGCAAGGAGATTAAATCAGTAATAAAAAACCTCTCAATAAACAAAAGTCCAGACCCAGACAGTATCACTGGTTAATTCCACCAAATATTCAAAGATTTAATACCTTGGGGCACTTGGGTGTTCAGTGGGTTAAGCATCCAACTCTTGATCTCAAGGTCTTGTTCTCAGAGTTCGAGCCCCACATTGGGGCCTACTTAAAAATATATATTTGTATATATACACACACACACATTTGATAACTATCCTTCTCAAACTCTTCTAAATAATCAAAAAGGAGGAAACACTTCCAAACTCATTTTATGAGGCCAGCATTACCTGATACCAAAACTAGACAAGGATACCACAATAAAAGACTACAAGGCAGTATCCCTGATGAACATACATGCAAAAATCCTCAGCAACAAAAATATTAGCAGACCAAATTCAACAACACATTAAAAAAATCATACACCATGATCAAGTGAGGATTTATTCCAGGAATGCAAGGATGGTTCAACATCTGTAATCAATCACTGTGATACACCACATTAACAAAATGAAAGATAAAAATCATATGATCTTCTCAATAGATGCAGAAAAAAAGCATTTAAGAGAAATCAACACCTATTTATGATAAAAATTCTCAACAAAATTGGTATAGAGAGAACATGCCTCAACATAATAAGGTCCATATATGATAAGCGAACAGCTAACATCATGCTCAATGGTGAAAAGCTGAAAGTTTTTCCTCTAAAATCAGGAAAACGACAAGGATGCCCACTCTCACCACTTTTATTCAACATAGTATTGGAAATCCTAGCCACAACAAGTAAGTGGAAAAAAAGAAGCATCCATATGGGAAAGAAAGAAGTAAAACTGTCACTATTCTCAGATGACATGATATACTACATATAGGAAACCCTAAAGACAACTATTAAAAAACTGTTAGAACTGATAAATGAATTGAGTAAAGTTGCAGGATACAAAAATCAATATACAGAAATCTGTTGCATTTCTCTACACCAATAACAACCTATCAGGAAAGAATTAAAAAACAACCCCATTTACAATTACATCAAAAAGAATAAAATACCTAGGAATACATTTAACCAATGAAGTGAAGGACCTGTATTCTGAAAACTATAAGACATTGATGAAAGAAATTAAAGATGACACAAATAAATGGAAAGATATTCTGTGCTCATGGATTGGAAGAACTAATATTGTTAAAATGTCCATACTACCCAAAACAATCTGCAAATTCAGTGCAATCCCTATCAAAATTCCAATGCCATTTTTCACAAAACTAGACCAAACAAATTCTAAAATTTGTGTGGAAAGACCCCAAGTTGTCAAAGCAATCTCTAGAAAGAATAACAAAACTGAAGATATCATGTTCCCTGTTTTCAAACTATACTACAAAGCTACAGTAATCAAAACAGCATAATTGACCTAAAAACAGACACAGAGATCAATGGAACAGAATACAGAGCCCAGAAAGAAACCCATATATGTGGTCGATTAATTTATAACAGTCAATAATTGTGTTGGGAAACTGGACAGCCACATGCACAAGATTGTAACTAGATCATTTCTTACACCACACACAAAAATTAACTCAAAATGGATTAAAGACTTGAATGCAAGACCTGAAACCATGAAACTCTTAGAAGGCACATAGGCAGTAAGCTCCATTGGTCTCGTGTTGAATTTTTGGTTCTGACTCCAAAAACAAAGGCAACAAAAGCAAAACTATACAATGTTTGGGACCACATCAAACTAAAAAGCTTCTTCGCAGCAAAGGAAACCATCAACAACACGAGAAGGCAACCTACTGAATGGGAGAAAATATTTGCAAATCATGTATCTGATAAGGGGTTAATACCCAAAATATATAAAGAACTCAACTAAACAATAAACAAAACATCCAGGTAAAAAATGGGCAGGGGTGCCTGAGTGGCTCAGTCAGTTAAGCAGCCAACTCTTGATTTCGGCTCAGGTCGTCATCTCAGGGTCATGAAATGGAGCCCCACGTCAGGGTCCATGCTCAGCGGGGAGTCTGCTTGTCCTTCTCCCTTTCCCTCTACCCCTTCCCCCACTCTATCTAAAATAAATAAATACATCTTTTTAAAAAAACGGGTAGAGGATCTAGATAGACATTTTTCCAAAGAAGACATACAGATGATTAACAGGTACCTGAAAAGATGTTCAACATTACTAATTATCAAGGAAATACAAATCAAAACCAAAATGAGATATCACCTCATACCTGTTAGAATGGCTAATAACAAAAAAACAAGAAATAACAAGTGTTGGAGAGGATGTGGAAAAAGAGAACCCTCGTACACTGTTAGTCGGAATATAAACTAGTGCAACCACTCTGGAAAACAGTATGGAGGGTCCTCAAAAAAATTAAAAATAGAACTACCTTATGATCCAGTTCTACATCTGGACATTTATCCAAAGAAAATGACAACACTAATTCAGAAAGATTTTGCCACTCTCCGTTCATGGCAGCATTATTTACAATAGCCAAGACAGAGAAACAACCTACGTGTCCATCAGTGGGTAGGTGGATAAAGAGGATGTGGTGTGTATACACAATGGAGTATTACTCAAGCCACTTGCAACAACATGGATGGACCTTGACAGTATTATGCTACATGAAATAAATCAGAGAGAGAAAAGCAAATACCATATGATTTCACTTATATGTGGAATCTAAAACACAAAACAAATGAGCAAAACAGAACTCATAGATACAGAGAACAGATTGGTGGTCATCAGAGGGGAAGGGTGTTGGGGTGGACACAATGAGTAAAGGAGGTCAATTGTGTGGCGACAGATGGTAACCAGACTTACTGAGGTGATCACTTTATAGTGTATGCAAAAATCAAATTTTTATGCTATATGCCTGAAATTAATATCATGTTATATGCCAATTTTACCTTAATAAAGGTAAAATTTAAAAAGTGACTACCCCATGACAAGCCCCACACTGGGTGCTCCTCAGATGCTAGCTCATTTTATCATTTACTCTCAAGGGACTGACCCTCTAGGATGTGAGTAAATTTCTCAAGACCTGGAATCTGTATGTAGCTGACCAAGATCCAACCCAGCACTTCCAGCTCCAGACCCTGGGATGCTCTCTTCCCTGCACCACATTCTGCCTTAAGAGATGAATCCGGGGCATCTTTAAATGCCCAGCTGATTTCCAGACTTCAAATGAATCAACATGTCTGCAGAGTGTGTATTGGAAAGAACCCAGGAACTAGCTGAGTGATCCAATCACTTTATCTTGCAAGAGAGGAAATAGGGCCCAGGGAGGGGAATTGCCCTGCCCAGAGTCACACAGCCCTTAGAATCCAGGTCTTCCAACTCAGGGCTCCGCGTGCAACTCCATGCCACACGCATGCTCTCCCTTCCCTCCCTCCATCTTTTAATGACGTTTGGATACCAAGTCAAAAACTATCTCGGTGGAGTCCCTGCAAATATTTTCCATTTGGTTTGCAGGTTAGAGAGATTCCTGCCTCGTGGTTTTAGACAATTTACGCTTCCATTCTCAAAACAGATTTTTCTCCTAATAAAGGCTTTTATTACTATTATCCACCTGTCATTACCAGGCATTAGACAATTATAGAGCACAGACTGGCTCTCCCACCATGAACCTTCCCCTCTGCTTTCGGCAGGGGGAGGGGCACACATAAACAGAACATTTCATTAAAAAAATAGAGACGAATCTTTAATTTTTTTTTTAAGCACTGCCAAGACTGCTACCTACGCTTTTTAAAACTTTGTTGTGAAAAGTCATTGGCGTGAGTGAGAGGGGGATAAAAAAAAAGTGTGGGCTAGAAGCCGTCTCCAGCCCCATTTTGATTGCCAGACGATTGACAAAATAATTTGTACCCGTCGATGCTCATGAAGGGAATTTTTACAATGGATTTGCCAAGCAGATTTTTAATTTTAATCAGTAATGAAAAAATGACAACACGGATCACAACAAGACATCAGCTGCTGAGCGGGCTTTGCAGTCCCTGTCAGGCAGCCTCCATCAGGGACCCGCACCTCCGTGAACATCAATCACCAGTTTCAAACTCCTGTACATCTTCAGGATTTAATTAGACATTTAAGTTCTTTACCCGCAATTTGCAAAATTGTCACTTACCAAAAGTGCAAGACACTAAAAAATGTTCTGCATGAGTCCCGGGAGCCTGTTTGTTTACCTCCCGCCCTGGGGAGGACTGCAAGGTATCGGACACTCTCTCTCCCGGTTGCGGCTGCTGACCCACAGCTACAGATCATTTTCAAAAAGCAAACACTTAAAGGTTGTTGATTATGGTAAAAAGCAGCCCAAACCATTGTGGAAGGACACGGGAGAGGAGGAATGGATGTGACCGTGGTTTGTTCTCTTTGCGCAAGCTTATTCTGAAACCATCTCGGTCATGATGACTGGCCCTGGTCTGGAAAACAGAAGGGCTTTAGAAGCAGGTTGGTGTCCTGGCTCCATCGCGAACCAGCTGTGTGGCCCTGAGCCAATCGCTACTCCTCTCTGAGCCTCGGCTTCCAATAAGCCCAGAAATAGATATGTAAAAATAAAGAAATAAGCAGCCTTCATTAATGAACTGCAAGAACCTACATAAAGTTCCTGTAGCATGCTTTATAGAGGTTAACTCCACCTTGCTTAGGGGATCAGGAAATGTCCCACCCATCTGAAGAGGGATGTACCATGCAGGTCGTGCGAGTGAGAGACAGCTCAGCATTCCTACCTATTGTGGCCAAGAGGAAGGCTCCTGACAGCCAGGCTGGCTGGCCCGCCCTGTGACCGCCTGTCCAGGATCACTGGCCAGCAGCCGTGACCAAAGACATGCACGACATAGAGTATATTTTGCCATCTGGGGCTTTCATCTTCCACCTTCAAAAGCCCCTAAAGCTGGGTTGCTTTGAAATCTTTGGAGCTTGGGGTTTTTCATTCTGTTTGGTTTTCTGGTCTAGATAAAACGAGTTATTCTTGGTTTAATTTTTCACTGATGGGAGAGTAGGTTGGAGGATGAAACTCCCAAGGTTCACTGAGGCTCTTAGCTCAGGTGCAGCGCTCAGGAAGCAGATTGGAAAATAAGCAGCACCTTCTCCTTTAAGAGAACCTTGGCTTAGGGAGGTGCATTATTGAAAAGAACATAAAAGGTGGATTGTGAAAGCCTATTACTCACAGATAAGAAATGCACCCCAGGCGAAGCTGAGGAGCACAGACTTCTTTTCTAGCTGAAGTTTCTTTCAAGTGATGGTTGGCCCCCACCCCTAAGAGTGGAGGGACGGGAGGGATGTTCTCACCTTGCACTCCAGTCTCCAAGTACGATGGACAAGCGCCCCAAACTACAAGTGTTAAACCAATTTACTAGTCAAAACTGACAAAATGTGCTTTACAGTTTCACCCCTACCAAGATTACCTGTCCTCACCTGGGCGAATCCCCGCTGCTTTCCTGAAGGAGACAGACAAGGCGCTGTCTCATTCCCCACTAGCCATCGTGGCAATCTTGTCTTCGGAGCGACCATCAGGGCCTTTCCCACGAGGATGCAGTCTGTCCCGTCTGCACTGCGGACTCACAGAACCCACAGTCCATGAATCAATGTCGGCAGGAACTGAGCCTTGGCAAGTCCAGGCTGGGGCTCTGAGGCCGGCGGCTCTAACCCCACTCAGGTGCCAAACCACTGTGTGACAGAGGCAAGCCACCGCCCCCCTCTGGGCCTCAGCTTCCCCATCTGAAAATCAAAGGTGCTGTTAGGATGACCACTAAAATTCCTTCCACCCCACAATGAGCCCTTGATTCTGTGAAGCCATGACACTAATCTAGGGAGAAACAAACTAACACAAGTTTAGAATCTGTAGATCTAGCTTCGAATTCTAACTCTGCCATGAGTTTCGGCCTCTGTGTGTGTGAGCGTGTGTGTGCGCACCAAAGGTGTTGCCTCCTCCAAGAAGCCCTCCCTGATTTCTCTTCCCTGGGCTCCCGGGGGAAGGGCCTCTCAGGAGTGCCTGACCCAGATCCACCTGTACCATCTCACAGCTTTGCCACAGCTCCTTCCTGGGGTGTTAGTGGGAGCCATGCTGGGGGCTTTCACTTCATAATGTCACGGTCTGTTGACCTGTCCATCCCTCATCGGGTCTTGGGCCCTTTCATCTCTTTTATGGGCCCAGGTCCCCAGGATCCTCCTTACATTTTTGTGTGTGTTCTCCTCTGGTTCCATCAATTTTGCCTCTATCAGCCTGCACCTGCAACACCCTTTAGGGGACAGGTCTGGGCTACCTGAGCTGCCTTATCTGCATTCAGAAAGTCTAAGTGCCCAGAAGTTTACCAGTCCCTTGGAAAGTCTTTGGCTGGTGCCTGGCCCAGCTCCCTGGCCTTCGGTCCTATGAGCTCAGAGGTACAACTTGTGCTCCAAAGCGCCCCTGTGGGATCAGGCTGAGATGGGGGTTTGCCTGAAATCACGTCCTCGCTGAGCTTCTCCCCTGTCCTCTTCTCATCCCTACCCCTGCCTCTTACCAGCTTCTCCTGGGAGCACTTCCTTAACACATGGTTCTTGTGTGTGGATCTGTTTCTGAGCAGCCAAAGCTAAAACATCCCCATTGCTAAGGAAGAGTGTGGCACACAGTAGGTGCCCCTCAACACATGTTTGTTGAATGAATGAGTGTATATCTCCCCGGACTCAGTAAGTGTTGGCTGGACACGTGAATTATTTCATAGAGATGGAAAGCCAGGTTAGGCCAGAGGAGGTCTTCCAGAAGAAGTCTACCTTGGAATATAAGCCCCACGAGAGTGGAGATTTGTATCAGGTTTCATCGCATCCACAGAGCCTGGCCCATCATGGGCTCTCAACAAATATTTATTGACTGGAAGAGCAAATGTAGTTCGCCCTTTTGCTGCCGACAAGTGCAGCATCCTCCAGTTAAACATCTACTCTGTTTGAAAAGAACCCTGGGACTTGGCTTTCCACCCTGATGCTGAACAGAGCCTGGGCCCCTTCTTTCCAGACTCCTCCCTCCCACCGGAGCCATGGCCTATGACCAGGACCAAGCAGGGCTGCAGGACAGCTAGGCCCATCTCAGCACAAGTGTGTTCATGGCCCACACCCAGAAAAGACGCCCCTGGGCAGCATCACCCTGGGTGACCTGCCTGGAACTGAGGGAACAATGGCTGGGCAGAGCGATGCCAGCCCTCCGTGGGCCGAGGCGGGCTGGGGCGGCAGGTTCACACACTTCAGACATGTGTGTGAGCGCCCTTCATAATAGGGCTTTGTCCGGGCCCCAGTGAGCCAGCGTCTGCAAAGCCCTGGGAGGGTGCAGGCGGCGGCCCACATACACAACGCCACCCTCCAGCTCTGGGAGGCTTGGTCCAGAGTCTGCAAACACAAGGACTTCCAGGGAGCGGACGAGCTGATCCTAGGACCCCGCCTGCCAACACTTCTCTGTGGGGCTAGAAGTATACAAGGACTTACTCCCCGACAGTTTGGAAACAAGTCTTACTCCCTGGCCATTTGAAAAGAAGGACATGATGTGGACCATAAGGAAGAGGGAGGAAATCTCCAACCACTGAACACTTACTGGATACCAGGCTCTGTGCCATGTAGTCTATCTTCCTTTATCTCATCTCACCTCTGTGAGTGAGGAGGGCATCATCATAACTGGTATACAGATGAGCAAACTAAGCTCTGAGCCGGAGAGGGACTTGTCCACCCTCACCAGGACCCCAGGTGTCTCTGCCTCCAAGGCCTGTGCTCTTGCCCCTCCCCCACACAGATGTGCAGAGGCCTCCTCCTCCTCCCTCCCTAAACATCCGCCACCCCTCACCTCTGTCAGAGCAGTCCCAGCTGGGTGGATGGTGCACATGGACTTGGCAGGGCATCCAAAATGTGATTTATATTTTATTAAAGTCTGAGGACTAAAAACAGAGATTCTTTACCGAAAGAAAGACAACAGAAAGCATGATAGGAGAGCTACAGGAGAAGGGGAGAAGGGTGGTGTGATGGCGGCCTGAGTGTTAGAAGCAAAAAGACCTGGGCTCAAGTGACAGCTCCACCACGTCCAAGCTGTGTGACCTAGGAGGAGTTCCTTAACCTCCTGAGCCTCTGCCCCGTCACATGCCCTCCTACTACACCTAGGAGCATCACAAGAATGGTCTTGTCATATGACAAATACCCGATGAAGGTTTCCTATTAATATTACTATTGACCATCATCCTCCTCATGTTTCTAGACCCAGTTCTGCCACTTATTGGCTGGGGAATTTAGACAAGGGGGTTAGTGTCTCTAGGTCTCGGTTTCTTCATCTACAAAATGGAAATATAGATCTCCACCATGGAAGACCACGAGGGTTAAGTGAGGTCATGTGCATTAATACTCCTAGTGTGGCGCCCAATGGACACACACGTCAGCAAATCGTACCATCAAAACCCTACCAGTTTTCATTTGGCAGATCAACTGACTATGGCCAGTCCTCAAAGGTAGCAATGACAGTCACCTCAAGTGCACGTTGTGTCCACCTCCAGGGGCATCCATGTCCTGGGGAAGTATCTTACAGCAGCTCCCAAAAGCCGACTGGTCATCTAGTCCTACCTCCGCGTTCAGTAGCATCCTTTGGTAGCTTGAAATTGTCTGGGGTAAAAGTATTGACACCATGGAAATTGGCAAATTGCTGCAAATCAGGAATTTCCCCCCAAAACGCTGGTTGTTACACATTAACAGCACACCACACCACTGATTATTTCACTTCCTCTGACAACCTCAAGATAACGTATAACAACCAGACAGCACAGACCCCGTCCTGCTGGAATGCACAAGAGATTTGAGACCACAGCTGAGATCCCGGCCTTGGGTCCGAGAGGTCCATTTCACAAACGAGGAAATGCAGGGCCAGACCCCATTTCTCAACACACTCTTGAGTCCTCAGGGGAATGACACCAGGCCATTAAAATCACAGGAACCATCAGAAGGTGCTTAGCAAGGATGCACAAACTGCCAGTTGAAGGATCACAACCCCTACACTGTCAGAGGCAGAGCCGGGGCCAGCGTCCAGAGGGCACTGTACCTTGGGAAGCAGCCAAACCCTGATCCATCCCACTCAGACAGCCAAGGGGGAAAGGTCAGTCTCCCAGCGATCGATTATCTGCAGGAACTATCCCCGTGCACACACCAGAAATGTAGACGCTGAGCCAAGGAAGCAGCCTTGCCCTTGGTCCAAAAAGCTGTCTGCCGGCCACAGGAGGGGAGAACGTGCTAGGAGAGAGAGACGTGAACGCCAAGGCATAGCTCTAGTCGCTGTAGGACACGCTGCCCTGCTGGCTTCAGCCCTGCCTGCCACTCTTCCCAGTGCTGGGGCTACCCCTCCCGGACCCCCTGCCTCTCACAGCAGCCTCTCCTTTTATTAAAAGGTTTTATTTATTTATTTGGCAGAGAGAGTGAACGGAAGGGAGAGGGAGAGAGAATCTGAAGCAGACTCCTCACTGAGCATGGAGCCCGACTCGGGGCTTGATCCCACAACCCTGAGATCATGACCTGAGCTGAAATCAATAGTCGATGCTTAACCCACTGAGCCTCCCAGGTGCCCCTGCAGCCTCTCCTTTGTCCTCCTTTGAGGTAGCTCATGTTTACTGAACACTTGGCTATATGACAGGCCCAAAGTGAGTGCTTCCGTGCATCCCGACACCTCATCCTCCCAGTGCCCAGGAGGTAGGCACTGCCAAGTCCTCGTTCTGCAGCTGAGAAAGCAAGGCTCAGAGAGTTTGAATAACTCAGCCAACATCACTCAGCTAGGTGACTTTGATAGTCAACAATAGAAACTCCAGGGCCCAAGGAAAAAGCCAACCAGTACATATCTGTCAAGCTAGTGAATGAGTGACTAAAGGTAAGAGTTTTTTAAACTGTGAATTTTTTAAAACACAAATTTGATCTTGTTCCTGCCTTGCATAAAGCCCTTCCAAGCCACCATGACCTTCAGACTGAGCCCAAGCTCCTCGCCTGGCATTCGGAGCTCCCGTGGCTGCCCCACACACCTGCAGCACTCTCTGCCACTGCCCAGGCAGCATTGGAGGCCCCCAAGGGTGCTACCAGCGCCCTCCCAGGCCACCATGCTTCATGAGCTCCCAGAGAACACCCTCCACAGCACCTGCCTTGGCAATCCACAAAACCGTGGTTGGCCTTTCACTCCCATCTATGTACGGCCTCCTATGAAGGCTTCCAGACCCTCCCAAGCAGACTCAGCAACTATTTCTCCACTTCCAAGATACCTTGGTCCAGCTCCTAAGTGGTTGTCCATGGCCTTCCCGCCTTCCCACTCGTCCTTGGGGTCCCAATGTCTGGGGTTGAAATATGTCCCTCCAAAATTCCTATGTTGGAGGCCCAACACCCAGTACCTCAGCACATGATCATAGTTGGAAAGAGAGCCTTTACAGAGTTAAAGTGAAGTTTTCAAGTTAAAATGAAGTCATCAGAGTCGGCTCTAATCCAATATGATGGGTGTCCTTCTGAGAAGGGGACATTTAGACACAGAGAGACACACAGGGAGATCACCACGTGAACATGAAGACAGCATTGACAAACAAAGGAGCGAGATCAGAATAGATTTTTCCTCAGCCCACGGAAGGAACCAACCCTGGGGGCACCTTGATCTTGGACTTCTGGCTTCCAGAACCATGAGACAACCCATCTCTGTCGGTTTTACTCACCCAGGCCATAATACTTTGTCATGGCAACCCCCAGAAACTAACCCAGCTGGAGCCAGCACTGGACTCTCAAGCTTGTACCCCACGCCCACCTCAGTGCCCGAGTCTGAGGAGTGGACATTCGGGTAAGTAAAGGGACAGGTGAGTACAATGTTTTGAGGTCAAAATAATAGACTTTTTACCAAATTAACTGATAACTGAGGCCTTTTTTTCTTCTGCTGGCCAGGCAATTTTCAAATAATACACCCTGGTAAAAAGAAATGGGGCATGAAGCAGGGGGCTTCATTCATCCAAGAGGATTTATTGAGCACCTGCTATATACCTAGGCCAGGCTTCCATATGTGCCTAATGCTCTGGAGCAAAATCAAAGAGTTCCACTGCAGTAGAAGACTTTTTCCACCCCACCTTCTCTCTCTCTCTCTCTCCCTCTCTCTCTCTCACACACACACACACCATCAATGAGCAGAATTTTCTCAGTTTCAAGTTCTTCCTGTCCTAAATTTCTCTTAAACTTTTGACTCTTTGTGCTAGTAGAAGATATCACCTATCATACTTCAAACTAGACTTAGTGTATTTCATCATTTTAGGCTTAAAATGCCAACAATGTTTCACGACATTCTGCAAAGTACATCACGACCCTTTCTATTTTTAACTTGACAACCTCAGTTAAACTGCTTTTTAACTGCCGTTAAAAAAAAAAAAAATTTGTTTGTTTTGAGGGGCTAAGTTGGAGTTTATATATCCATCAGCAATTCAAGAAACATTGTTCAGTCCTACTATGTGCCAGGCACACGTGAGCGCCGGGCACAGAGCAGGTGAGGCTCCTGAGAGGAGAGGTCGTGTCTCCACAAAGACCTCCCAGGCCCACTGCATGAGGGGCCAGTGTGGGCACTAAGGGGAAGACAGTTGCATGGGACCGTCCTTGTCCTAGATCCACCTGCGCTCTGCCCACCAGTCCAGCAAAGCTCCGGTTCCTGGACAGTTGAGGGGCAGGTGGTCAGGCCAAGCGGGGGGATGAGCTTTAGATGCCCTGTGCTGCCAAAATAGGGAATTCAAACCTCATATGAGCACATCAGTCAGGAAGTGACCAGGAAAGGTCCAAAGCTGGTAAGGCCAGGCCTGTTGGATAGGAAGGCAGGAGATCAGAGAGGCTGCCCCGATGTATCTCCAAATCCTCACAAAACTGCAATTCATTATGGGCACGTCTATCTGCCCGCTTACACTGTGAGCCATTTGAGAACTCTGCCTGCATCCCTGACCTACCCTGGCCCCAGGTGAGCTCTTGGCAAATGCTGCTGGGACTGAACTATTTCCAGCTAGGGTCACAGCAGGACAACAAGGTGGGGTGTGGCTCACCCTGAGCTCTTGGGACTCTGCCTCTCCCAACCCAGTGCTCCCCAGCCCACCCAGCACAGGACCTGGCCCCTTTCCCTAGGGCCCCAAGTTGGAGGAGATGAAACCAATAGGTCCTGAGCAAGCACTGTGCGCACGCGCTCACTGGGGGCCTCCTGTCTGCTGCGAGACGGCAAGACCTCACACACCTGTGCGTGCTACTGGGACACGCTATTCTCACACCTCAAGTCTGTCTAGCTCCAGTCGGACTCTTCCGGCTGTGCCAGGCTCCATCACTCACGAGCCAGACGGTGATAGCGATTACCGTGATGACAGAAAGCCTGAGATGGCACACTCTCCATGAGCCTGGCACTGTCCTCTCCAACCTGAGGGAAATGTCGTTATACCCATTTGACAGTCGAGTACACCGAGGCACAGAAAGGATGAAGACCTTGCTGGAAGTCTTGCAGCTGGTAGATGGCCAGGCCATCTCTCCCCACTCCTCCCCCCAGGACTCTGACCCCCTCTGCAAACCTTCCAGCAACACTTGCCCCCCGTGTGCTGTGGGCTGTTGGGAGCCAGACAGCTTTACCCTGTGGGTCTTGTGGGAGCCACCCTCATACAGGCCCTTTGCTGTGGAAGCACCTCGTGGGGGAGCTCGGACTCCCGGGGCCAGGAGCTCACGGAACAGGGATTCCCATGTCAGGCAGAGCAGATGAAGGTGGTTGGAGGTCAGTGGGCCTTGTCAGGAAGTTGGATCCACTTTGTAGAAAAGTCACTCAGATGCAGAGACCAGAACCTGCTGGAAGGGGGCAAAGGACAAAGAGCTTTCATCGACCTCCCTGCCAGCTAAATACATACCTCCCACACACGCCTGTCAAAAGGCAAAGGAGGGGCTCCTGCACCCTGGCCTAGCTAAAGGAGTGCAAGTTTTGGAGACTGGTCCAAACCCAGTTCCTGCCATTTGTGAGCTGTGTGACCCATAGAACATCATGGAACCTCTCTGAGCCTTATATGCTGCAAAGAACAGAGGTGGAAATATTTTCAAGGCTTATGTGTAATTGAAAAACATTTTCTCCCACAGTACTGAGTAGTTTGTAGGAAAGGCAAATTCTCTTTTGTCTGGAAGGAAGGTAGAGCCTTCAACTGGTTCTTTTCCTCCCCTCCCCACCCCTCCTATCTTCAGTGGACCAGGCCCCTCCAGCTAATCCTGCTGTGCTGAATCCATGGGGAGGATGCTGAAATGGGTGACCTGAGTCAGGGCTTCCTGGGTCCCCCAGGAGTCCCAGCTGCTGGGCCCTGACTTGCCCCTTGGCCTCTGGGAGGAAAGGGAAAGAAGCACAGTCCTCCACTGCACCCCTGGCTCCGGACCCTTTACCTGCCTCGGGGACCCTCCACGCAAGTCTCCAAAGACACTGTTCTTCCATTTTACGGATGAGGAAACCAAGGCTTAGATTGTTGAAATCAACCATGGACACATCAGGATCCAAATCTAACGCAGTAGAACCCCAACACCCAGCCACACACCCTGGGATCCGTGAGCAGCCCAATCTCACGGCACCTTCACTGTGCTCGCACCAGGGCCGGAAATGAGATGCGCTCCTCTGCTGGAAACAGGCAAGAGCCGCCCAAGCCCTGCCAATCATCCGGCAGAACATATGCATCTCAAGGATGGAACAGTTGTATGCTCTTTTTTCCCCAAACTTAATATTTTGCATGTTCCTCTCTCAAACACCACAAACCTTCCTGTCGCCATGTTGCATAAGCCCCAGAGCGATTTTCTTTCTTATGTTTTACCCCACACAGCGGCTGTCTTCTGAGAAAAGAAATCGACCAAGGGACAAAATCTTGTAAATATTCCAGCCATTCACTTATCCAGCATAATTACCATGCAAGGAGCAACATTTGGGCCTCAACTCACTAGCAGATAACTCACTTCATTATGCAATTAGCCAACACGCAGTTAGCGGGGTTTCAATGCATGCAAGCTCACGGGGGCAGCACAGGGTTCCAGGAGACCCTGTGTACCGGGACAGACACAACAAAGTGCTACCTGGCCCAGGGAAGATGCCTAGAGAAGGTTCATTTGGAAAAATGAAGGTGAGCTCCTGAAATCTTGGAATCCACCTCCTCCTCTCCATCCAATCTTTTTCCACAGGCCCCGGGACTTAGCTTGGGGTGCTCTAACAATGCAGACGGGATGTTCTAACTGACAGATGCTTATTTCTATTTATTCTGGAGGCTGGGAAGTCCAAGATCAAGATGCCAGCTGACTCAGTTCCTGCCAAGGTCCCTCTTCCTGTAGACAGCCACCTTCCTACTGTGTCTTCCTGTGGTGGGAGAGAGCGCTTGGGTGTCTCTTCCTCCTCTAATAAGGGCACCAGCCCTAATGATTTAGGGCCTCACCCTTATGACCTTCTTTCACCTTCATCACTTCCCTAACTCCAAATACAGTCACACTGGGGATTAGGACTTCAATCTATGAATTTGGGGTGGACACAAACTTCAGTCCACTTGGGGGCTGAGTCTACCCCTCGCCACTTGTAAATGTAGAACAAAAGCAGAGGTATGTGCATGAACCCGTAATTCTTCCAACCACCCTCTAAGGCGGACGTTGTCCTGGCTCACTTTACAGCAGGGCAAAGTGAAGCTTGGAGAGGTTGGAGGTCTTGCATTGGGTCGTACCAGCTTCAAACCCACCACTGAAAAGCACCAGAGTGCATGCCCATGCTTCTCAAACCTCCTGCACCGAAACCACTCAGAATGACTTAAAAATAAAGATTCCAGGACCTACCCCAGATGGACTGAATCAGAATCTCTGGAGCTTTGGCTAAGGAATCTGGATTTTTTTTTTTAAACACGCCTCCTGAATGATTTGTATAGACAGTGAAGTTTGGGAATCACTGAACGGCATGCCACCTGATGAGTTAGTCCAGGAAAGAGTGCACCTGCCACGTTTTCAGCACCCATTTCCCAAGCCCAGAGCTCCACTTCTGCTGTCACACTGCTGGTGTTTTGCTTGCTGTTTAGGACAATATGCATTCAACACACTTCTAAGAGCCAGCCCACACCCTTCGTCCACTCCTCCCAAAGAATCCTTTCCCTCCAGTTCTGACTGAGCGTGTCATTCTGTTCAGAGCTGGTGTGCGGTCTTTTTCTTGATGACACCAGCAGGAATGAGGCATCTTCTCTACCAAATTAATTACGTCCGTCATCACTAAAAGAAACCCACTTAGCCCCGTCAAGCCTAGCAGGTGATGGGGATGCCCAGGCCATACGCCCGCATCAGCAACAGAAACTGACTGCAGGGGAAGGGGTAGAGGAGAGGCTCCAGGACTTGATGTCATCAGCCAAGGATGAGGAGCAACCTGGACTCAGGAAAACCCAGGTTCAAGTTCTGTCTGCCTTTTGCAAGCCTTTTGCAAGCTCCCGGCTCAGTGGGGAGTCTACTTCTTACTTCTCCCTCTCCCTCTGCCTGCTGCTCTCCCTTCCCCCTGCTCATGCTCTCTCTCCCTCCCTCTCCCGCTCTCTCTCAAATAAATAAGTAAAATCTTAAAAAAAAAAAAAAAAGACAAAGTGAGGAACTAGGCATATACATTGCTTCCAAATTCCAAACATGCCAGGTAGATGCAAGCATTTGGATTTATTTTGCACTCCAGAGTAGAGCTTCTTTGTTTTTAGAGGAAGAGGGAAACAAAGAAGGTGGGGAAGAAATGATTGTTTAAAAACAATGTACAGTCTTTCGAGGTGTATTTAAAAATGGTAAGAGACTGAGAGAAAGGAGAGAAGGACAGGGTGTTTCCCGAATCCCCACAGGCTCCTGTCACTGTGATCTAAGGCTGACTGATTTCACCCTGACCAGCAGGGTCACGGGCATCTGGCCCTTCCCCTCCTCCACTCACCTGTGCTGGTCACAGCCCAGACCCCCAAACTCCTACCTCCTCTCCCAATACTTACACACACACACCCCAGGCGGAGTCTTTGCCATGCTGTTCCATCCGCCTGATGCTTTTCCCACAAAGAGCTGCCTGCTCACTCCCTCCTCCCTCCAGGCTCTGCTCAAATCTCATCAGCCAGGAGCTGCTAGACCGACGCCCTGCCTGCCCCATGTACAGGGACCACCGTCTGGCAGCTAGCGTGCTAACTTGTCTCCTCGCCAACGTCCACTTCTGCCCCGTGAGCACCCGGACTTTGTGTATTCACACCCCCAGCAACCTGAACACTGCCTGGACACTCAATAAATACTTGATCAATATTGCTTTGTTAATTAATCAGTCACGGGCTTTATCTCATTTTATCTCCACGTCCAGCCTGACAGGTGGGTGTCCTTGTACAGCTTTTGTAAATAACAAAAATGAGGCTCAGAGAAACTGAGCAACTGGCTGAGGCCCCACAGCCAGCACGTGGCAGCAGGGGGTGCCAGGAATTCAAATCCAAGTTTGTCGGGATGCAACGCACAAATCTCAGCATTTCACCCACAGCCTAGAGGGGAAGGTACAGAATCGATGAGCTATGTGTCTGAGGACATACTAGACTAATCAGAAGACCAATGAAACCCCTTTCTGAGCTTTCGATCTGGACATAAACCACAGGGAATAAACCTTTGGCTTCGCACTTCACTACCTACAGCAAGAGAGCCCCCTTCCCAGGGCTGTGGGATGTGAGGAATCAGAACACTCTGGGGTCCCCAGGGGTGAGCTCAGAGCATGGGAGAGAGGAGGGCCCTCTCTGTAAAGTCACCAGACGAGACAGAAACCTCACAGGTCCACACTGAGGGTTTGGGAAGGTGGGGGAGCAGATCTTTGCTGAGGATCTGCTCTACCCAGGCTCGCAGAGCCCCTTCCCTTCCCTTCCACCCCTCTTCTTGCCCTCTCAACGGCTGTGAATGGCAGAGGTCACTGACTCTGTCCACACCTCCAAGGGGCACCATTCATGTGGCCGACTCTGTGGGAGGTGCCCCTGTAGTGTGCGTGCGCCATGGCCACCCTGGGCATCATTCCACTTTAGAGACAGGAAAACAAGGGCTCAGAGATGGGTCCTGCCTTATTTAAGGTTCCCAGTTGAACCACTGAGGCAGGATCCAAACCCGCGCACACAGCCCACACTTAGCCCATCGCCACCACACCCCCCTACGCTCCCCACTCAAGCATATTATTTCACTAGGTCTTTGCCATGACCCACGGAAAGTTGTGTTATAAAGGAGCAAACTCCCCAAATCAAAGGACTGTGACAGGGACAGCCTCCAATGTGACTCTCAACCTAATGAACCCACTATTTTACTGTAATCACAGCCATCTCAAAGGAAAGGTAAGACTTGCTGCAGTTTACCCTCAAACACTGTATAAGTTGGCAGCAACCCACCAGACATACCAGGACCAGAAGAAGGGAGAACTATCTAGAGTAGGTAGAAAGGCCCCCACTCTCACCCCACACCCTTGTCAATCAGGCTCTGAGTGACCGAGTCCACCGGCACGTGGTCGGCTTGCCCACAGCTCAGAAGTGGTGAAATCAGAGCCAGAATCCAAGCCCTCCTGACACCACACCAGGCTGTTTGCCCCATACTTCCCTGCCCACTGGTGTCTCATTTATGCACACAGTGACCCGCCCACCAACTCCCAGGGCATTTTCCAGAACAGCCACAGTATTTCCCATCAGAGCCTTGCCTCTCCTCCATTAAGGGCTGCAGTCCATGTCCCCACCCCTTGCCCCTGGTGGCCCTGGAGAGTGTCTAACAATGGAGGACAGCGTAAGTACAGCTGCGTGACCTCTGAGGCTTGGTCGTAGAGGGCAAGGCAACCTCCTCGGGTCTCACAAGACACTCACCCTGAGAACCCAGCCACTATGAGGATGCCTTCAAGTGGCCCAGCCAGCCAGCATCTGACCACAACCCCTGGCACGTCCTGAGCGAGAACCGCCCAGCTGAGCCCAGCCACCCCCACAATCAGGAGAGGCGATGATGATAAATGAGTATTGGTTTATCCCCCCAAGCGTGGGGTGGTTTGCTGCAGCAACAGACAACCAAAACACTCACCTTATAAAGGAGGAACAGCCTCAGAGTCATGCTGTGACACGTCCAAAGGGAGAGGTCAAACCACGCTGCGTGTCTGACCCTCGGCTCCTTCCCAGGAGCAGATAGGAGGTAGAGGCCACTGCTTTGCCCCTTCTTCACTCCATTGCTTGTGTTCCTTCAGCTTATTAAACCACAGGGGCTTCTTATACTCAGCAAAGTAAAGGAGGGATGTTTGCTAGCATCATTTCTGCACAGTTAGATGAATACAATATATCATGTTCTGTAATGACCATTCAGATAAAAATTCTGTTCTCCTTACGAAGAGTCTCTCTCCCTTTTTCTCTCTCCCAAATCAACCCAAACTGCAAGAACTATGAAAAGTACAGCCTCTGAGATGTTACTCAATCTGTCAGATTTGCAGCCCATCATTGTAAGCATAATCATAATAAATAAAACATAAGCCTTAGTGTAACCAAGTTCATCACTGAAAGGTGCAAACCCGCCAGCCCGTCTGCCTATGATGCCTGCCGGACCATGTGGGGGATGTTGGGGGAACATAAAACCTTAGGAGGTAGTTAAATGCCCCCCATCAGCTGGGGAACTCTGGGAGCTCACCAGAACTAGTGCAACAACCCAGGCTGAGGCTGAGCAAGTTCCTTCCCACACACTCTGGTTTCTTCTCAAACTTCTCCAAGGCAACAGATTTTCACTTCCTTCTAAGATTTCCTTTTGCTCAGGGAAAGAAAGAGAATAGCACATATTGAGTTCTTGCAACACGAGGCACTGTGCTAGCCATACACAGAGTATCTCCAAGCTTCAGAACCACCCTGGGAGGTGGGTATTAGGACCGATGGCAGAGCATGGACTACGGAATCCAGACTGAAATGAGTTTGAATCCCTTCTGTGACTCTTGGTAGTTGTATAAACTCAATACTCAATAAATGAATACTTACTGGATGAAAAAGTATATTTTATATCATTTAATAAAGGATGCTGCTCATTATACTCTGAGCCTCAGTTTCCTAGTCTATAAAATAAGAATAATATTACCTGGCTAATGGTGTACAAGATTAAGTGAGATAATATATGTATAGGGTCTATGCATCTACAACAATCAATATATGGTCAATTAAGTCCAGCAAATATTTAATCACCATCATCATTGTTATTAGCTCTCATATATTTAGCATCTGCTAAATGCTAGAGGCTTTCTAAGCTTCCTGATCCTCATAATAATCCTTCAAGGTGGATAGTACAGTTGCCTTTATTATGTAATCTTTATGAGAGCTTAAGAAGTAAAAAGGTTAGTACAGAAAAATACAAGAACTTCCACTCTGGGAGTACAGCAGATCAAGTCCTCCAAGGTACTCTGTCATGTCAAAACAAGACTATCCTGAATAACATGCACTTCTGACACACTGCTGGGCTGGCAAGGCATATGGGGTCTCCAAATCCCCCACCCCATTCTTTCCCCAAATGTGAGCTAGACCTGTGAAGCAGGGATGAGGTAGCAATGCACGGAAAGCAGGAATTCGCTTGCCTTGAAGATGAGCACCAATAAGAGTACTGTAATTTGCATTCTGACCCTAGGGCCAAAGTCAAAGCAGAGGAGCTGAGCCTAGTGATTCCTTGCAGATCTGGGGTGCTCAAAGGTAATAGAAGTGTCTCCAGGTCTTTGGTGGCCCTGAATCACAACAGAACCAGTTAGAAATCTCTGGAGGAAAGCATCCCCAATTTAGGCTTACAAGCATCCACAGGTTAAAGATAAGCAATGAAAAGTCACAGAAACAGAAGGAGGCAAGTGTCCATGAGAGGCAGTGACAACAAACAACAGATGTAAACATCCAAAGATGGCAGATATTGAGTAGTCTGATACATAATATATAACATCAAGTATGAAACATATAAGGACAGAAAGGAAGGAATTACAAAGATGAACAACCAACAAAAGATTATCAGGAATGACCAAACAGGTTTGAAAAATAACCAAATATAAGTTCTAAAAGTGAACTTTTTGATTGATTTTTAAAAACCTCAAAGGATGATTGTTTATACACAACTAAAAATAAAATTTATGAGCCCAAGAATAAGAGTCTGATTAAATTACCAAAATGCAGTACCAAGAGACAGGGAAATAGAAAACATAAAGGGAAACGTAGGAGATACGAAAATAGAATGAGAAGTGCTAACATATATCTAATCAGAGTCCCAGAAGGAGAGTGCAGAGACAGGCCATATTTGAAGAGATAATAGCTAAGAACTTTCTAGAACAGATGGGAAATATAAATCCAAGATTCAGGAATCACAATATATTCCAAGTAAGATTAAATATTTTAAATCCCCTCAAACGTCCTATGGTGAATCTTTAAAATACCAAAGACAAAAATATTTTTAAAGCAGTCAGATAAAAAGAAGAGATAATCTTCAAAAGTATGACAATAAGACTGAGGGAAAATTTTTGGCTCCAACAATGCAGCCAGAAGGCATATGTGAGTGCCTTCCACATGTGGAGATGCATTTAGTGTCAATCTAGAATTGTGTACTTCACAAAACTGTGTACCCAGCAAGAGCAAAAATGAAATGAAGATATATTCAGACACATGTGGTTGGTGGTAAACCAGCAAATCTTCCCTAAGGAAGGAAAACAAATGATCACAAAAAGAGCAGTGTGAGATGCAAGAGGGAATGGTGAGCAAAGAAGCTGACAGACATGTATATAAAATTAACAAAAGTGTGTGTCTAAAATACTAATAGTCTAATTTATAAAGTTAAAGAAAATAACAGAATTAAAATATTAGACAACAGTAATATGTAAGTCAAGAAGGTGGTGATTTAATTTTGGATATTCCTTTTATTATTCAAAAGATGTTACAATAATGCTTTATTTCATGGGTTGTTAAGTTAAATATGCATGGTTTAGTGTCCAAGATGATCAGAAAAATAATAACAAGAAAGAACAAATTTCAAAGCAGTAGAGGGAAGAGAAAAATGGAATAAGAAAAAAAAGCAAATGGATAACTTTTTTAAAAACTCAAAAGGCAAGAAGGAAGAAACGGGAATCATAGGAAAAAGAGAAATCACAAAGATAATAGAAACAATAAAAAATAAATCAGTAATCTAGATAAACATAAATGGACTAAACTAACCAATTCAAGACTGTCCAAATGATTTTTGTTTTTTTTAACTCAAGAAACACCCAGGTGTGAGCACCTGGTTGGCTCAGTCATTAAGCGTCTGCCTTCAGCTCAGGTCATGATCCCAGGGTCCTGGGATCGAGCCCCGCATCCGGCTCCCTGCTCCACAGGAAGCCTGCTTCTCCCTCTCCCTCTCCCCCTGCTTTTGTTCCCTCCCTCGCTGTGTCTCTCTCTGTCAAATAAATAAATAAAATCTTAAAAAAAAAAAAAAAAAAGAAACACCCAGGTGTATCCACCACCTCATTTAAGAAGTAAAACATTATCAGCAAAATTGACACTTCTATGTACTCCTCCCTGATCATGAACCCATCCTCCCACCAGAAAGAAAATGAGTATCCAATTCAGGGCCTATTATAACCATCAATTCCCATATATTTTACTACAAATGTAAGTATTACTACACACAAAAAAAATCACACATTTTTTTTGACACATCACATTTTAATCAATATTATGTTCATGAGGTTTGTCCATTTTGATACATGTAACTTTAATTCATTAATTTTCACTGCTGTATTATTTGTATAAGACTATGCCACAATTGATTTATCCATTTCCCCTGTTGGTTGGCATTGTTATTATAAAAACTGTTTACATTTGCAAAAGTTTCTCTCTAGGGTAAATATTCTTAGGTGTAGAATTTCTGGGTCATGGAATGTAAATACCTTCAATTCTCTTAGATATTGACAAATTGAAAGCAGTTGTACCAGATTGCCACATTTCTGGCAATGGCAGACTAATAATTAAGGCCAACTTCACCACTGTAAAACCTAGAAAATACGGATAAAGTTTTAAATTAAAAATTAAATGCCTGAAGGCATTGGAGAGTTATCAAGATAGTGAAGAATTACGGCCAAGATTCAGGAGAAGGAAACTCAATGAGACAAGCTCAACATTTGGACAGCTTTTCCCCTAAAGGTGCCCACTGATTCTGGGAGGAGAGGCTGAGAGGCTGAAATTTTGATAAATTCATATAATTAGAGGGACAAAAATTAAAATTCAGGGACCATTAATAAGGGGGACTTAGTAAACCACTGACACCAAAATGGTATCCATTTTTCTTATGATTTTCTTTTCTTTTCTTTTTTCCTTGCCTTTTATGGAAGAATTGATTGGGTTTTGTTTTTTAACTGACTTTAGAGGGATCCACCCTATAATATGCTGTCCTTCAAAAGGAATGAGCCCAGTCTAAAACATCTCCACCCCAATTGTATTAAACACATCTGGCTTTGCTAGTAGCCTATGCCAGAATCAAGCATTAAGCCCAACATTCAATTTATCTCTACATTTTTCCCAGTGCTCAATCTAAACCAGGCATACAAGGAAACAAAATTACATGGCTGAAAACAAAGAGACACTACGTAATATGGAAATTTCCCACAGGACCTCCTGGAAATGGAAGTATCAGACCCAGAGTTTTAAATTAACTAGCTTATTATGTTCAAGGAAATAAAAGATTGAGGATTACATCAGAGAACCAGAAACTATAAAAATGGATCAAATGTAAATTCTAGGACTGAAAAATTGAATAACTGAAATTTAAAAATCAGTGGATAGGTTTAATAACAAGATACAGCTAAAGGAATAATCAGTAAACTGAAAGATCTGTCAGAAGAAAATATCTAAAATGATGCATGGAGAAACATGAAGATAGGGGAAAAATGTAAGAGACATATGAGAAACTACCAAAAATCTAACATATGAAACTGGAGTCCCAGAAGAACAGAAGAGTGAGGAAGAAGCAATATCTAAAGAGATAATGGCTGAGAATTTTCAAAAAGTGGTAAATTATATTTGCAAAGATTCAAGAGGCACTATGAACCCCCACGCAAAATAAACACAAAGGGAACCACACCTAGACAGATCATACTAAAGCGATTAAACACCAAAGACAAAGAGAAAATCTTAAAAATCAGAGAGAAGAAAAAAAGAAGCACTACCTTCAAAAGAGCAAGAATAATACTAACATCTGACTTCTCTGCAGAACAAAAAAGCCGGAAGACAATAGAGCACTATCTACAAAGTATTGGAAACAAAATTTGTCAACACAAAATTCCCCAGCAAAAAAATGTCTTTCAATAATAAAGGTGAAATAATGACATTTTCAGATTGGGAAAAGTATATTTTCAGGCTGAGAAAATCCACACCAGCAGCCCACAAGAAAGGAAATACTGAAAGGCACTCTTGAGGAGAAAGCTTGGACACAGGCGACAATGACAAAATGATGGAAAGTTGAATGTGTGGATAGATGTAAATGAATATCAACTGTATGGAAGTTAGTAATAATGACTTGTGGGGCATGGAATAGAGAAATAAAATGCAAGTAAACTCATTTATAAGTAGATAAGTGGGGGAGTAAATAAGTTAAAGCCTTCTAAAACCCTTGCCAAGAAATGGGGAAAGTCCTGTTTCATATTAGACAGGAAAAAAAAAAATCAAAGATTTCCATTGTAATCTCTGGGGCAGCAGTTATCAAAATGTGGTTAATAGAGCCCTAAGAGTTCCAGAGGGGTCTTCAAGGTCAAAACTATTTTCATAAAAATACTAAGGCATTATTTGCACTTTTTTAATCTTGTCGACATATGCACTGATATTGTAAAAGCTACAGTGGATAAAAATGCTGCTGCCTTAGCACAAATCATGAGAGTGCAAGAAACCACAGTACCAGTCATTGTAGTCTATACTACAATAGACTTGCAGGGAAAAGATGGGATGCGGGGAGCCGATTTTATTCGACTATCCTTGATAGAATAGTTTTTTTTAAAGCATTAATTTCTATTAAATCAAGACCCTTGACCACATATTTTTAACATTCCATGTGATGAAATGGGACATGGGCAAAAAGCACAGCTACTGCATCATGAAATAAAATGGTTGTCTCAAGGAAGAGCACTTGTGTGATTAAGTTGCAAGGTGAACTAACCACTTTTAATCCAACACCATTTCAGTTGGAAAGAAGAGCTAACAGACTATGGTTATTCCAACTTGAATATTTGGTAGTCATCCTCTCAAAAATTAACAAAGTTAACATGTCACTTTAAGGAAAACAATTTATGGTGTGTATTACCCATGATATAATTTGAGTTTTCAAATTAGAAATTAGAAGTTAATATTTTGGAAAACTTTTTATTAGCCATCATGAACTTAGTGGTTCCCCAAATATTTAAAGACTTTTCTGGTAAGATTAATGCTGATATAAATAAGTGTAATTTTTATGTCACGTAATCAAATATGTCAACATTTGGAAGACTTGCATAAGTCAAAGAAATAATATTTTTCAAATAATCAATATAGTGTTACAAAATTATGCAGGAGTAATGACCTATTCCAATTGCAAGAGAAACCAATGGATTTTAATGAAACAAAATATTAAAAGTTCATTGATATAGTCTCAATTCAAATTATAATTCAAATTCAAAATTATAACTAACCTTTAAGAAACTACCATTTGTGAAGTTTTGATATCAGATAAAAGAAGAAAATAGACAATATTCTGAAAAGGCTATTAAAATACTCCTCTTTTAAGGAAATAGTGAAAATAAATTGAGACTTAAAAAAAAGAAAAGATCAATGAAACCAAGAACTGGTTCTTTGAAAAGATAAACAAAATTGATAAACCTTTAGCCAGACTCACCAAGGAAAAAAGAGAGAGAAAACAAATAAATAAAATCGGAAATAAAGGTTGAGAAATAACAACCAACACCACAGAAATACAAAGAATTAAAGAGAATACTATGAAAAATTAAATGCCAATAAATTGGACCATCTAAAAGAGATGGATAAATGCTTAGAAACATACAGTCTTCCAAAACTGAGTCAGGAAAAAATAAAAAACTTGAACAGACCAATTATTAATAACAAAATTGAATCAGTAATAAAAAAAATATATATATCCCAACAAACAAAAGTCCAGGATCAAATGGCTTCACAGGTCAATTCTACCAAACATTTAAAGAAGAGTTAATACCTATTCTTCCCAAACTATTTCAAAAAATTAAGAGGAAGGAAAACTTCCAAATTCATTCTACAAGGCCAGCATTACCCTGATACTAAACAAAGACATTACAAAAGCCACAGGACCATGTCCCTGATGAACATAAATGCAAAAATCCTCAACAAAATTTTAGCGAACTGAACTCAACAATGCATCAAAAAGATCATTCACGGGCGCCAGGGTCGCTCAGTCAGTTATATGTCTGCCTTAGGCTCAGGTCATGATTCAGGGGTCCTAGGATCGAGCCCCATGTCGGGCTCCCTGCTCAGCGGGGAGCCTGTTTCTCCCTCTGCCTCTGCTCCTCCCCCTCTTTGTGCGCTCGCTCACTGTCTCTCAAATAAAAAAATAAAATTTTTAAATAAATAAATGGATCACTCACCATGATCAAGTGGGATTTATTCCAAGAGTGCAAGGGTAGTTCAATATTCATAAATCAATCAATGTGAGGCATCACATTAACAAGAGAAAAGATAAAAAAACATATTATCATCTCAATAGAGGCAGAAAAAAAACATTTGACAAAATGCAACATCCACTCGTGATGAAAATCTCAACAAAGTGGGTTTAGAGGGAACATACCTCAACATAATAAAAGCCATATATGAAAAACCTACAGCTAACTTCATAATGGTGAAAACCTGAAAGCTTTTTCTCTAAGGTTAGGAAGAAGACAAGGATGCCCACTCCCACCACTTTGATTCAACATAGTACTGGAAGTCCTAGCTGTAGCTATTAGATAGGAGAAAAAATAAATAAATAAAAGGCATCCAAATTGGTAAGGAAGAATTAAAACTATCACTATTCACAGATGGCATGATATTATATATAGAAAACCCTAAAGACTCAACAAAAAAAAAACTATTTTAATACTAATAAATGAATTCAGTAAAGTTTTAGGGTACAAAAAATCAATATATAGATATCTGTTGTGTTTCTATACACTAATAATGAACTATCAGAAAGAGAAATTAAGAAAATATTCCCATTTACAATTGCATCAAAAGAATAAAATACCTAGGAATAAATTTAACCAAGGAGGTGAAAGATCTATACTCTGAAAATTACATTGATTAAAGAAATTGAAGATGACACAAACAAATGGAAAAATACACCATGTCTATGGATTGAAAAAATTTTATGTTGTTAAATAGTCCATACAACACAAAGCAATCTATAGATTCAATGTAAATTTTATAAAGATACCAATAGTATTTTTCATAGAACTAGAACAAATAATCCAAAAATTTGTATGGAACCCCAAAAGACCTCGAATAACTAAAGCAATCTGGAGAAAGAAGAGCAAAGTTGGAGGTATCACAATCTCAGACTGTAAGATATACTACAAAGCTATAGGATCAAAACAGTCTTGTACTGGCATAAAAATAGACACATAGATCAATAAAACAAGATAGAGAGTCCAGAAATAAACCCACACTTATTTGGTCACTTAATCTATGATAAAGGAGGCAAGAATATACAATGGGGAAAAGATAATCTTTTCAATAAATGATTTTGGAAAAACTGGACAATTAAATGCAAAAGAATGAAACTGGACCTCTTTCTTACACCACGCACAAAAATAAAGTCAAAATGGATTAAAGACTTAAATGTGAGACCTAAAACCATAAAACTCCTAAAATAAAACATAGGCAGTAATCTCTTAGACATTAGCCTTAGCAACATATTTATGGATATGTCTCCTCAGGCAAAGGAAACAAAAGCAAAAATAAAAAATTGGGACTACACACACACACATACACACACACACACACACACCCAATAAAAGCTTTTGCACAGCAAAGGAATCCAACAACAAAACAAAAAGGCAATCTACTAAATGGGAAAAGATACTTGCAAATAATATATATGATAAGGGATTAATATCCAAACTACATAAAGAACTCATACAACACCAAAACAACAAAAAATCTGATTAAAAAATGGGCAGAAAACCTAAACAGACATTTTTCCAAAGACATACAGATAGGCCAACAGACACATGAGAAGATACTCAACATCACTAATCATCAGGGAAATGCAAATAAAAACCATAATGAGATATCACCTCACACCAGTGAGAATGGCTATTATCAAAAAGACAAGAAATAACAAGTGTTGGCAAAATTGTGGAGAAAAGGGAACTCTCATACATTGTTGATGGGTTATAAACTGGTACAATCACAATGGAAAACAGTAGGGAGTTTCTGCAAAAAATTAAAAATAGAACTACCATATAATCCAGTACTTTCACTACTGGGTATTTACCCAAAGAAAATAAAAATACTAATTTGAAAAAATATATGTACCTCCGAGTTTATTGCAGCATTATTTATAATTGCCAAGATATGAAGCAACCGAAGTGTCCATTGATAAATAAATGGTAAGAAAGAGATGGCACATATTTACATTGGAATAGTACTCAGCTATAAAAAATAATGAAATCTTGTCATTTGCAACAACATGGATGAACCTAAAGGGTATTATGCTAAGTGAAGTAAGTCAGAGAAGGACAAATACCATATGATTTCACTTATATGTGGAACCTAAAAAACAAAACAAACTAACTAATGAACAAACAAACAGACTCTCAAACACAGAAAATAAACTGATGATTGCCAGAGGGGAAGTGGATGGGGGATGAATAGGTGAAGGGAAATAAGAGGTACAAACTTCCAGTTATAAAATAAATAAGCCACAAAGATGGAAAGTACAGCATAGAAAATGTAGTCAATAATATTGTAATTATGTTGTAATGGTGACTACGTTTATTGTGGTAAGCACTGAGTAATGTACAGAATTGTGGAATCACCTGCTGTACACCTGAAAGTAATATAAAATTGTATGTCAACTATACTTCAATTTTAAAAAGTAAGATAAAATAAAATCCTCCTCTTTTTTTCCAACTACATATCTGAATTAGGCCAAGTTTTCTTTATGTATCTTACCATCACAACAAACTGAATGCAGAAGTAGAAATGAAGATAACAGCTGTCTTCTACTAAGCTATATATGAAGAAATATACCAAAATAGAAAACAATGCCATCTTCTCAATTTTATGTTTCAGAAAAGACAGCTATTTTTCAAAAATAAGTTATTTCTATTCACTGGTATGTATTATTGTTACTTTTAAATTAATTAATAAGTATTTTAATTTTTTTAGTTTTCAATTATAACACAATAAAATATTAATAGGTGTAATTGAGATAAACAATTTGGGGGTTCTCAACAATTTTTAAGAGTAGAAAGGAGTCCTGAGATCCCATAGTTTGAGAATCATTGTTCTAGAGTAACCATTAAAAGAATGTATAAATACTGTGAAGGGAGGGGGAAAAAAGAATTAAAAAAAAAAAAAAAGACTCAGTGAATCCAAAAGGCAAGAAAGGAAGAAGAAACAGCACACAGCATAGACTATATCAATCATTACATCAAGTATAAATGGACAAAGCCTGTAAGACATGATTTAAGAAAAAAACATATGCCTAACTATATGCCATTTACAAGATACACACTTTAAAATATAAGGGATACAGAGAGGTTAAAAGTAAAAGGATGGTATGATACCTCAATGCAAATACTAAGCAAGAGAAAGCTGGTCAAGCTACATTCATATTAGACAAGGAAGACACCAAGGAAGAAAATGTAACTGGCTATAAAGAGGGATATTTTGTAAAATACAAACTCCAATTAGCTAGGAAGATATAATAATTGTAAATATGCATGCACCTAGTAATATAACCTCAAAATATATAAAACAAAAACTGATAGGGCTAAAAGGAGAAATAAACAAAATCATTATCACAGTGAGAGATTTTAGCACATCTTTCAGTAACTAATCAAACAAGTGGACCAGTTTTGAATAACATAATAACCAATTTGACTTGACATTTCTAGAACACTGCACCCAGCAACTATAGAGTATACCTTATAAACATTTACCAAAATTGACCCTATGCTGAGCCACAAATCAAGTTTCAACACATTGGAAAGGATTAAAATACCACAGAGCATGTTCTCTGATCAGAGTGGAATTCAGGTAGACATCAGTAGCAAAATAAGTAGAATGCTTTGGAAAATTAAGAATTTGGAGGAATTAAGAAATACACTTCCAATAAATACTCTGGACCAAACAAAAAATCACAATGGAAATTACAAAATATCTTAACTGAATGATAATGAAACAACTTTATGATCCATGTGACAACATAGGATGGTAATTTGTGGACTGCACAAAAGCCATGCTTACAGAGAAATTGGTAGCATCTTAAATGTATATATTAGAGAGGAATAAAGGCTGAAAGGCAATAATCCAAACTTCCATCTCAAGAAGTGGGAGAGGAAAATAGGAAATCAAACCCAAAGAAAGTGACAGGAGTGGATGCTGAAGGTTCTGGAGTCTGTCCTCTCCTGGGGTCTGCAGAGGGGCACTGCCTTGGGAAGGCTGTATGGGGCTGGGGCGGGGGGGGGGGGGATGCAGGTAGTCTGCCCAGCAAGCCTGCTGCCTCAAATGTCAGCTCCAGCCGCCTTCTGTCATCTGCCCATTATCCTTTTCTGCCAGGTAGTCTCGCTAACCTAGTACATACGGTTTTAATTTACATTTCCCTGATTTCTAAGAAGGTTGAGACTCTCTTCCTAGGTTTGGAGCCTCATGCAGTTTCTCTTCCATGAATTCAAGTTCAGATCTTTTCCCCATTTTTCTATTCATGGTCTTTCTTTTTCTTTTTTTCTTTTCTTCTTTTTTTTTTTTGAGAGAGTGCAAGTGGGGCAGGGGAGGGGCAGAGGGAGAGGGAGAGAGAGAGAGAGAATCTTAAGCAGGCTCCACACCCAGCGCAGACCCAACCCAGGGCTCCATCTCATGACCCTGAGATCAAGACCTGAGCCAAAATCAATAGTTGGAAGCTTAACCAACAGAGCCACCCAAGTGCCCCATTCTTAGTCTTTTCTTACTCTTCTATTGTATGTATTGTTATATGTATTGCAAATACCTTCTGCCAGTTTGTAGCCTATCTTTTCACTTCTCTTAGGGTATCTTTCACTGAACAGAAGACCTTCATTTTCAGGTGGTCAAAGTTATGAGTATTTTCCTGGGGTTTTTCTTGTGGGTTTCTTTTAAAAGTTCTTCAGTATCCGCAAAGTCATGAAGATACTCTATCATAGTTTCTTCTAAATGTGTTAAAGTTTCTCTTTTCCCATGTAGCTCATAATCCTCCTGGAAATTATTTGGGGGGTCATGTGAGGCTGGTTCCATTTTTATAGTAGATGAAATTAAGGCTCAGACTGGTGAATGGACTTTTCAGGCGGTAAATGGCAGAGCCTGGAATCAATATTTGATTGACACATGGCCTTTCTCCTCCACCCCACTGCACCCTTCCAGAAGCCTCCAGTCTGAGCTGTACTCAGTTCCTGATCCTGAAGTGGGTGCTGGGAACACAGACTTTAGTTGGACCCAGGACTGCCTTGGAAAAGCTCAGTGTGATGGGGCCAGGATGTATATGCAGTGTATCACAGAGAATGCCTGGATTATGTATTCCAGAAGGCCAAGAGCTGCAGAAGCAAGCATAGGGCCAATTCAAAGCCCAGAGGCGAGGCTGGGGAAACCCTGCCCCAAAAGCCAAGACAGCACAAAGAAAGCGCTTATTTCCTAGTTACAAGCAAGCAAAACAACCTTGGAAAGTCAAAGCAACCAGCCCAGAGTTATATACATGGAGGAAAGGAGCAAAAGTGAAATTGGAAGTCAGGCCGGTGGAAATGAAGTCTGATCTCTCTTGCTCTTTTGGCATCACTGTGCAGAGAGAAAGAAGAAAGCAGCAGGGACACTGGGCAGCAGCTGTAGGTGGCCCATCCACCCCAACTGCTGGACCCCCATCCCCAGCGTGGGGCCTCTGTGGCTGGAGCTTCTGGGTCCCACAGTACCCTGCAGCCATGCAGGGGTTCTGGAGTTTCCCAGCAATGCCCGGCCACACCAGCTGTAGCCAGGTGTTTCCAGCAGCCCACCCCCAACACACACACACACACACACACTCCCACGTGTGCACACGCATGCCCTGCCCTGATGCCTGGTGCTGGAGCCCCATCCTCCAGCAGGACGTCCGCTCTAGGGCCCTGCACACCAAGCTCAAATTTCTGAATCTTTGCCCCTCAGCTCATCCTTCTGCCCCACTGTCAGGGCTGCTCTGTGGCCCGTGCTGGGTGACCCCAGAGGCAGACCAGACATGTGCCCGGGGCTCTGGGGACACACACCAAGCTCAACTTCAGAAGGCTTATCAGAAATTTGCAATCAGAAAACCTAACAAGAAGTATTTATAAATCTCACCATCCGTCTAAGCTCTGTGTCAGTATGCAAAATCAAACGTGAATTTGGATGACACGGGCTGATGGCACTCATTCTCTTGGCTCAGCCTAGATCTCGGTAGGAGCTGCACTTTGCACTCACGGTGGCTCAGCCCACGGGGAAGTTTCCCCACCTCAATTCTGGCATGTTCTCTTTCTCTTTTTCTCTGACCCTTCCTTTCTGTATCTTCCTTCCTGTCTCTCTCCTTCTCTCTCATCCCTTTCCACTCTGAACTACACATAATCATCTCCAACCCTTACAGCACTTCACATTTGGTGAAAAGCACTTCAGTTTCAAAGTGATTAGAGGTTGAAGATCCGTCGTTTAAAATTTAAATTAAACCAATTAAAATTACAGGAGCACTTCACATGTTTTAAGCAAATAATTATTTTTTACAAACAGATCCGAGAGGTTGGGCCGAGCCAGGTACTAAACAGGATCGAGACAGCACCAGCAGCTGACCTCCAGGGCCCAAATGCTAGGCCCTGCTCAGGTGTCCCATGGCAGCTCCCCCAAATTCTAGAAGAAGACAGGGCCCCACTCACTGCCCCCCCCCCAGCCGTACTCCTTCTGACTCCTGCAACCAGTCAGGACCCTAGGCCTTCCCTTCAAGGTCCCCCAAAGAGTGGAACTTTAAGCACTTCTTTGGGACCTCCAGCACATGGAGGTGGGCCCCAGCAGAATGGGGAAGTAGACCTCGGGGTCACCAGAATGCAAAGAGGACCTCATATTTATCTAGCACGTTTTGTGTGTGGACACAAGAATGAATCAGCAACGTCCCTGCCCTTGAGGAGCTCAGTCCAACAGAGGAGTAAAAATATAAATGGCAGGAGAGGGCTGTAAATAATACAGAAAACTGTAGGAGGTACTGGAATAGAACAAAGATGGGAGCGATTAACCTTTGGGGTCCTCTGGGCTGGCCTCACAGAGAAAGGGCTATGTAATCCGGGGTTTGCAGGATGAATAGGAGTTTTCAGGTGGACAAAGAGCACAAAGACATTCTGTTGAACAGACTAACACTGCCAAGGCCCATGACATGGTGTTCCTGTTACAGAATGACAAAACATAGCATGAGACACTCAAGTTACCTTCTCTTACCAAGTTGGAAACTCAGTCTGAAGGGTTTGAAGCTCCTGTCTGAGGCGGCACAGCTAGAAGATAGAAGATTCGAGTCCAAGGCTGATGCTAATGTCCCAGGTACTTTCCTTTCCCTCTTTGTTGATATCTGAGGCCAGAAATCAGTGTTTTGTGTCTTTTGTTTCTTCTTCTTCGTTATTTCTGGCCAAACTGCAGCTTGGGATCAAAAACCGACAAACCCACCCTCCAACCTGCCCCTGCCAGACAGCGCTGCATCCTGCCACCCCAGACCCATGCCCAGCGCGGGGGAGGGGAGGGAAGATGCCTGCCGGGCCTGGGAAGCAGCTGGAACAAAGCACGAGAGAAAATAGTTCACGGTCTGTGTGGCAAGGGGAGACGGGCCGCCCAGCTGCGGCCAGCAGAGCCAGGAGGCCAAGCCCAGCCCAGACATTTCAAAAACAAACCTGGATCCAGTTTTCCATCTCCCCGGGCGGGCCCCACCCTCCAGAAGGAAGGTAACTCAAGCCGCCCAGGTTCCTGTCTTTGGGAACCCTTGGTTTGTAGTTTCCCTTTCTCCTAATTAGGTTTCCGAGACCAGAACCCGGGCAACTTCCTGTGCTCGGCCTGGTTGGATGTGTGCTGTGGGTGTTTATTTAGAAATATTCCCAAAAAGGGGTAGTGGTTGGGGACAGGCAGGGGGGAAGCATTTGGTAAATAAGAACTTTCCCTGGGGCTGGGGGCTGGGGGGTGATGGGGAGCAATTATGCATGGTCCGAGTTTCTGTTGGGGGTGGTGAAGAAGTTTTAGGTGATCACACGATGGTGTGACTGGATTGAATGTTACTGAATTGTATACTTAGGAATGGTTAAAATGATGAATATTATGTTATGGATGTTTTACCACAGTAACAATTAGCTCCTGTGATGTCTTGTGAATGGATGAGAAATAAAGACAAATAATAATAATTTAAAAAAAGACGATTATCTTCAGTGATAATTATTTTACCAGTGGGGACAAAGGGGGAAAAAACGCATCTGTGCTTTAGGAAGGTTATTGATTTATTGGCCCATTGGGGAATGGAAGCAAGTAGCTATTTGGACAGTTTGGGGGGTGTCGTGAAGCCGTGCTGTCTCTGGAACACCTGCACGCTCTGGGGACATGCATTCAACCTGGAGGTCAGCAGGGCTGTTTCTTTTCTTTCAAGGAACAGACTGATTATCTGTGTCCAAGTGGGGAGGACCTGAGCTCCTGGGCCCTTCCTTAGAGCCGTGTCCCTGGCCACAGATCAGAGCGGAGGTTGTAGAAGGCTCCACTTGGTCACAGTGCCACAGGGTAGTGGCGTGGGCCCAGCCGCGGCCAGAGGGAAGCCCTCATTCCAATCCCAGCCCCATCATGGTCTGATCTTGCGGGGGCCCCTTTCTCTCCCGGGACCTCGGCACCCTCATCTTGTGAACATGACCAAAATCCTTGCATGGTATAAGCCAACACGTGTGTGTGTGTCCCTGGCACATAGTAGGTGTTCAAGAAGGGCTGCTTCTCTCTCGGTGTTGCTCCTATGAGGAGCCCTGTGCCCAACTGAGCCACAGTTTATTCCTGGGGACCCAAAGGGACTCTCCCTGAAGTCACAGCTGGCAAGAGTCACTGGCAGAATGGAAGCCTTGTGCTCTCCATCCAATGAGTTGTGTGATTTTGCACCCAGGATGGGGTGCAGATGGGAGGAGAAGGAGACTTGATATCAAGAACAAACCACTGCTAGAAAAAAAATTTTTTTTGAGTAAAAATAAAGTAAAATAATTTTTAAATTTTTTCTTAATAAAAAAAAAAAAGAAAAGAGCAAGCCACCACTGTGGAGCCCTGGGCAGTGAAGGGCTAGTGCATCTTTCTGGAGTACGAGGCTTTGATCGAGAGTGGGGTGGTCGACCAGCAGGCCGGCAGGCTCTTCTCCTGCAGCCCTTTCTCTTCTGTACATAGAGACTGTGGGTTCAGGAGGATGACTGTCTGTCCTGCCCGGTTCAGAGTATGCCAGAGTCGAGGGTCACATTACCAGGAAGACCCCCCTCTTCTACCCGTACCCCCAAACAAGCTAACTCTTTTATTTTTAAAGATTGTATTTATCATTTGAGACAGAGAGATACAGAAAGAGAGAGCATGAGCAGGGGGAGAGGCAGAAGCAGGCTCCCTGCCAAGCCAGGAGCCAGACGTGGGGCTCGATCCGAGGACCCTGGGATCACGACCTGAGCCGAAAGCAGACACTTAACCATCTGAGCCACCCAGGCCCCACAAGCTAGCTCTTTTTCAGCCAAGACCACTTCCCTTACTTAAAGAGAGAAGACAGGGACCATTTTGGAAATTCACAGCAGAGCTTTCTCAGACACTGTCACCCTCCGCTCTCTGCACATCAGTCTGTGGGGAGCCTCTGAGTGAGAGAGTCCTGAGAGAGGCTACCCCCTGCAGACTGTTTCTCAATCTCATGTAGGTTAGGACACTTTTTACACATGGTGCCTTGTGGGACTCATGTTCTAGGGACATATTTTGGGAACTGTGGCCTTCCTATTCCCTAAGAAGTTTTCTAACTTCTTCTGTAGGTATGAGCAGCCTTGACAACTAAAGTTCTTGGAGCCTCAGTTTTAACATCTATAAAATGGGCATCATACTTAGTGTCCACATAGACCACTGCTGCTGGGATAAAGGAAAATATTTCTTGGAACATGCAGGACTGGGTTGCCCATAGCTCCCTGGGAAATAACAAAGCACCACCTTTGTTTTACCCATTACATACTGCTCTTACTTACTTATGCGCACATTCGACAAACATTTACTACCTGACAGACCGAGAAATTTGTAATTACCCCCTTTCTATTGTCACTGCTGTTTGGTTTGGGATGCTATTTGTGAGGATGGAGCTGAGCTTGCCTGGAAGCCCACAGCTATCGGTTCCAGTGCCAGGATCAGAACCCCCGTCCATCTGAGCCCAAATGCAGTTGTTCTCCACCACACCAGCTGGCATGGGCTCCCACAGCTGGTCATGCAGTGCCGTGAGGAAGACAGCACAGGAGAAATCGAAGTTCCTTCTCCAAGGAAGTCACAGCTCCATAGAGGCATAGAAATCTCTGTGGGAGCCTGGGAAGGGCCAAGCCAGGTGGACAGGGAAGTTTGGAAAGCCCAGAAGCAAAGGGGTTCCTCCAGGGACAAAAATGTGAGTAAAGGGTGCACATGGGTTGCTCAGTCGGTTAAGCGTCTGCCTTCAGCTCAGGTCATGATCCCAGAGTCCTGGGATCGGGTCCCGCATCGGGCTCCCTTCTCATTGGGGAGCCTGCTTCTCTCTCTCTCCCTCTGCCCCTCCCCTCACCTCCCACTAGTTCTCTCTCTCTCAAATAAATAAATAAAATCTTTTTTTTTTTTAATGTGAGTAAGGAAGGAAGGGAAGTGGGGGAGGCACGGCTGGAAGCTCCAGCTAGTCCACACCATGAGGGGCAAGGATGAGGCTGGATGCTGCAGGCACCAGGCTTTGTAAATCTCTGATTCTGGCTGTTGGATGTCCTGGGAGTACAGAACAACTCATCTGAATACTGTGTGGAGAACCATCATACACTAGCAGTAGGAATGTTAAAATGGTGCGGCCACTTTGGAAAACAGTCTGGCAGCTCCTCAAACAATTAAACAAAGACTTACCATATGATCCAACAATTCTACTTCTAGGTATATACCCAAGAGAAATGAAAACATACGTCCACAAAAACGTGTGCGCGAATGTTAATAGAAGCATCATTCATCATAGCCAAAAAGTGGAAACAACCCAATGTCCATCACCCGACGACTGGTGAATACAATATGGTCTATCCATACGCTGGAGTATTCCTCAGCCATACAAAGGAATGGAGTTCGGACACAGGCTACAGCATGGACGAACTTTGAAAACATCGTGCTGAAAGAAGCCAGCCACGAAAGACCGCATACATGATTCCATTTATACGAAAAAGTCCAGAATAGGGAAATCTATAAAAAGAAAGTAGATGAATGGTTGCCAGGGGCTGGGAGAAGAGGAAGATAGGAGTGGGCGATCATGGGATGGAATATTCTACAATGGGCGGTGCTGATGGTTGTACTTACCTGGTGATATACCTAAAGCCATTAAATTGTAAACTTTAAATGGCTACATTGTATGGCATGTGAATTATACTTCAATAAAGCTGTTTAAGAAGAATTTACAGAACCATCCAATACTTTGTAGCTTAGCTTAGTTAAACCTGACCTCGACAAGGGGAGGTTTACTTTATTTCCCATTTTACAAATGAGAAGAAGAAGGTTCAGAGAGGTTAAGTGACTTGACCACAGTCAGGGCTAGTGAGCGGTCACTCCAGTCCAGCCCATGCTCCAAAGTCCAAGCTTCTCCCAGGACGCTCACTGCGGTACCGTGGGGCTGTTCCATCCAGCCGGCTTCCCCACCCACTGAAGGCCGAGGCTGGTATGCTTCACCGCACGCCCCCAAATCCCTTCAATCGCTCTGTCTGCCTGGAGGCTCCACTCTCCTGCTGCTCATCCCCCCCCACCCCTGTCAGCGTTTCCCACTGTGGGCGACACGGCCAGGGCGGGCTCTGCTTCTAGCCCAATCTTTATCTTCAAAGGCAATTTCCGCTCCAAATATTTATGGCAAAATACAAGAGAGCGCCTTCTCTCACTGGGGACTGTGTTTGAAGCCGTTTTCCCAGCGCACATATATGTGATAGTCAGATCTTTCTGAGAACACATTAAGATCTCGCAGCTGCTGGCACCCCACCCTGGCACCCACCCACCCACACAGGTCGCCAAGAGTCCCAGCAACATTCACGTGGTAGCCCTTCCATGAGCTTCTGAGATGCCACGCCCAGCGTGTTCAGGCTCTGACTCTGTCCGCTGAGTCCAGGGGCACCATGGTAGGGTCCCAGGCAAGGCGTCCTCTCCGTGATGGACACTCCTCTTTGGGTGAGACAGATTCGGGGGCAGCCACTGGAGATCCAGCACCACCACATACTAGCTGTGCGACCTTGAGCAGATCACCTCCCATCACTAAGGCTGTTCCTTTAACTGGAAAGTGGGAACAGTAACAGTAACCTCCGGGTTTTACAAGGTCATTTTGTAAGGGGCTTAGAGCTTAGGCTAGCACACGGTGAGAACTCAAGAAATATTAACATTAGTAAACACAGAATTCTGCAAATAAAAAGAGCTACACAGTTTTACTACATACCCAGTCATCCACATGAGGACTTCCGCTCCTCAGAGGACCCTGCAGCTTAGGCGTTCTTAGCACCCTCATTAGAGAGAAAACTAAGGCTCAGAGAGGGGCAGTCGATTGCCCAAGGTCACACAGCTCAACACAGGTCGGCTGATTTGGAAGCCCAAGCTCATTCACTATGGCCCTGCTGTCTCCCTCTCCCCAAAGGGAACCACAGTAAGTCGGACTTAAAAGTAACCATGGTGCACGAAGGATCGATCAATCCTCTGAGTCTTGGAACATATTTAAATTGTGAACTGCCAATGAGGGATTGGGGGACGCTAAAATCAGGACTGTCAGCACATTCCTGTGGTGGGGGAAGTCAGCCCCCGCGGATGACACAGCTAAGCACGGCCCCACCCTGCTCCCCACCCACCCCAGCTCACCAACATGGCCAGGTCAGGTCAGGCGGAACCAGGCCAGTGCCTCAGGGGTCCCTGGCAGGAGCATCCAACCCCAAAGGATTCTTCAGGCAAGGTGGCCCCGGTCCAAGGAATTGACCAAGGGCCCCTCCTCAGCCTCTGCTCATTCAAGATTGCATTTTTTGAGGACTGGTCAGGACAAGGTTGGAGGAGCAGTGCCAGCTCCCCCTGGGCTTTGGGCACGCAATGGAAAGAAAGCTCTCAGGCCCTGGAGGGCAGGGGTGGGACCTCTCATGTATGAAGAAGATTCCCAGCACCCAGCCGGGCGGTGAGCCCTACAGGTGTGCTGTTCAGGCAGGGAGCCAGCCCGTCCTTCTACCAGGGCCAAGCCCTGAGGACAAAGGCTCCAAAGGGGACAGCAGAATATCCCAGAACAGAGGCGCAATCACGCAATTTGGAGTCAGACCCCGCTGTTAAGTTTGGCTCCGCCACATAGGAACTCTGTTAGGAACTTGACCTCTGAGACCGGGTCCCTTCCCCAATAGGAAGAGGTCAGTGGTGACCACTCCCCTTCCACCCAGCCCTGGGCTTGTTCTGGGGAAAGGAGACCATCCACTCATTCAACCTTCTGTCCCATGGCTTTACCACGGGCTGGGGACACTCCACCCAATGCTGGGAAAATGGCTTACTTACTCAGGCACTTCATACTTGATTTAAGAACCACCTACTCTGCCCGGCTCACTTTCCCTGCAGCCGAAAATTCACCTGCTCACCCATTCGCTCACTCGGAAAGTTACTCCTTCTCTCGTGTTTGACGTTTATTGAAATGCCCAGGCCCAGCATGACGTTCACTCCCCCTAGACTCCACTCAGTTATGCACTCATGCATTTATTCATTTATCTGTTCATTCAACAGACATATTAAATGCCCAAGTGTTTTAGGCAAAAGCATCTCTCAACCCGGAATTTCCTTATGAATGAATGAATTCCAAGCTAAGGGAAAATTGGAACTATACTTTTTCCTACATATATCTCAGCAAATGAAACAGTAGTGGGCTGAGGTGGGTGAATTTTGAACTCGTAAATTCTGACTTTAGGAGGTCTTGTTACACCCAAACTTCCGCTACGATTCTGCCTCTTGACACAGTGGCCCTGGATTGCCGCCTTCTCTTCCCAAACAGGGACCCACATAAGAAATTGTACTTGAACTGCCATCAGCATGTCCCGTTTACGGGTACAACTGTAATGAGGACACATTGAGGATGATTGCTCTCAAGAAGACGTGTTGCCCCCAAGTAACTGAATGTTTGCAATGAGTGGGAGCAAACAAGATCCTCATGTCTTAAAAAAGTTTTTAAATCATCATAATAATCCCATTCACCACCTGTATCTGAGTCAACACACCCAATTCTAAAGTCAGACGCTGTGGCCTGAAGGCCCAAGGATCCAATTCTATAAATACAGACAGAAGCTGCAAAGTCAAAAGGCCAGACCATCCCAATCTGTCACCCTTTCCATGCTGATAAATTATGTACACCCCTTGGACAGATATGCCCAGAGGCCTGAGGTCCTGAGAGTCGGATCCTTACCAGTCAACCTGGGGCCCCGCTCTCCCAGCCCCCCCCCCCCCCCCCCCCCCCACAGCTCAGCCAGCCCCTCCCTACCTGCTGTCTCCTTTGGGCAGACCAGGTGTGCTCCGTGATGGATTGCCCGACGGGCCCCTCCATCCTGGAGGCAGATGAATCCGGGTGGCGGGAAGCATCTACCAGGTCTTTGACGTATGGCAGGCAGGTCAAAACTGGAAATGAGCCTATCCTGGGGGGACGTGCGTTTTATTTGAGTGCAGGGGCTCCTTCCCAGCTTCTTCCCTGACCACACCCTGCTCCCCCACCCTCTCATTCCTCCTCACCCCTGTTCCTACCTCCTTGGGGCCCTGAGTGCATGGGGCACATGAATAAGAGCCACGTTTTAGCCAAAGGGCAATAGGAAAGAACCAAGTTTCCTCCCATTTCAGAAGAGTTCTCTGTGATGTGAAGATGAAATCAGAAGGATGCCATGTCTGCAAGTAGCCTCTTATAATTCAGAAAGACAGTTGCAAGTCATTTAAAAGGAGACACAGAATCTTTAATAAATTTAATCCACGTCTGATTACAAAGGAAGAAAGTGTGCACTTGCTCTCGCTCTCTCTCCCTCTCTCTCTCTCATCTTACAGGGCTGGAATATGGCAATAACTGTTCCATCTGATTTTTTAAAAAATAAGATTTGCTAAAGGTCAATGTATCTCCTGGCCACATATGCAGCAACATTCAAATTTCCCCAGCCCAAGAATAAAAAGATTCTGTCATTAAAAATAAAAGCGTAAGGACATCTCCCGAGCCCATGGGGGATTTTAGAAAGAGGAGACATTTCGTTATCAACGCGCAATCATGAGATTTTTTTTTTAAGCGGTATCTATAATCTGCCTCCCCCTCCTGCCCCCCCCCCGCCCCCCCACCCACCCCCTCCTCCCCTCACACCCCCCCCTCTTCACAGCAAGGTCTTTTTATCCTTCCAATTTTGCATCTAAAGATGAGGTGAATACCATTAGCTCAATTCAACCTCAAGTGTAGTCAGATGGGCCTGTGATTTCTGAAAAGCGCTCGCTAAGGTCACATTAAAATGTATAAGAGCATTTCGATTCCTGAGAAGGGGGCTTATTATCCACCCGTGGTGTAAAAGAGGAATGTCAGTGGCCGCAGACTTGGGTGAAAACAAAAGAGATACCAGGATTTCAGTCTTTTGTGAGCAAGCTTCTCTGGTTTCTTTTCACGGGTCTCTGGCTCTCCCGCACTCGCACCAGCCCAGCAGATAGCTCTGCAGACTGCAAACTCAGGCCTCTTGCAAAAAAAAAAAAAGAAAGAAAGAAAGAAAAAGAAAAGAAAAGAAAACTTAAAAAAAAAAAAAAAGAAAGAAAGAAAACAAGTTTAACTGGCTTCCCCTCTGCCCGCTTTTATTTAACCCTTCCAGCTTGAGTCAGCCAAGTCCCTGGCTTTTAAGTTACAAATGCATATTTCCTTGAGAGAGAGCATTTGGTCTTGTGGCCTTATTTGTTTGTTTGTTTGTTTGTGTTTCGTCTGTCCTTTCAGTAGACAGAGCCAGCATATAGTTAGAAAAGCGTGCATGTTGGGGTCAGACCTACCAGGGTAAGGAGCGCAGTTTTGCCATCACGAGCCATGCGACCATGGGCACCCACCCGTTCACTTATTCAGCAGATATCTGTTGATCATCTACTACATGCCAATCATGGCTCTGGGTTTTAGGAATACCCAGGCGAACCAGACAGGCTGAGATTTGCACTCTCGCAGGGGCAGGACTTCTCTAAAGAAAGGTAAAGCATCGAGACAGGTGGGAATGATAATGGGAAATAAACAGTGTTGGGAAGGAGGGAACTTGAAGAAGGCCAATGATACATGGGGGTAATTGAGGAGACCCTACGAGGAAAGGGATTGGAGATGAGTTGAAAGTTCGGACCAAGCCAGCAATTCAAAGGGCATCCCCAGGTGCTGGGTACCGGAAGGGAAAGTGTTTCTGTCATGGATATCTGTTATTTTGCTCACCAAGCACCCGCACCCACTTCTCCTCCTCCCATCAGCCGGGCCACATTTCCATGGCACACTCTTGGGAGGGGAAAGGGCATGAACAGCCAGGGTGCCCTGACCTCAACCAGCAAGAAAACGATATGTGACCCAAGAAAGGCTGTCAGACCCTCAGTCAGAGCTCACCTCCGACCTGCAAGTGGAGGGACATAAGGTGGAGAACAGTGGCAGGTGATGCATCCTTTTGGTGGTGCCCCAGTGAGAAGGCTACTTGGCCCTGCCTCTTCCATCCTTAGAATCTCTCTGGTTCCTTATTGTTTCCAATTTTGATTCTTCAGCTTTCCATCTGATGCTGTGAGCCTCTTGGTCTCCGATTAAATGTTCTTTTTTTTTTTTAAGATTTTATTTATTTTCAACAGAACCACACAGGGGCCCCTCTCACTAAATGTTCTTTTTGCTCAAGTTAGTCAGAATTTGATATGTGATTTGAAAACAAAGAACCATAACCATCATAAAAATCAATAGCAGAGAATGAGTCTCCAGGAACCTCTCAGGAAAACGTAGGTCATATGGAAGTAGCTATCCGATCAAGGGGACTCAGATTTATATTCAGAGCCGGAACCTAGTAACCAATGGCACGTGGAACTGAAACAGCTGATTAGGTTACCAGCTTCAGGACTCTCTAAGAGAAGCCACCAGAGTGAAGGTCTAGCATGAAACAGATTGAATTAGAACCAGAAGTGTTGGTCTGAATGCATAGTTTTCAATATACAAGGAGAGGTAGAACTATAGGCATGAATGTGTGTTTGAGTGTGTCCCCTGAGAGAACCTGCAGGCAGTTACACCCAGTAGCAATGAACACACTTAGTGTCAGATCTTGGTTTCTAAATACCATTCTCCACTCAAAGGAACAAGGGGTCCTTAGAGATCTGTATGATTCCAGGGGTGGGACAGTGAAAGTACAAGATGTACCTGGAATATCTTCTGCCAAAAAGTGAGTAAGTGCTCAAGGAATGATGGGAACATGCAAGAACAGACACCAGCTTGAAGAGGCACATACTGACCAACTTTGTGGAATTTGAAAATTATTTTTATTCTGATTTAACTTATATCCAACAAAATGCACCTATTTTAATTACCGTTCAATGAGTTCTGACAAATATATGCATGTGTATAACCGTGTGACCCTCATTTTAATCAAGATACAGAACATTCCCACCACCCCAAAAATACTGTCAAGTTCGTTCTTTATTCATCCCTCCCCAGAAGCAACACTGATAGGATTTGTGTCACTATAGATTAATTTTGCCTTTTCTAGAACATCATATAAGTGGAAACAAAAAGTATGTGTTCTTTGGTGTCTGCCTTCTAACATAACACTAACATAAAGTGGGATTCATCCATGTTGTTGTGCATATCAGGAAGTTGTTCATTTTTAGTGTGGAGTAATTTCCAATTTATGAAAAATACAACTGGTTTATCCACTCACCTATTGATGAACATGTATGTTGTGGCCAGTTTCCGGATATTACGAATAAAGCTTGTTTGAATATTCATATGCAAGTTGTGGGGATATAGGTATTTCTTTCTCTGAGGTAATATATAGGAATGGAATTCCTGGGTTGCACGGTAAGATTATATTTAACTTTATAATATATTTTTGCAGTTTTCCAAAATGATTGTACCATTTCACATTCCCACCAGCAAAGTACGAAGAGTCTCAGTTCTTCTGCATCCTCTCCAATATTTGTTATGTTTGACCTTTTTCATTTTAGCTATTCTAGTAGGTATATAGTGGAACCTTATGGTGGTTTTAATTTTAGTTTCCTATTGGCTAATGGTGTTGAGTATCTTTTCATGACCTTACTGGCTATACATATAGCTTTTTTGTATAGTGCTTGTTGAAATTTTTGCACATATGTATTGGGCTTGCACATATGTTTATCTTACTGAGTTGTGAGAGCCTTTCTGGATACAAAGTTATTTGCCACATACACGTGTTGCAAATATTTTCTGCCATCTATAGTATGCTTTTCATTTTCTTTCTTTTTTTTTTAAGATTTTATTTATTTATTTGAGAGAGAGAGTGAGAGAGAGAAAGAGCACAAGAGGGGGGAGCGGGAGAGGGAGAAGCAGACTCCCTGCCGAGCAGGGAGCCTGATGCGGGACTCGATCCCGGGACTCCAGGAACATGACCTGAGCCAAAGGCAGTTGCTTAACCAACTGAGCCACCCAGGCACCCTGCTTCTCATTTTCTTAATGGTGTCTTTTGAAAATCAGAATTTAAATTTTCTTGAAGTTCATTTTATCAAATTTTATTTGACTATTTGTGCTCTTTGTGTTCCAAGCACCCACTGCCAACTTCAAGGTCAGAAATACATTGTCTTTTTTTTCTTCAGAAGTTTTATAATTTCAGACTTTGTGCTAAAGCATATGATCTATTTGGGGTTCACCACTGCAAGTGTTGTGAGATGGAGTCAAGCTTTATTTTTTCCATTTCAATATTCAGTTGTTCTAAGATCATTTGCTGAAAAGATTATAGTCCCATGAAATTACCTTTGGCCCCTGATTAAAAATCAAATAATCATATATGTATGATTGTGTCCCATTAATCTATATTTTTCATCTAACACTGACTTGACTATTGTAGTTTTGTAATACGAATATTGAAATTAGGTAGTTTAGGCTGTCCAAATTTGCTCTTTTTAAAAGTTATTTTGGCTACACTAGGTCTTTTGTATTTCCATATAAATTTTATAATCAGTTCGTCAATTTCTTTCAGAAACCTACTGATACATTGACTAGAATTACACTAAATCTATAAATTCACTTAGGTAAAAATGATACTGTGGTGTAACAAGAAGTATATTTGTTCTCTGTTCCTGATTTCTGGCACAGAGCTTCTAAACCCTTAGAATTTCCTGAGTGATAGAAGTGTCTTTTAGTATTTATAACAAACCCCTTTCGATCACACCTGAGTTTATGCTAATGAATTAACTCAGGGTGGGCCCCCTAGGGGCCCTATTCCTCAGGATGGAACTGGTTATCAGAAAGACCAAGTGATTACAAGGCTGGAACTTCCAGCCCTACTCACTGACCTCGGAGGATGCGAGGATGGGGTGAGGCTGGAGATTGAGCTCCATAGAAACTCTTGAACAAGGAGATTTGGAAAGCTTTCTGGTTGGTGAAAACATCAATGTGTGAGGAAGGTAGTACACCTGGAGAGGGCATGGAAGCTCTACATACCTCCCCCATACCTTACCCTATGCATCTTTTCCATTTGACTGTTCCTGAGTTGTATCCTTTATAACAAACCAGTAAACATAAGTGTTTTCCTAAGTTCTGTGGGCCATCTAGCAAATTATCACATCTGAGGAGAACTCAAGGGAACTCCCAAATTTGTAGTCAGCCAAGCGGAAATGTGAGTAGCCTAGGGACCCCAACTGTGGCTGGCATTTGAAGTGGGAGCATGGGACTGCACCTTTAACCTGTGGGATCTGCACTAACTCCAGGAGTGGGTGTCAGAATGGAATTGAGTTGTTGAATACCCAGCTGGTATCAGAGAATTGGAGAATTGCTGTAGGGAACCACCACACATTTAGTGTCAGAAGTGTTGAGGCAAAAACCTTTCAAATATTTTAACAACGCTGAGTTTTCCAGTGTATATCTCCTATTTAGTATATTTCTTCATATATTTAGGTCTCCTTCAGAAGTGTTTTGTAGTTTTCAGTCTGTATCACTTTTGTTGAATTTTTCCTGTTTCATGTTGCCAATTATTCTTGCTAGTATACAGAAAAACAATAGACTTTTGCATATTGACCTTGTATCAAATATCCTTGAAAAATTACTTTGTAGCATTTTTTGCAGATTCGTTAGGATCTCCTATGCCCATAATTATATCACCTGCAAATAAAGATGGTTTTATTTCTTTGTCTCCCATCTTTATGCCTTTTATTTCTTTTTCTTAATTTATTGCAGGGGCCAGGACCTCTAGCTAGTGAAAAGAAATGGTGAGAATGGTCGTCTTTGCTTTTTCCTGACCTTAGAGGAAAAGCATTTAGTCCTTTACTATTAAATATGGTGTCAGCTGAATGTTTTTCACAGATGCTTTTTATTATGTTGAGAAAGCTTCTTTCTATTCTGATAGAAATAGATAGTTTTCTGATAGTTTTTATAATCTATGCTTGACAAATATTGTCAAATCATTTTTATGCATCTATTGAGATAATCATATGATTTTCCTCCTTTTTACCTGTAAGATTGTGATTTTTTTTGAATGTCAAATCAAACTTTCATATTAATAGTATGTGGTGAATATTTCTGGACTTGATAATGCATTGTTAAGGATTTTCTCCCTCAATATTTGTAAGGTAAACTAGTCCGTACTTTTCTCATATTATCTTTGTATCATGGCATCACAGCATCAGTTAAGAAATGTTAACTTTTCCTCCATTTTCCGAAAAAATTAACATAATATTGGTATTATTATTCCTTCATCAGATGTTTGATAGAATTTACCAAACCATCTGGGCATGAAGTTCGACTGTGGGAAGGTCTTAATTATTAATTCAATTTTAATAGATATAGGATTATTAATATTTTCTATTTTCTCTTGTGTCTATTTTGATAAGTTGTGTCTTTCAAAGAATTTGTCCACTTGATTTAAGTTATTGAAATTATTGGCATAATAATTTTCATGGTAGTTCCTTATTATACTTTTAATGTCTGCAGAATCTGTAATGATACCTCCTATTTTATTCCTAATATTAGTAAGCATTCATAGACACCCTTATTTGATCAATCAACCCAGAGATTTATCAAACTATCAAGTTCTGTGAAGAATAAACTTTGGGTTTCATCAATTTCATCATTGTTTTTCCATTTGCTATCTCATTGATCATTGCTCTTCCCTTTTTGTTTCCCTCCTTCTACTTATTTTTGGTTTTAATTTCCCTTCTTTTCCTAATTTTTTAAGATGGAAACTTAGATCATTTATTTTAAAACTTTCTTGTTTTCTAATATAAGCATTTAAGATAAACATTTTTGGGATGCCTGGGGGGCTCAATCAGTTAAGTGTCCAACTCTTGATTTCCACTCAGGTCATGATCTCAGGGTTGTGAGATCAAGCCCTGCATTGGGCTCTGCACTGGGCATGGAGCCTGCTTCAGATTCTCTCTTTCCCTCTCCCTCTGCGCCTCCCCCACTCCCTTTCAAAAAAAAAAGATAAACATCTTCATCTAAGAAAGATGAACATAACAAATTTTAATATGTTTGTTTTCATTTTATTTCCATACAAAATATTGCCTAATTTCCTTTATGATTCTCTTTTGACCTATGTGTTATTTAAAAGTGTGTTTTTAATTTGCAAATATTTGGAGATTTTCCAGATTTATTTTTATAATTATGTTCTCATTTAGTGTCATTGTGGTCAGAGAATATACTCTGTTGATTGCAATCTTTTTAGACCTTATTCAGACTTATTTTACAGCCCAGCATATGGGCCATCATGATGAATGATCCACTTAAAAATAACGTATTTTCTTTTCTCCAGTTGTGTGGAGTAGTCTATAAGTGTCAATTAGGTCAAGTAGGTTGATGGCACTGTTCAAGTTTTTTTTTTCTTACTGATTTATTTTTCATCCTATCAATTACTAAGAGTGTTGAAAATCTTCAACTAAAGTTAAAGATGTGTCTGTTTCTCATTTTGATTCTGTCCATTTCTCCTTATGTACTTGGAAGTTCCATTATTAGGTCCATACACATTTAAAACTGTTATATCTTCTTGATAAATTGGACATTTATAATTTACAAATGCCCCTCCTTATCTTTGGTAATATATCTTTTCTTGACATCTAGTTTGTCTGATATTAATATAGCTCCTCCAGCTCTCTTGCCATTGTTGACACACATTTCACTTCTATATACAAGTCCCACAGTATATTGTTATTTTTATTTAAACAATCATCTTTTTGGAGCACATGGGTGACTCAGTTGGTTAAGTGACCAACTCAGTTTCAGCTCAGGTCATGATCTCATTGGTCGTGAGACTGAGCCCTGCCTTGGCCTCCAGTCTCAGCAGGGAGTCTGCTTGAGATTCTCTCCCTCTGCCCCCACTCTCTCAAATAAATAAATAAATAAATAAATCTTTAAAAATCATCTTTTTTTTTTTTAAGATTTTATTTATTTATTTGACAGAGAGAGACACAGCGAGAGAGGGAACACAAGCAGGGGGAGTGGGTAAGGGAGAAGCAGGCTTCCCGCCAAGCAAGAGCCTGAAGTGGGGCTCGATCCTCAGGACCCTGGGACCATGACCTGAGCCGAAGTCAGACGCTTAACGACTGAGCCACCCAGGCTCCCCAACAATTATCTTTTCTTAAAAATATAAATGAGAACAAATAAACATGCCCACACATACACATATATTTGACATTTCTGACACTCTTCACTCTTTTCTATAGATTTGTGCTTCCATGTAGAATCATTTTCCTTCAAACTGAAAAACTTGATTTAATATTCACTGTAGTTACTATAGGTCTCCTGGTGTCAATATTTCTCAGCTTTTGTCTGTTTAAAATTACCTTTATTTCACCTTTACTTTTGAAGGATATTTTTGCTGGATATAAAATTGTAGGTGTCAGGGGTTTGTGGGCTTTTTCTTTCAACACTTTGAAGATGTCATTATAGGGGCACCTGGCTAGCTCAGTCAGTAGAGCATGTGACTCTTGATCTCAGGGTTGTGAGTTCAAGCCCTACACTCGGCATGGGGCCTACTTAAAAAATAAAATAAAATAAATATATCACTTGTTGTATCACCTGGATTATACTGTTTCTGAGAGAAGCTAGAGGCTATTTTTTAACTCTGTTAGCTATATGTAATATGTCTTTTATCTCTGGAGGGTTTTAGGATTTTTCTCTTTGTCACTGGTTTTGAGAAATTTGATTATAATGTGACTTGATGTGTTTCTTTTTTTATTTATCTTTCTTGGTAGTCACTGAGATTTATTGATACATGGATTCATATTTTTCACAAAATTTGGGAAAAAATTGATTCTTATTTTCACAAATAATTTTTTCTGCACCATTGTCTCTTCTCTTTCTGGGACTACAATTATACATATATTAGACTGTGTACTATTGTATCATGGCTCACTGACACTGCTCATTTTTTTCAGTCTTAATTTTTGTTCTTCATTTGGGATTGTTCATATGACTCTTCAATCTTTTCTTCTGAAGCTTCTAATATACTTTTAATATGATTTTTTTAATACATAGATTGTATTTTTGAGGTCTAGAAGATCCATTTGCTTCTTTTTTTATATAGTTTCTATTTCTCTTTTCCTTATGTTGACGTTTCCCTTAAATTCTTGAGCATATTGTAAAAGCTATATCGTGCTTGCTTCATATTTCCACAATCTACATAATTTTTAGTCTGACTTTATTAATTTTCTTTCTCTGTGTTTGGGCCACATTTTTCCTGCTTTTTCACCTGGCTAGTAATTTTAAACTTGATGCTGGACATTGTGACTGTTACATTGTAGAGCAGGTGGTTTTTGTTTTCTTTCATCAAAGAGTGTTGAGTTTTGTTCTCAGGCAGGTAATTCACCTACAAATGAGCATTACCCTCTAGAAATGTGTTAGAAAAACATGTTAGAGTGAGTCTAGAGTGGATTTAATGCTATGGTTCATGTAGCCATATTCTTAAGGCATGGCTTTTCTGGAATATCTAATGAATTACCCCAGTATTAAACAAGATCCCTCCACTCTGGTTGGTTGTAAGTTGAATGACTCACGATTTCATGTGTGCTGTGGTCATTTTTTGGCTTAGCACTCCACACAGGTTGCTTTTCCTCCCATGGTTTTCTTTGTCCAGGCTCATAGAGTCTCACCCTGTGTATATGTAGATCAGCATTCAATCAAAGACTTATGAAACTCCTGAAGACTTCTGGAGATCATTCTCTATGCAGCTACCTTTTCTCTTGTACTCTGCTCCACAAATTCTCTCCATAAACTCTGACTTCTGTTGCTTTACCTCACCAAATCTGTTGCTCTCAGCTTGAGTTCCCCTCTCCTGCATCAGGGTCATAAAATTCATCCAGGAAGAAAACTAAGGTAATTACAGGGTTCATATTGTTTGTTTCATTTCTTCTAATGATCACAATCCTGCTCTGCCTGTTGTCAAATATCTGAAACTGTTGTTCTATATGTTTTGCCTAGTGTTCTAGTTGTTTATGCTGACTGGACTGAACAAGTCCAGTACCATTTACTACTTTGTGGAAAGACCAAATAAGAGACCATTTGAGAGCAAATTAAAAAAAAATGATGCTAACAGATTATATCCATTGAATAAAATAGAATCCATGAGTTTATTCTCCTGTAAATAAAAAATAAGTGAGGAGAAAGGAAAGCTCTTTCTTAAAGTAGCATGCCAACTAATATATGTACAAGGAATGATAGAATTAGAAAATACCCATTTGGCAGCCATCATAGTAATAATTAATTCAGCCAAGAAACATCGGTAGATAATAAGACTTGTAATAAATATTTGATGAAAAGTGGGACATTTACATAGTTTCCAATACTTCTTCCCAAAATACTTATTAATTACAAAAGAAATATCATTAAATATTTGACAGATACAGATATGATAATCCTTATCACACCCATATTCAATTCTACTGTTTCAATCAATGCAAAACTCTGACAAATTTGGAGAGCACAATGGATCTAAGCTTAACCAAATGTACATCTTGTCATTTTTACAGGAGACTATTGGAGGGGGTATTCTTTTTGTTTCTTAAACTGTACCCTCAACTCATGTATTTTTGGAATCTTCTGTTTCCTAATAAGTGTACATGAGACTATTAATTTTCCTTTAAATATGACTTTATCTGCATCTTCTATGTTATTATATATAGCGATTTCATTAAAATTCATGTCTACATATTTTATCATTTCCCTTATGATTTTTCTGTTTAACTCATGGATTATTTAGAACTTTGATTTTTTTTATTCACTGCTTCCAAATGTATGGGAAATAATTTTATTTTTATTGCTGATATTTCATTTTATCTCATTTTGATCAGAGGATGTGGTTTGAATCATGAGTATTACTTGGAATGTGTTGTGACTTCCTTAATGGTCTAAAATATTATCATCTTCTGACAAATATTCAATGTGTGCTTGGAATTAATGTATGTTCTCTGAAGAGCAAGTTTCTATATATTTTCTACCAGATCAAGATTATCTTTGCATATCTGTATGTATTGCTTGTTTGTCTGATCAATCCATTTCTGGGAGATGGGTATAAACCTTTTATCATTATCACAAATCTTATCAATTACTCCCTCCTGTTTTGACATTTGTTACTCCTTGTATTTTGAGGCTGTATAGCTAGGTACATACAAATTAATGATTGTTGTGTCATCTTGGTGGGTTGTTCTTTTATCAATATGAAATATCCCTCCAACTTAAAAATTCCTTCTAATGTTATTCATACTAAATTCTATTCTGTCCATTAGTAAGAACACTATGCTACCTTCCTTTTGGTCAGTAAATGCCTAGTATATCTTCTCTATACCCCTTAATTTTCAAGCATCTGAATTTTTTAAGTATGTCTATTATAATCATCATATGCTTGTATATTTTTAATCTAATCTGAAGTCTCTTTTAATTGCAAGTTTAACCTATGTACATTTATTGTGGTTAGTAATGCATATGGACTTATTTCTACCTTCTTGCTTCCTTTTTGCCTTTTTTGTTTTTTCTCCTTTCATATCTTTTGTTCGATTAATTAAATTTTCTGTATTTCTTTTATTTTCCACTACTGGCTCAGAAGTCATGCACTCTATCATTCTAGTGTTTACCATTCAATTTTAGTATTGTTTATCTTGCATCCCACTCCTTCCTTCTGAAATATTTTTTCTTGTTTAGTAATTTATTTAATAGTTATGTTAGAGAGCATCCACAGTATTCATTTCTATTCTATGTTCTGATTTTTCTAAAAATATCTTTGTCATCCTTGCTCTTAAATTATAGTTTGGGTTGGTATAGAATTATAGGTTCATAATTATTATCTCTCAACTTCAAAGATATTCCATTTCTTCCTGGCATATGGTGCTGTTCATGAGAATTTGGATAACAATCTGATTGTTGTTCTGTTGAAGGTAATCTGTATTTTATTCCTTGGTGGCCTTTAGGATTTTCTCTCTCTTTGATATTCCTTAGGTTTCACTATGAAGTGTCTAAGTGTGGAGCTTAATGGGTCTTCCTGCACTTCTGAAAATTTTTCAGTAATTATTATTTTAAATACCACCTTGCTGTCCTTTATCCCAGTCTCTCCCTCTTGCCATATGTTGGAGCTTCATTTTCTATCTTCTATGACCCTTAAGTTCTCTTTCATCCTTTCTGTTTCGATAATTTGCATCCAGTTAAATGATATTTGTGTTGAAGCTTCTCATTCTATAGTCCATGTCTCTTCATTCCTCTCCTAATTTCTGTGGCTTTCACACCTGCCATCTCTTCCCTATTTTTCATCGTATAACGTGTTCCTTTCTCATCCATTGACAATCATTCTAAAATATATGATATAAAATACATAGTATATAATTTTGGGTAGTTTATGATTATGGGCAAGTAGGCCATGGCAGTGATTGGCTAGATGAGCTTTAATCTCACTTCTGAATCCTGAGAACTTTATTTTCCAGCCTCCTTTGTGGTTAAGTCAGGGTCCTTTGAGTACTTCTCGTCACTGAAATTTGGGTGGAACTGATGCAAGGTAAAATTGTATGTGAGAGGAAAAGCGTATGTGGGGATGTTGGGCTGACAGGGTACAGACAGTAGTGAACATCACTTGTTTTTGCCTGCACACCTGCCTGTCTGGCATTCATCCCCCCCTTAATATGATGACATTCTTCCAATAATGCTTTAGAAAATTACCTAATCACCATTGTATGCAATCTTGATAGGACTGTCAGTCAAAGAGTGTTGCATTCACCTAACTAATGCAGAACTGGCTACATAATTTGTGAGGTGTCTTGTTAAAAAAAACTGAAGAATTTCAATATGGCAGCCAAGGATCATGAGACCAACTGTAGAGCTCTTCTAAGGGCAGGGCTCTATGAGACTGCCCAGGTTGAACACCCAGGAAAGTCACCCAACCTAAACCAATTAGACTCTCCCTCCCCAAAATTTAAATCTTCACCACAATGACATAGGTTTGGGGAAATTAGTTCCAGACCATTGGAACTAATTAGTTCCAAACCAAACCATTGGTTTCTGCTACAGTATCTTCAAGGAATTCCTGATTCCTGTCTTCTCCAAATCTGTATCATTTGCTTCAATTCCATCAGCCCCTACTCCATCCTCTTACAATTAAGCCTTTGGCTTAATTTAAGTCTGGTTAATTTCTGATGGCACATCCAAGAACTCTAAATGAAACAATAAGTAATTCCATTTGAGTACCCTGAACCTCAGTTTTCTATCTGTAAAATAGGAATGATGGCATATACATCCAAGGAGTTTAGCTATAATTTTAACAGATGAATGAATGAAGTGTACGGTACAATCCCTTGTGTGTACTAGGAGCTTATTAAACACAAGTTTTCTCTCTTCACCTCCATCCCTTGCCAGAGGCAACAAAATGCCAGTCTGTCCAATGATTCAGACAGAACATTATTCATCTCAGACCTAAGTCTAGAAGTCAAGTTTCTCAAAGCCATCAGGTATTGTGAGAACATCTCTTGGGTGGACCGAGTGGGGACCTGGCTAGGACCTCTACCAAAGAAGTGAAAAGAAGAGCCAGTAGTGAGTGCAGTGGATTCTCAATATATTCCATTGCCCCATATCTAGTCCCCCTCCCTGAAAGCATCTCAGATTTTTGGAGAAAATTATCTCTGATAGTAATTCAAGAACAAGTCTCCCACTTTGGAAGCCTAGAGGACCAGATTCTGACTCTCCCTGCCCCTGGTAAATGAGGGAGTGGGCAATAAGACCTAAGGTCAGCCGATCAGCCCGCCTTCCAAGATTTGAACCTTGAATCATCACATCAGAGCGATGTGAAGAGAGAAGGGGAGGGAAGTTGTTTGTTGCTGCTGTAGCAGCAAAAAAAGAAGTGGTGTTGTGTTCCTGGCCAGGCTGCTCCAATCACCAGATTGTATCTGGATTTCATGCTTCCTGCCCCTTGTCTCCTTGAGTGCTCTTGGTTTCTGCCCATTCCCAGTCTGGTCTCAGGGCTTCTGTTCCATTTCAGGAGTTCCTCCATACCCCAATACACATATACCCCATGACATCCTTCCACCAAATTTGCTTAGATTAACCAAGTATGTTTCTATTTCTTACAATCAAAACTCCAAACTACTACAGGGAGTCTAACTCTGTGTCCACTGGAAAAGCCAATCTTGGGGAACCAAGATTAGGTGGAGACTCCAAAATGATAAAGAGGGTCAGGGTCAGAGGCTGGTGGGACTGAATCAGACCTCAAGTAGAGAAAATCCATAGCCCCAGCCAGGTACTTTGTGGAGGTGAGCTCACTGCATCCCACTGGAGTAGATAGTATGATCTTATTTTTTTTCAGAAAAGGAAACTAGACCTCATAGAGTTATGGGATGTGCCAATAGGTAGGAAAATTGGGATTTGAACCCAAAACCCTATACGATGTTACTGTGCCCATTTTTACAGCGAAAGGGCCCATGTTTCCAGATGAAGGATAACTCAGATTTATTAAGCAACAGCCAAGTGCCAGGTGCCACCCTTGGGCAAGTACTTTCCATGCGTGATGTCATCTAATTCAAATAACTCAAGCTCTGTTTTTCTGTTTTCTGATCACTATGATATTGTTGTTATATTTCAAATCTACTGTTTAAATACGAGAATACATAGGGCACCGGGTGGCTCAGTCAGTTAAGCATCTACCTTCAGCTCAGGTCATGATCCCAGGGTCCTGGGATCGAGTCCTGCATCGGGCTCCCTGCTCTGCGGGAGCCTGTTTCTCCCTCTCCCTCTGCCCCTCCCCTCCGCTCATGCTCTCTCTCTTTCACATTCTCTCTCTCTCTCTCTCAAAATAAACAAATAAAACCTTTTTAATAAATAAATAAATAAATAAATAAATATGAGAACATATATACCATAGGGTGCCCAAAGCAAGCTTGAATGTTTCCATGCTGTTGGGAACTCACTGCCCAAATACCTGCATGTAGTTGAGTCCACTCATCGCAAGCTAGGGGCTGACAGCCTAACTTCTATACAGGATACAATAGATATTGAATGATACATAAGAAAAATATGTGAATTTGAAGCTGAAAGAGATAGTTAGACTCACCATTAAATGCAGCAATTGTTTTTAAAAAAAACCAACAAAAGAATATTTCGGGGAGGAGTATTCTATCGCTGACAGTTTGGAATTGTCAGTGCACCGTGATAATAAAGAGCCAACTCGGTTTGAGTTGGTTCTATTTGTTTGTTTAAATTCCCTGCAGACAATGTGTCCCCTTCTCGCCTCCCTCCCCCAGCCCTGCTCTTGGTACATCATTTCATTTTGCAGATACAGAAAGTGGGCTTTGGAGAGCTTCAGCAATGTGAAGTCACTGAGACAGAGTGAAGGCAGAATTCAAAGTCAAGGCTGTAAGGATGCCAAGTTCACCTTCTTGCCACTCTGCTGGGCTGCCTACATGCCCAAAGGTGCCAAAGCAGAGGCTTCTTCCTTTGTGTGGGAGATGAACGCCTCTGCCACTTCCCTCACCCTCCCCTTGTTTCCTTTGAGAGTGGTGCTCAGTGGACACCCCCCCCCCCCCCCCCGCCGCCAAGAATGCACACTTCTCCTGGAAGAGAGACAAGCTTCAAGAACCCAGCCATGGAAGAGCTGGGTTCAAGTCCCAGCCCTGCTGTGATGTCTTTTCGAGGTTCCCCCACAGGAGCTCCTGCCTGCACCCCACCTCCCACATTGTGCCACGAGACCACAGGTGGGAGAGCAAGTTGTAAGCGGTGGCCCCACAAGAGTCCGAGGGACCACCCTGTCTCCAACCTGAGTGTCAGCATCCACATCCCATGTCTTGAAGGATTCTGATGCCTGCCATCTGGAGGGAGAAAGCCGGACCTGGGGCGACAGGCCAAGAAAAGCGTTGTTGCTGGAGGCTCCCGGGAGCCAAGCGGCACCATGTGTCTGAGCATTATCATTTACACTGAGGAACCGGGTATTTAGAAAACAGGGCTGGTACCAAGCACGCCATCTGTGGCCAAGCTTTCCCGGCCCACCGCACCATATTGTGGAAGACGCCGGCTGAAGGAAACAGCGTCCCGTGTCGAGCAGTGTTTGTTTGGTTTGGGGCTTTTGTTGTTTTTTGTTTTTTGTTTTTTCAACAAATTCAAATGTGGCTTCCTCACTTCGCAAAGCAGGCTGAATGGCCCCACAAGTCAGAGTCGCTGGAGGGAGAGAAGCATTTGACGGGGTGTGGGATTTGTACTCTGGCTCTGGGAGAGGTAAAAAAATGATCCCACCGGCACGCACTGAGGGCTTAGTCCCTGTCAGGCCCTTGGCTAAGTGTGATATATATGTATATTGATCTATTTTATGTGTATAAATAATTCCTTTGATCTGCACAAGAGCCTCAACTGCTAGGTGTTATTACCATACCATTATGTGGACTTGGAAACCAGAGCCCAGAGAGGCTGAGTAACTCGCCCATGACCACACAGCTAGAGAAAGAGGGAGCCCAAGCAGGGAGCCAGGTTTAGTCCACATGCACCCCGGCTGTCCTCCAGGGCCTTTCTAACTCTAAGACACACAGAAGTGGCTTCCAGGTCTTTCTAGCAGCTTCCACACTCCATTGTATCACTCCCTTCCACGTGGTCCTGTTGTATTTTCCTCCGTGAGCTAACCACATCTGAAACCACCTTCCTTATGAACTGTTGTCTCTGTTCCCCTCACCAGATCATGAGTTCCTTGCAGGTCAGGCTCCTGGCTGTGTTCATCACTGTATTCCCAGCAACGGGGTTGCAGGGGGCAGGACACTCGTCGCTCCAAACATCGACCTCTTATCTTTAAGGTGAGTGTAATACCCACCTCCATGCCTGGCCTTCCTCATCTGTAACATGGAGATCAAATACCTGTCTTCAGGATTGTGTGAGGTTTCCTGGGAAAGGCGTGAAGTGCCAGGGTGGGGCCTTGCCTTTGAGCTCCCCTAACCCTGCACGTCCAGTCTCCTGGCACGTGTCACGGGGCATCCAAGTATTCTACGCGCCTGGCTGTCCTTCACCCCGGCCGTCTCCCTTCTCCTCTGCTACTCTGCACATGATAGGTGCTCAAGACACTATCACTGAAGAGTAAAGAGCCCTCAATTCCGCTCCCTCCGTTCAGCCTCAGTTTTCCCATCTGGAACATGGTCCCCTGGCCTCTGAAGTCCTGTCCAGTTCTGACAGCCATTGGCACGACTCCTCCAGTCCTGCGAGAGCCCTGGGCCAGCGCAGGAGCCCCGCACGAGGCAAAGGTGAGGAGAAGACACAGTACGCTGTCAAATAATGCGGGTCCGAGGTGCAAGTCCCCAGCACTTGCCAGGCAAGCCCGGCCCTCGCGGCAGGCAGCCACCCTCAGGGGGAGCCGGCCCATTAAGGAGCGATTATCCCACCACTGCTAAGTGGCTGCAGGAGCAATCGGGTTTGGAGAGTGGCAGGCAGGCTCTGCTTCTGGAGCACATGGTAAAATTTGGTGCAATTAGCAGCGAGGGAACACACATTACTACTATTATTATGTTCTCTTGGCACGCTGGCCCTGTTGCAGGCTGCCTTCTTTCTTTAATTTCTTTTTTTTTTTTTTAAGAAGAAAAAAAAAAAGTCTCTTTGGGAACTGAAGCAAAATAAAAATGCCAAGAATTAAAAATGCAAATTCATCCAAGATGTTTTCTGCCCAAGACGGCAATGGCCACATGGCTCGATAACATTTTAAATGTTAAAAAATGGGTAATTTTCAGTAAAAATCAAATTTGCCAGAGCCCAAGTCTAAACGAATCCCATATAGCACTCGGGCACCTGGCCAACATTCACGAACAAGTCCCCTCAGAAGGTGATGCACTATTAAAATGAGGAGAAAACACAAACTTTGTGTATATAGCGCTGGTCCTTGGGACCAGAAAATGCAGTTGGCTGGACATGGATCTGGCTCAGCCTTGGCCCCTAGCAGGAGATTTCCCTCCCTGCATTTGGTTGCCCCATCCGTAAAATGGCCATAAATAAAACCCACCTTTGGGCTTTTATTAGTAGTAATAGTGTTATAAAGAATGATAAAGGTTTTCTTAATAAACATTGAACAAATATCTTACCCATCAGTAAATCTTGTTAAACAGAAACATTTAAGGACAGGGACTGGGTCTGAGTCGCACTTCCCACCCCACCCCCCAACTGCCTCGGTGCCCAGTAAAGGGTCTGGCTCCTAATAGATGCTCAGTAAAAGCTTTGGCAGTGACGGGCCTGGAGACAGTTGGGTGCCCACCTGCACTCAGCCCCCAACCCCCTTGGTTCAAGGATGAATAGAGACCCGTCTACCCAGGGGTTCAGGGCTCAAGGACAAAAACATACTCCTCCCCCTCCTTCACTTCTGAGTTCAGTTAGCTGCACAGGGCAGGAGGTGGCGGGCACCGGTCTTCCCATCAAGCACACCTGTTCTCAAAACCTCTTTCAATCGTACTGGCCATGAGACCTTGGGTAAGGCATTAACCCTCTGCGCGCCTCAGTCTTCCAGTCTTTAGAATGGGGATAACAGTGGACCCACCACTGGCGCTCCTGTAACAACGATTCACATAAAGCTCTGAACACCTGCTTGGCCCATGTGAGTGCTCAAGGAAGGGAAGCTGTTTTAGTCATTGTGCTAATGTCCTTCCCTGAAGTAGCTGCTGCCCCAGCGTCCCTTGGTCTCCAATGAATCCTGCACTTGACCAAGATGCTCTCCCTTCAACCACAAGGTTGCCCGGGGCATCAGCCTGTCAGCCAGTCAGGACCGAGCGGGAGACACAGTACCTCCCCACTCATCAGGATTTTTCTCACCCCAGATTAGCTCACCCCTCTGCCTAGAACCCACCACCCATCATGTCAACTCATCCAGAGCCAAAACCAACCCTTACCTCGGCCTTCAAGGCCCCGTGTGTTGGGCTCACCACCAGCCTCCCTGTCCTATCAGCTCCTGACCTCACCTCCCACCAGCTTCCCAGCCCCTGCTCCATCTCCAGCACCTCAGCGCTCATCCACCTCCAGGCGGTGGCCTTACATCCTTCGCTGGAAGCCATTCCCCCAGGTAGTCACCTTTGCACCACCTCCTGGAAGGGGCTTCCCTTGCAACAGCCCCACATGCTCTTGTCAACAGTTGACCTATTACGGAACAACACTCGCTGGGTGCCTGGTTCCCTTCTCCCCACTAGCGTGAGCTGCAGAGGGCAAGGTCTCAGCCAGCTAAGTTTCTCTGAAGCCCGAGGGTCATGGGAGAGAAGGGAAAAGTGATCAGCACCAAGTGGGGCATTGGAGCCCTCCAGACACGGGGACATGCCTCATCTCTTAGATGGGAAATGCAGGTTCAGAGGAGGGAAGGGGTGTGTTCGGGGCCACGGGTGAGTCATGCAGAGTCTACCTCCTTCCCTTTGGCTTGTTTATGAGCTGATATATCTGGCAAGCAGGAGTCATGGGGTATAACCGCAGGAGCTTTACTTTGCCTCCTACTGTCCCTTTAAAACTGTCCCTTAAAAGCTCATCCCCGCCCCCGGATGATCCTCAGAAGGCCTCATGACTTTGCAGGTCACACAGGCAATAAAAGTGCTATTGTCACTCTAAGTCACCAAATGCTGTGTCACTTTAGCAATTAAAAGTACCTTGTGTGCCTTGTTGTAATCTGGACTTCAGAAGGGATTTAAAGTGAAATCTTGTCTCCCCCAGGGCAGGGCCTGCTGCCCCTGAGATACGAGGCAGAGGTCCTGCCCTGCTGCTTCTCTCTTCCCTCTCCCTACACGCCCATCCCTGCTTCTGCCCCTCCCTGCATGATCTGGGACTTTGGCACCGAGAAGGTTGTAAGAGGATAGGAGACAGGCACTATTGCAAGCTGGCTTCTCGCGCTTGGCCCCGAACAGGTGCACAGCCAACTCCTTGCAGGGGCAGAGACCCCCAGGGTCCCCATGACGGGCCAGTGTGCTCTGCCTGCCAGTCACTCCCCTTTCCACGTCTCCGGGAACCCTCAGCTTCTCCTCACCGACTGTGCTTTAGCCGACCTGTAGCTCTGCTGGGCAGCACCCAGCCCCTCAAGGCGGGCCCCTCCCTGTGCGTGTGGGAGACACGCATGCACCTCCCTGGCTCTGGTCTCTGCAAGTGCAGGCCGGCCTCAATACAGCCAGCCTTCAGCCCGCTCTTACTTCGCTTGGACAGGGGCTGGACGGGGGGTCCTGCGTGTCCTCTCTGCGAGGGACACACATGAGGTGCCTCTCACTAAACTTGAAGGGGGATCTCCTCATGCCCCTCCCTGGGGTAGGGGGAGGGCTGGGCACAGCTCCTTCGAAGGAATCTTTCCCCAAAATGTCTCCCTTTATTCCCCAAGCCCATCTTATACTCTCAGTGGGAGGGAAGAGTGTTTAAACCCAGATCAATTTTCCTTTGGAAATTTGCCTCTTGTTCTGGGACTTCACTGGGGAGGGTGATATCTATTAGATGTTGATACTTCCAATTTAACAACCTGTCACAGTTTTCTGTTGGTTGGTTGGTGTGTTTCTCTGGGAGAAAAAAAGTAGCTGATGAGAATGTTTATGACACTAACAGAACAGATGATTTTTGCAAATTTTCTGAAGTTAAATAAAATATGACACATTGGAGATGGGGCCTGAACCAGAGCATCCAAAAAGCCTCTCTGGTCTCCGCCTATGAACCGTATCTTCCCTTGAGGGAGACACAACAGCCTCAGCAAGGCCCCTCCATCCCCCTCCTCCTACCCACCCTCAACTGGAGAGCTGCCGTGAAGGCAGTGGCCATATCTTGGACACCACTGTGGGGCAGTGATTGATTTGTACACCGTCCCTTTATGGGTCACTATAATTATTCTCATCTTACAGATGAGGGAACTAAAATAGTAGAAACTGCTTTCTTGAGGTTGCACAGCTATTTAGTGGAGGAGCTAGGATTTGAACCCACAGCTATGGGGTCCAGGAGACTGTGTCTTTTGCCCTTCTCCAACTCTGCCTCTGGGGAGAGGGCCAACAGACCAAGAGCACGCTGTAAGGAGATCCCTATCTTCTCGTGGGTGTACCCAGGCCTCCAGGCCCATGGGCGATGTCTCACCGGGAGACGTGCGATAGAAGGAGCTGCTGAGAGCAAGCACCACCCAGGTGAGCTTCCTGCCCACACCCTACTATGGGCACCCCCATTCAGTCGACCAGCCCTCTTGGCCCTTCACTGAGCAGTCCCTGGCCAGGCTGCAGGAATCCTGAGAAGGACAAACTGTGCTCCTAGCCTTAAGGAGCCACATTCTAATGGGGACAACGGGCAAGTAAACCAATAAGGCCAGCTGGTAAGAACACTGCCACACTGGTCACCGCTGAGGCTGTGGATTGTCAGGGCAGGCTTTACAGCAAAGAGCAGGTCCGAGCTGCAGTGAGCAAAAAGGGGAAATAAGGCTTGCCAGATGGTGAAGGCAGGAATGGACCTTCCAGCAGGGGGACAGCACCTCCAAACTTGACCAGCAGAGCCCCTTTAATAGCAGAGGAAGGCAGCCCCCAGGATCTGGGGATATGACTCAAGGTGGGCCACACCCTCAGGAAAGTGCCCCCAACTCCCTCCCATACTTGTGCTTGTTTTACTGTAAAAACAATGCTTTAAAGGCCCGAGGTTTGGGGGTCTGTATGCTGCTGGGCCCGGCCAGGCTAAGAGCACAGGGACAGCCAGGGAGAGGCTTCAGGCGGGGAACAACATGGTCATACCTGCGCTTCAGAAAAAAAAGCCTTTCTGACCACAGTGAGTCCAGGGAGACACTGAGACAATGAGTCAGGGAGAGCGACGAGGAGGCTGTTGCCAGGGTCTGATGCAGGCCCTGGGCACGGACCTGGCAGTGAAAGCCCGGGTGTGACCAGGAGGCGTGGGCGTGGAGAGGAGCCCACCTGCCGTGCTGCCTGGGCACCCTGATCTCAGGACCTGCGCCATTTCTTCTCCCTCCTGCTCCTCCACCAAGCCCCCAGCCCAGGCCTCACCGCCAGAGGAGCCTGCAGGAGCTCCCACGCAGGCCAGCCCTCCTTGGTACAGGCTCTCCTGGTGCCATGTTCCTCTGCCTCCCAGCTCCGATCAGAAGGACGTTTCACATCTACTCCTGGCACTTTTGAGTGAAGATCTCTCCCCAACAAGAATGGTGGACTTCATTGTCTGTCGGTTGTTTGGTCATTCAGTCTGTTAGTTGATTCGTTGGTTGGTAAGTTTGTTGGTAGACTGCCCAGTGACTTGGATGGTTAACTTCTTAGTAAGTTGGTTGGTAAGTTGGTTGGTAGGCTGGTGGTTGTTTGGCTCATTGGTAGGATGGTTGGTGTGTTACTGATTCATTGGTTGGTAGGGTGGTTGGTAGGTAGTTTGGTTGGTTGCTTGGTAGGATGGTTGGTTGGTTGGTTGGCTGGTTGATTCGCTGGTTGGTAAACTGGTCAGTAGGGTGGTTGGTTGGCTGGTTGGTAGGGTAGTTGGTGTGTTGGTTGGTTGGATGGGTTGGTGGGGGCTTAGTATTTTGGTTGGTTGGTTGTTTTTCTTTGAATCACCATCATTTATTTAACAGTGTCATGTGCATAGTAAGCCCACAATAAATATCCTTTGTGTACTCTCACATCCACACTATCTCATTTGATTCTTAACAATATCTTGGTCCTGTTGGTAGGGGAGGAAGTGACAACTTTGAGATTACAGATGTGTAGGTTGTGAATTCAGCCAGACCAGCCTGGGTTCAAAACCAGCAAGTCAGAGGCAGAGCCAGGCCCTGTGGAGGTCTGACTGTCATAGAGCTCTTACTTCTGATGAATGAGAGAAAATCCTTCATGGCAATGTCAAGAAAAAAATTATGGAAAATAGCATGTTTGTTCCTTACAACTAATCGTGCAGCCTCTGGGTTTTCTTAGTCTGTATTTTTGGTCCACTGGTTTTACATAAGCACATTACCCTCACACCACTCTGCAAATTCAGTTAGCTGGCCCTCTCTTATGTGTCCTTACCACACACCACTCCTGTGTAGTGTGAATAGCTAGCACTGAAAGTCCATCCATTTCAAATGAGTGTGCCTCTATCTATTCATTGATTACCTCTTGCAACAAGGAGCTCCCTACCACCCCTGTCAGCTGGAAGGGTGCCTCTCAGCCCCTACCTTCCATTTATTGGGGTAGAGCAAGGCTCAAAGCCTCCTGATCACTCTCTTCCCCTTGGACTGCAACATGAAGATAGTGAGTGTTCCCAGGCGGGACCCTGCAGGAAGGGGAGACCACCCCTGCTCCCACAGGAGACCTTACTGGCCTCAGTGAACTCCAGTCCCTGCTCTTTCACCAGGTAGTCCAACAGTTTGAGCAAGTTATTTGACCCACACCACCCTCATGGGACTAATCTTAGGCTGCCCTTCACAGCATCTTGTAGAGAATGCCTGGAACCGGCCATATGGCAGTAATAATAGCCAGCACTTACTAGGGCTGACCAGACACCAGACACCTCTCTAAGCACTCTCCATTCATTATTCTTTGCATTATCCATCACATAGTCCTTACAGCCTTCTGTTGGTGGTTAACACCACCATCCCCATTTTTCAGGTGGGAAACTGAGACACAAAGAATGAAGTAACTTGCCCAGATTTCCCAACTGGTGAGTGAAGGATCAGGCTCGTGGTCACTGCACCACTGGCCCAGAAAACAGAGACACTGAACATGGCCACTGTCGTTAATACTACTAAGTTGGTTTACCTACCGAGTGGTAGCCTTCAGTCATGCTTTGGTATCTTTGAGTCTGAGTGTGATGATGGTGTCGGGCTCCCCCTCCTTGAGCAAGTCAGAGTCTCTCTCTGGCACACTGCCTTGGAAGCACGATTGACGAGCGAAAGGAAAGAGAAACCTGAGCTTACAAAGTCAACCTTAAGAACACTGCTTCCCAAAGTGGAAATGATCAACAAAGACCTCCAGTGATGTGTTGCTCCTGCTGCCAGGCCCTGCCAAGCCCAGCCACCCAGCTAGCAAGGAGCGCACATGCTCGCACACTCCCTCGCTGTTCCAACTTGCCCTCCAGCTTCCCTCCCCTCTACCCTGTTACAGGATAGGAAAGTAATCCTCACCTCCTCCTTCCCAGCACGAGGGCTAGGAATGCCAGGGCTGCTCAAGGAGGGGGAATTCGCTAACTCAAGCCAGTTCCAAGATAAACAGAAAGCTACTGGCCGCCAGGCTCCCATGGCTTGTGAAAACGAGACACACTTTCTCGTTCACATCGTGTTTGTGAGAATGTGTGTGCACGTGTGTGATCGTTAGTGTGTACGAGTGTGTTTGTGACAGTGGGAGTGGGTGTGAGTGTGCATTCTTAGTGTGTGATGGTGTGTGTGTATGTGAGTGGGAGGGGTGGGGCCTGTTGGACCAGGAGCCCCCATCTGGAACATCATTGCTAAGAACGGTGAGCTCAGGTCTAAACCTCAGCTTCTTCGAGTGCATCCCTGGGGAAATTCCCTCTCCTCTTCTCACTTCCTTCTGTCTATACCCACACCCCTTGCAGAGGAAAAACCTGAACCCCTCCCAGTTGTTTGGTGCAAAAGGTGGAGAATGTTAATGTGCAGAAATACGGAGAATAAGTTCGCTCAATTAAGGTAAAGACAGTGCCCTAGACTGGCTGAATCGATCCAGCAAATGCTTTGAGGTCATTCAAATCACTCAACATCAGAGCTGGAAAGAGCTGGAGAGCCCAAGCCAACCCATTTTACAGATGAGGGGGAGAGGGAAAGGAAAACCCAACACAGCCTGGGGACCACCTTTACACCTGCCCTCTTCCTGAATCCTGTGACAGACAGTCCTTTAAGACAAGAGGCCAAGCTAGACTCCAAGAGTGAAACTACCGGTCTTGAAAGTCACAATCAGAACTGAGAGGGGGCAGATACAGAGTCAGGTCTCCTTCGCCACATGGAAGGAGATGCTTCTTTTTACCAATAGGGTTGGAAAAATTAAAGAAGATATTATCAGCATCCAGCCTAGGAAGGGAAGAAGAGGGGTACAGGCTCCCATGTTACTCATGGGATAGGAGAGTACAGACAGTGGTTTTAGACCCTCCCTTGCACCTGGTGATGGCACACAGTAATAACTGAAGGGGGTAACAACAAATAATCTTTTTATAAGTGAGTATCACAATGAGATTATTTTCAATCATTATTAAAATGAATATTATAAAAAGATCTTTTCAATTGTTATTTTAAAAAATCTTATGTTATACTTACTGTGTCATTCGCTGCCTTAAGCACAGGAAGGTCAAGCAATTTGTCCAGAGACACACAGCTAATGAGAAGCAGAGCTGGGATTCAAGCAGATAAATTAAAGTAGATAAAACTACTACATAAAAGTAGGTAAAATATATAAAGCATTTTTCTAAGTATATATAATATTAACATATATATAATATAACATATAAAAACATACAGCATGTATGTAACATATAACATCTAACAATTGATGTTTTGTATACGATATATAATTTGCATATCATTTATATGTAACATATACAAATCTGTGAGCATTTTACGTGTATGTAATGTATGTGTATATAAATAATTTTATATGCATATAAATTTATAAATATTTATATATAAAATATTTCCAGCATATAAAATGTGCAAATGAGAATGTTATAACAATATAAACTGGCTGGAATATGTCTCTGACTACCTCAGAACATAATGAGTTCCCCATCCTGGGAAGTGTGCAGGCAGAGGCTAAAATCTGTCCCTTGCACAAAGGAGAGCCTTGTTGGGGAGAGAGAGGAGCACAGAACTGTGCACCGATGAACCTGATTCTCAGTCTTGGTGGCTGGCCTGCTGGGATGGGCTGGGGAGGCAGGGAACCCCACTGGAGCATCCCCTTGAAAGACAGGTGAGTCTGAGCCCAAGGCAGATGGAGGAGAGCAGAGGAAATGTCAGGAGCAGCCAGCCTTGCCTTCCACTTCTAAGTCTGGCCAGGACAGTGCCAGTGGGGATGGTCAGCCTTGCTGCAGCCACCCTGCAGGGAGGAAGCAGCTGACAGTGACCCCAGATGGGAGCCCTCTCTGTCAACTTCACCGGCATCCCCATACCAAGCTCCCCACTCTATAGCACCAGCAGCAGAGAATGAGTTCATCCCCACAGAATCGGCAGAACACCAGAAGAGAAAGGCGTATAGAAAAGAAACCAGCTCCAGCATACAGCAGGCTCGCTGGATACCAGGGCTTGTGGGAGAAGGTGCTAGGAACTGCCAGTTCCTCATTCTCCGTGGTCTGACGCCCAGCGCATCAGAGCCTGAAAGACTTGGTTCTAGATCCCAGCCATGCATTTACTGGTCTGAGTAAATCACTTGCGATGACTGAGCCTTCCTTTTCTCCTCTATAAAATGGGATAATACTGGACCCTTTCTCCTAGGATTCTTGGGCACGTACACTGAAATTCTGTTTATAAAGTGGCTATTCAAAGCCTGACACACTGCGGGTGCCCAACAAATGTGAGGTTCCTTCCCCTCTTCCTGGAGACGTGTGAAATGTGTGAATATGATGGCTCTGAAAACAGGCCAGAATCAGAAGATGTGGTTCTAATCCTAGGCCCATCTCTGTCTGCTTCACAGAGTCTCTCCAGGCCTCTCTTCCCCTCTGAGAAATGAAGGGCCTAGACCTCAGGGCTTTCCACAGACCACCCCATCAGAGTGAGTCTGTGATGAAAGAAGGGTCTCTGGGTTTTGGAATCAGCCACTTAAAAAGCGGCTCGGGGGATCGGACTCACATTAGTATCTGAGATCCACTACCCAAGATGATGCCTCATGTAATGATCTTTCTTCCTTTTCCCCACAGCAATCCTGAGAGGCAAGGGGGCTCTGGGCTTATTCCCTATTAAAAATAGTGAAGCAGATAGCCCAGGGAGATTGCATCACTCCAGGTGGTAGGAACCTCCTCTCTTGGCTCCAGCTCGGTGCATTCCCCACCCCCTTTCCCCAGGAACATAAAATCAAATCATCATCATAAGGCCGTGACTCAGACACCTCTCTCGCCTCCAGCCACAGGGGCAGGGTCACAGCACCTCTCCAATCCTCAGCTCTGTAATCCCATCCCAGAAGTCTTGTGGTCACAGTCCTCACTCCACTCCGGGTGTTTCTGAGAGTGACAGAGGAAGACAGAGCTCCTGTACCATGGAGTCCCCCTCCCTTGCCACAGTCAGAAATAAAAGCCCTTACTCATTTTTTGTAAGACAGAGCCAAGGCGGGGAGTCACAGTTGGGTGGGGGTGGGGACCAGCATGGTTTTGGAAGGGGGGGGCAAGAGAGATGTAAGCGCTGTGAAACCACCCTCTGTATTTTGCTTGCTCCCTATGTCTCCTCCCAAAGCAGCTCCTTATTTGGGGAGCATCTGACTATGATCACGGTTCCATTTGCATGAGAAGTTCTTGGGAGGGAAGAAGGACTTGTCACATTTCTCCCACAAGAGTGTGTTCACACCAAGAACAAGGGAGACGCCAACAGTGGCCTTTGCCGTCACCAGAAGTGGCAGCTGAGTTGAAGAATTTCTTCCTCTGGGCACATTTTCCCCTGTCTCCCTATGAACTGACTTCTCTCTAGGGAAAGTGGATCTCGCTGTCACCAGCGCAGCCTCCAGCCCGCCCGCCCCGCTCAGCACTCTGGTTAAAATCATGTCCTGTCTCTGCTACAGGTTTATGAGGCCCTGTTTCAAGGATGACAGTCTCTTCTCCGGGTGAGAACAGGAGAGCTGGGGCCAACTGTTACAAAACAGGCTTGTTGGAAAGAAGCCGGCGGGGATGGGGAGGGAGACCCACAGTCAAACTAGGACAGCATTTCCCAAGAGGAGCCAAGCAAGACTCCACATGATTTCAATCAGGGAAGGACACCCGGCTGTTAGCCACTCCACCTCCCAACCAGAGCCAGACGCATCCAGATGTCTGCACAACATCCTGTCTCCCCCAGGTGCCGAGCCTCCTTGCGCTACTAGCCTTTCCTTGCCCCTGCGGGGCACACCTGGAAAGCGCTCCGGCGCTCACTGCTCTCCAAGGCCAGTCATAATTGCTCAAATCACTCACACATGGGTGTAGTTTACAGCGTATTTTACAGCTCTCGCAGCGTTAGACAAGAGGTGACAAAACTGCCCAGGCCCTGAGCTGCTCTCGGGCTACTGCTCCTGGGGGGACGTTTCAGGGTGTCACACAGGAAGTGGTATGGCGGCCCTGGTTGTACTCAGTGGGGGATGTGTTTCCGGACGGAACTCCTGGCAGGAAATGAAGTAAACGTCTCTTCCGTTTGAGGTAGAGTGTAGAGGCCGCTGCCTCCAGGACAATAGGAAGGAGTCCCTGAGGCGGGGAGGTGCTTGGCTGAAATGCTGCTGTGCACAAGGGGCCTGGGGCACAAAGGCAGGCCATGGGCCGACCCAGGCTGTGGGCCCGAGGCCAGAGCCACAGAGGTGACCCGAGGGGCCCAGGGCGGTTTCGCCAGCCCCTCGGGAAGCACAGAGAGGAGACTTTGACCGAGTCCCCTGAACCCCTTTCAGAGCCCGTCGTGACTGCAGGGAGTTCTGGAGTGCGGGTTCCGTCAAGGGCCGGACCCACTTGGGCCATTCTCGCCAACCCCCAGCTGGTAGCCCATCCAGGACTGCGGCCCACGCACACCCGGACCCGGGGGCTCCTGCCTGACCGGCCATGATCCGCACCCCACCGGCAAAGCCGGCAGGCAGCCCCCTCGGAGAACTCCAGCCAGCGACTTCTGTGGCGCACCGTGGCATCCACCACCGGGTCTGAATGCCTGACCATGCTGCGCACAGAGGGCCCTCCCCCGGGGGGAGCGCCGGCGGCGTGCTTCCCTTGGCGGGCCGCGTCCCATTCCCGGACCACATTGTCCATGCCGGGTCCAGAGCAGCTCGCCAAATGATGTCTGGGGCTCCTCTTTATTGTAAGAACCCCAAGACCCTGCCCTCCCGAATTCAGCTCCCGACGGGTCAGTTTTAAGACTCGGTCTCAGAGTAAAGCCTAAGGATAAAGCAAGTTCAGGGCGGCGTAGGTTCGGTCCTTTGTCCCCAGGCAAAAGCACCGTGCGTTTTCCACCTTCAGCCTCTCACACGGGAGGAAGCCTCAGTTCTCTCCCCTCTCCTATCTGCCCTCATTCTGCCTGCTCGTGTCCTCCCTCAGAGGTCATCGTGCACGGCCTTGGCCATGGGAGTCCCTTCCACTCCAGAATGAGATGGGCCTCAAAGGTCAAAGAGAATGTCAACGGGGGACAGGTGGAGCCTGAAGCTTTCAGACTAGAACCGTTGGCCTGAGGACTGCGGACAGTTTCAGAAGAGACAAGGGTCCCCGTGAGTCATTGTGCCTGAGTACATTTTCCTGGAGGGCTTTCGTCAAGTTCTCAAAGTGTTCTGTGACCCAGAAAAGGCTCAAAACCAAAGCAGAAAAAGGGAGCAGGAGGAAGCTGGGAGTGTTCATCTGCTACTCAGCCAACCATTCAGACCTACTTCTGGAGGGCCTGCTGTGCACCAGGCCCTGTGCTGGGCACTGGGGATACAGTGGTGATTAAGAACTGTCCTTGTGATGGGGCGCCTGGGTGGCTCAGTTGGTTAAGCCACTGCCTTCGGCTCAGGTCATGATCCTGGAGTCCCGGGATCGAGTCCCGCATCGGGCTCCCTGCTCAGTGGGGAGCCTGCTTCGCCCTCTGACCCTCCCCCCTCTCATACTCTCTCTCTCTATCTCATTCTGTCTCTCAAATAAATAAATAAAATCTTTAAAAAAAAAAAAAAAAAGAACTGTCCTTGTGGACTTAAGAGTCTCTGGCGGGGACAAATGACAACCAAAAGCATACATAAATGTGAAAAAGCAACTCTGCCAAGAAGAGGCCCACGGATGAGCCCAGGAAGTGGTGAGCAGCCTTCTGTGATGGGGGTAGAGGTTCAGAGGCTTGGAGACAGGCTGCTGCCAAATCCCAGGACCCTGGAGTAGCCAGTTCAGAGCCTGGCCTTCAGGCAGCTTGCTGTAAGGAGAGAAAGGCAGAGAGCCAGCTGGAAGGCCATGGCAAGAAACCCTGTGGGGGCAGGGATGAATGGCTCCATTTGACAGATGGAGGTATGTGGATTTAGGCAACTGGAGAAGGTCGCTTGGGGTCCTCTTGCCACCTCACAAGAACCTCCATCTTCCAGGGACCCCACAGGGGAGATCTACAGGAAAGCCCAGGCACCCTCAAAACCTTCTCCTCCAGCCAAATGTTGGGTCTGTGAGCTCCTCAGAGATGGGGCTTGTCTAGCAGAGCACCACGCATATAATAGACAATGGAGAGTTGCCCACATGAAAAGATCCACGGGGTGGGGGGAAAGTAGCTGTGGTCCCATCAGTGACACCACAGGCCCCCTCCTCACCTGAGGGCTGGAGGATGACAGAGGAGTCAAGGGAGCAGGTTCTGTATCTCAGACCAAACCCAGGCCCAAAACCACAGGATGGAAAAATCAATATGGAACCAGACAAATTAATAGTCAAGGGGTGGACCATTAAAACCCATAGCCGTGCTCGCATAGCTGTTTCTAATGGGAAGAGCCTGGAAGCACTGCGTTTTTGTTCAGAAAACATGGCCCCCATCAGTTACTGGAGAGTAATTACCCATTAGAGCCACAAAATGCCAATGCACTGCTCTCCCCACGTGGAACAAACAAACTTTTATGATTTGGAGAGAGGAATCAATTGCTTTAAGTATGACACGTACAAACAGCTGTTCTCTGCCAGAATGCCCTGACGAACCCATTTTAAATAAACACCTATAGGGCATTAGAATGGGCTCCAAGGAAATGCCTCATCCAAGGGATTAAAGGCCAGCAGTCTGTGCTGGGAAAGCTTCCCCTCCATCCTGACCCCTTCCTCGCCCTTCTCCCAGCCAACAAAGCCAGGTCTTCACAGTGGATTTTCCCTCTTTCATCTTCCCCACCTCCGTCGGCTTGTACATCACCATCTCTCTGCTGGACTGTTGAGCAGGGTCCTCATGGGCCTCCCTGCCTCTGGACTCTCCCCTCTGCTCCAGCCTCCTCCTGGCTACCACAGTGAACACATGCATATCCAGCCTAACACTCCTAGCTCAAAACCCACCAATGCCTCCTTAGTGCCTTCAAGATCAAGGCCACAGTATTTCGTCCAAGGCTGAACTAGTGAGAGCAGCACCCACCTGCTCTCAAATCTTTGGCTGCAGCCCCAGCTCCTCCAGCCTCTCATTCTGAGCATCACACAATTTACTGCTTCTTGGGCATCACCACTGGGCAGTCCCCAGATTCCTCAAACTCAGTTTGGCCAGGACAAAACGTGTCACCTCAGCCCCACCTAACCCAGATGGCCCTCTTCTCATGGTCCAGTAAACAAACAGTTCCCCTTCCAGATGTGCACACACACACACACACACACACAGGAATATTACTCAGCCATAAAAAAGGATGAGATCGGGCTATTTGCAACAACATGGATGGACCTAGATGGTATTATGCTAAGTAAAATAAGTCAGGCTGAGAAAAACAAATACCATATGATCTCACTCATATGTGGATTCTAAAAAAACCCAATGAACAAACAAATAAAAAGCAGAATCAGACCTATAAATACAGAAAACAAACGGATGGATGCCAGTGGGGAGGGGGTGGGGAGGATGAGCAAAATGGGTGAAAGGGATTGGGAGAGACAGGCTTCCAATTATGGAGTGAGTAAGTCATGGGAATAAAAGGCCCAGCACCGGGCATATGGTCAGTGGTACCGTCATAGTGATGCATGGTGACAGATGGGAGGTATGCTCGCGGCGAGCACAGCATAACACACAGAGAAGTTCGATCACTATGTTGTACACCTGAAACTGATGTAATGTTGTGTCAACCATACTCAAATAAAAAGAAAACACAGTCCCCCTCCCGGCCAGCCAGGACCACATCGAAGTGGGCAGTCCAGGACCTGCTGGGCTTACTCCCTGAACTTCTCCTACCCCCTCTCAACCCCTCTCTCCACTAGTCTGAAGCTTGCCTCTCACCACCCCTCCCACCCCACAACCTCAAATGATTTTTCTGTCCTTAACTGACCCGCTGCTCCCCCCAAGGCAATCCTAGCTGCTGCCATAACGAAAAACCACAATTTCAAAGGTTCAACCTAATGGAACTTTACTTCTCAGTTATGCAAGGGTCCGATACAGGTGCTCCTGGTCGCAGTGGGTACTCTTCCTGCAGGTGGTGAGTCAGGAACTCCAGTTCCTTCCATTCTGTGTCTCTGCCAGGCCCCGAGGCCTCAGGCTTCTCTGCGGACAGTGGAAGAGCTCTCTGAGGAAAAGTAATGAAGCTTCTGTTCTGTAGAGGCCCAGCTTTACCTCCAGCATCTCACTGATGGATTGAGAGCTAGTCATCGGGCTACACCTGGATGCAGGGGCTTCTGGGAAATGTAGTTCTCCCGTGCTAGCCTTGCCTGAGCCCTGACACCACACCATGGGAGAGCGAGCGTGAGTTGCTCCGTGGACCTCGGAACCTCTCTCCGCACCATTCTCTCCTGTGCACGGTAAGGCTAGTCCAGCATCCTTGGAACATGCCTAAGGCGTTCTCTGAACAGGTGTGCCTTGCTCCCCAGCCTCGTCTTCCCCCACGGGTTTGCCGCGTGCTCCCAGCAGGCTGAATGCCTTGAAGGTCTCTCTCTGAACACGCTGGGCTTCTCGGCATGCCTTTGCTCCCACGGTCCCTCTGCAGGTGCCAGGGTGGAAATGTCAACTGACAGTGAGGAAAGCGACCATGAACCTTCAGACAGCAGACGTGGCTGCTCCGAGCAGAACTTAGACCCGGAGGAAGCTGGAGTCCAGGGCACAGCCCACTATGCTTAGCTGTACTCCTGGCGTGGCCAGGCTGTGGACGGGACATTTATACACCTCACTTCACTGGAACCTTCCAGCAAGCCTGGAGGAGGGTACAGTCACCACATCCCCTTTGCAGTTTAGGAAACAGAAGCGCTGGAGGGCAGGGGGACAGACGTTCTCTAGGTGGTTCTGATGTGCTACGCGGTGAGAACACAGGGCTGGGCATGGTCACCCTGTGCCACCACCTCAGGGCTCAGCACAGAGCCCTGATCCCAGGCCCCTTGTCCCAAGGCAGCCTTTCCGGCCTCTGCCACAGGGCCTCTGGGCTGGTAAAGGACAATCTACCCAGCTAACTGCCACCGTCCCCACCCCCATGGTTCCAGAAGAGCTGTGTCCCCTACCTGCTCCCTGAAACCCTGGGGCTGCATCCTGGGGCCACAAAGAGGAGGGAGGGCCACACACAGGTGGCCTGGAGAGAATCGGGGTTGGGGGGCGCTGAAGAGGGGCAGGGGTTAAAGTTTACGTGGTGGCGTGAAGGCTAAGCCTGAGGAGAGATGGACAGAGGAAGGTGTTCTAGATGGAATGATTAGAATGAAGAGAGCGTGGAGTGGGGCAGGATGCAGGATGATGTGCTGAGGCAGCCCAGGGAGGCTGGGGGGCGGGAGGCTAGACCAAGGAGCAGTGGGCACAGTAGCAGCCCCGGAGCAGGAAAAGCCTCAAGTAAGTCTGGCTATGGCTAGTGTCACCTTTCTAGAGCCGGCCACGGGGCTTTGGCCAGAGCAACAGTGTGGTAGTACAAACGGGCTTGTGGAAGAGAACAAACCAGGGTACAGCTGGCCCCCCAGAGCTCCCAGCCCACCCGGCACCGATCAATTCCCAAACCCCCAACCTCCGGAAAGAAGCCTGGGCTTGCTTGGAACAATCCCAAATCAATAATACATCTTAATCAAATAGTAGCAAATCTTTAATTGAAACCAATCATGGAACTGCATTCTCCTCCCAAAGAGCTGTGCTTTTGATTAAACAGAAGGTAGACGGCATAATATCCCACCCAGGGACTCAGGGTCCTGCCCCAGGCCCCCTTCCCTGCTCCCCGGCTGCAGAAGATAAGCCAGCGGGGAGGACTGCAGGCTCCCAGATAGGCCTGGGGTCCAGGGCTGGCTGTGCTGTGGGTTTCCCTGTGTGGTCCCCAGAGGGCAGAATGCTCTTGGGGGCACTCCTGTTATGAGAAGAGGCTCCCTGATGGCAGGAGCTGTCCCCCCAGGCCTGGGCTAGGTGTTACTGTCCTTGTACGAATGAATGAATGAGTGAATGAATGAATGAATGAATGAATATCCCAGGGCCTGGAGGTGCCAGGAGGGCCTCCCTGTGGGAGCCTGCAAGTGGTCAAGAAATGGGGCCTGGGAACCCCAGCCTCTGGATCTCAGGCCACTGTCACCTCTTCCTCCCACCCCAGCCTTGAGCACCCCACATGCTGGGGGGTACAGCTCCCAGTCATCTTTCCATGAGAGGTGAGTGGGGTAGACTGAGTCATCTACCCTTTTACCAGAGACCGTTGCGACCAAGCATCCCTTTGGCCCTGCTCTAGTGAGGCCCCCAAGCCCCTGTTCCTGCCCAGCCTCAGTCCGGGGCTCACCGTCCCCACCCCCATGGGGAGCCTCCTGGGGCCAGGTGTGGCATGTGTAACTACATTGTGCCACTTCGTGGAAATAGGTCTGCTAGGATCCTGCTAGGTGTCCTGCTCACCTAGGGCCGCCCTCAGGACCTCTGAATCTTGTCTCAACAATCAGGGAGCCCACCTGGGCCCAAGGAGTAAACCCTGTTACCTAGCACTGTGTCTACATCCATCCTTTCCCCTTCCTCTCCTTGGCTTTCCTTGACTCCCCAACTCCATATGGTACCAGTGGGACCATTAGTCATGCGTCCTGTTTCCCCATCCACCCCGGGGGCCAGGTGTTCAGGGCTGGATAGATGAGGCAGGTGAGGCCAATCACAGGCTTGTGTCAAGATTGCTAAGCTTGGAGGATGTCACTGAGGGATACCAGCACCATATTACCTGCCAGATGAAGCCAAGAAGCGGACGGCAGGACCAGGAGATGCATGAGGGAGTGGGGAAACTTGACAGCATGGCCTGAGGCCCTGGACCCAGCTGCGCCTAAAAGTTCAAATGGATATCTCAATTACATGGGACAATAAATTCTTTTTGTACAAACCCATGTGAGTTGGGTTCTGTCACTGTCATCATAGGTCTCCTACCCGATATGCCATCGAGGGGCTCCTCACCTGATCTTAATAGAAGCATCATGGAGATGTGTGTGCCTCACAGAGCCCAAATGCTGGACTAAGAATGGCCCAACATTGCTATGCTCGTGGTGACGTCCAGCCCCAACCCTGTTGAGGATGAGGACTGCTTTATAATGCTCAAAAAATCTCGCGAAGCCCCATAAAAAACACTGGCACTTTCAGTATCCCTAGTGAGATGGAGAAAAAAACACACAAAGAATTCAGTAAACCCTTTAAGTGAATTTGTGTTTTCTCTCTATGAACAGTACCCACTTACATCAGAGAAAATTCATCACACAGACACATGTGAGAATGTTAATTTTCAGTCCTGAGAAATGCCTGGTGGCATGTGGACTTGGGAGGGAAGCCTGCGCACGTCCCCGCCGCTCTCACAGTGAGCCTGAAGCTAAATTTCCCAGCTCCTTCCAGGCGAGGTTGCCAATCTCTGGGAAACTAGGGAATCACACCACTCTTCTCTCTGTTCTGACACGGGCTCAGCACTCACATCCATATAAGGCCCTTCTTTAGGGTTCCTGTCTTCAGTTGGTTTCTGGGGTGCCCTCCCCTCTCTCAACACGCTCGACACCAATGCTACTCGGCCTTAGCATGCATCAGATCCCCTGAGAGATCACGGAAATCCAGAATCCCACACTGGGACTCTCTGGGTCCGGGTGGAGCCCCCTAACAAGCTTCTGGCTGTGCCTTAACCATGAGCGCTTGCAGTTCCTCCCATGTCCTGGCTTCCTCGGCGCCCTCAGGGCCCCACCCACTGCTGTAAGAGGGACACTTGAGGTAGAGAAAATCATCCCTGGTTGGAGCTTCCATGGCCCAGCAGCTTCCGGTGACACTTCAACCTTCCCCAGAGAACGGTTCGACCACTTCCCACCCAACACCGTGAGCAAAGGCAACCAGGCTGCCAGGGTCCCTCCTGCCCACCCCCAAGGCCTCGTCTCTACTCCTGTACTCGGACAAACTTACTTAGCCAGGCCCAAACACTTACAATTCCTCTGTCAGCTGGGGGTGGTGAATTTTTCCTCTCTTTGCTCTGGCAAATAGGAAGATCAGAGCCAAATTTCCAGCAAGCCACATGGTGGCATCTCATGGACTAAGCTCAGCCCTGCTTTCATCTTCTTTCTCCTCTATCTTCTTATCCTGAATTCCTCCTTACGAATTCTTTTCTCTTGTAGTATTTATCGCATACCTCTAGGGGCAGGAGGTAAATAACCAAATAGTGATACAGCAAATATGCCAGGAGGAGGATCAGAGTGTCCCCTCAGGAACCCCACTCTGGAGCTCCTCAACATCTTGAACATCCCTCGCCCTTGAGGAGCTTATGATCACAGGGGTCTTCTGGACCAAACCCTAGAGAACTTTCCAAGGTTGTGTCACCATCCTCATTTCATTTTTCTCAAACTTTGGAAATGTCTCTGAAACCTGATCAAACATTTCCCCAGCCCGCAGCACACAAAAAACAAAAACCTCCCAGCCATCAATTTTTCCAGTTATTCGGGAAGAACAAGGAGAGCTCAACAGAAAGAACAGAAGTACATTTCATTACCCTAAGAAGACACCAAGAACGGAATATGATTCACAGAGGTCACTGAGTTCTGACAGGCACATTTTGCTAAACAATTACCTGTTTTGTGCATTGTCGTCAACTACCGCATCTTCCATAAAATGTCCAAATGTTACCGAGGGTGGAATTGGACCTCGGGGCCCTATTTCCTGCCACATTACAAGGCGGTAATTAACTCAGCTCAGAGGTCCTGTTCTTCCCCTGGCACCTCCAAGTTTCGCCTTTTACAGCGCTCCTTTCAATAACACCGTACAGATTCAGAGCTCGAAGACCTTGTCTATAAAATGCTCTGCACCTTTCCAAACGACACACCGCCAGGCAGGCTGGTGCACCTTAATTAACCCCCACCCGATGGATCACCCACATGGCCGAGGTTCTCAAAGGTGCCATTAAAGGAACACACATTGATATTCCCGAGGAAATCCTGTTCTCCTGGCAACATTGGGCCCTAGTTCCGTATGCCTCTGGGAGCCAGTCAATGGCTAGGGAGCCACTAAGCATGAATTCCATCGCCTAGGAGAAGCGCCCAGGGTCTTCCATGACATGATTGCTTTCCCGTTCCCCATCTTCTTCCACATGCTCCCCACATCCCAGCCTCATACAAGCACCAGGCAGTTCTCTGAAGGTGCCACATCCTTGAGGTCTCTGTGCCTTTATCCTTGCTGCCCCATCCCCCACATCTTCTCTTGACAAACCCCACTCATCCTTCATGAATCTATTCCATCATTACCTCCTTCAACAGCCTTGCTCCAACCACCCTCTGCAAACACTAGCCAGGTTCTTCTGTCTCTCTTGGCCGCTAGAACTCCACCAAGCCGAGTCCCGGCTGAAGGCAATGAAGACCAATTCTAAGCTCCAACTCGTGGAAGGAGGCAGTGAGGCATGGTGGAAAGGACCCTTTCATCCCCAGTCACATCACAGAGTTATCCTTGGTAAACACCATAAACAATCACACAACACATGTCTACTAATAAATCACACTTTTATCTATTTAAGCTAGATATGGGGTTCCATGTCAGCTTTCATTTAAAAAAAATAAGAATGGGGCACCTGGGTGGCTCAGCTGGTTAAGTGTCTGCCTTCGGCTCAGGTCATGATCCTGGGGTCCTGGGATCCAGCCCCACGTCGGGCTCCCTGCTCAGCGGGGAGCCTGCGTCTCCCTCTGCCCTTCCCCTCCCCCGCTCATGCTGTGTGCTCTCTCTGTCTCTGAAATAAAGTCTTAAAGAAATAAAATTAAAAATTAAAAAATAATAATAAAGTTCCTTTGTGCTTTAAAAAAAAAAGTTACTCTATGAATTTGACACTGGCTTCCATGAGGCATGGAATAAAGGTACAGACCATGCTGTGGGAGGGGCTCAGCCGGGCTGCCTGGGGAAAATGCAAAGGGCATTCAGAGCAAGGGGAACAGCATGTGCAAAGGCCTCACTGCAGCCTATCCGTTCTGCCAGTGGCCATCAGACAGCCCCTGGCTCTCTGCCCCTTCTCCAGCTCCCAGTAACCACCCCTCCAAACCCTGCCCTTTCATCACCTGTGCTACCCCAGGGATCTCACCAGACATTGCTGGTTTCATTTGCCCCCCGCCCACAACTTTTCAACATCCTTTACTTAAACTCTGTCCAGTCACCCCCTTTTGAGTGTGTGACCCACTCCCTACCAGGCCCCAGACCTACGTTGCTTACAACCTCCTTTCATCCATCCACTCAACCACGAGAAAGAAAAGCATACGAGTTTGTAGCGTGCACACCCAGGGCCAGGCACTCTGCCTGTGTCATCTCATTGGATCCTTGTAAAACTTCTGTGCCAAAAGTGTCACCGACTCCTTCTAGAGAGAAGGAGACTAAGGCATAGAAAGGTGGAATAGCTGGTCTGGAATAATACAGCATTTTTTCTTTCGATCTTAGAGGGATCTTTTCTAAACGCCCATCTCTCACTGTGAAGCACCATGACTAAGAACCACCCATCGTTCTATCTGATTTATGTACCAGGAGATTCCTGAATGTGAATGATGCTTATTGTGGGGGAAGGAGGTGACAAAATTTGCGGTGTTCGTGATTTTTTTTTTGTCTTTGTCCTTTTATATATTGCTTACATTTTTTTAAATAATGAACATCCATCATTTATAAAAATAATAATGATTCTAAGAAGTTTAAAAATGGGAGTTTCTTAAAGTGCACGGAAAATATAAAGTCCACGAGGAGCACATAAGTATTTCCCTGTCACAACAGCAAGGCTGGAAATGAAAGTACGATGTCCAACAGCACTTGGATATCAGACACTGGTCCACCCCTCCCATTAAAACAGGCAAGTGGGCTGCAAGCATTTATCTTCATCCTACTCATAGGCAACTTCAGAAAAATACTTAGGAACTAATAATTTGTGATCTAGAAATTTACTGGTATCACACACTACAGTCATATGACTTGCTAGTGAAAGTGTTTCTGGTCTATATTTTAGGAAGGAAGTGAATCGGTATTTCCTGGTAAGCCACAAAGAGCCCTGTGACAACTAGATGGGAAGCCCTTCCCCCCAGAATATACTTGAACCCCCCTGGAGGAGGTCATGCCCAAGGCCCCATCCATCCGGAAGTGTCAGGATTCTGTGCAGTAGAAAGCAAGCCTGATGATCTCATCTTTCAGGCTAAATCCAATAAAGGGTTGTGGCTGCCAGACACAAACCAAGGAGAATTTGAAGTTACAGTCAGGTTCATGGGGAAAAGAGCAATAGTTGATCAGTCAGGTCTGCCATGGTCATGAGAGGCACCGGGACAATAAGAATGCTGGGAATTTCTCATCTGGTTCCATGTCCTCAGACTCAAGAAACTTAACCAAAACCTTTGTTATATTAATTCCTCCAAACAATTAAAATTGCTCAGAATATGCAGAATGGCATACAGAATATGCAGAATATGCTCAGAATATGCAGAATGGCATACCCCTCCCCAATTCACCTTTCCTGCTCTCCTGCGAGCAGATGAAATTCAGTTTAAGCATTTTTGTTTTCAATCAGGTTTAGTGAAGTATAATTTATATACAATAAAACTCACCAACTTTACAGCCACTCTGGAAAACTGTATGGAGGTTCCTCAAAAAGTTGAAAATAGAGCTACCATATGATCCAGCAATTGCACTACTGGGTATTTACCCCAAAGATACAAAAGTAGGGATCTGAAGGGGTACGTGCACCCCGAAGTTTATAGCAGCAATGTCCACAATAGCCAAACTGTGGAAAGAGCCAAGATGTCCATCGACAGATGAATGGATAAAGAAGATGTGGTATATATATACAATGGAATATTATGCAGCCATCAAAAGGAATGAGATCTTGCCATTTGCAACGACGTGGATGGAACTGGGGGGTATTACGTTGAGTGAAATAAGTCAAACAGAGAAAGACATGTATCATATGATCTCACTGATATGAGGAATTCTTAATTGCAGGAAACAAACTGAGGGTTGCTGGAGTGGGGGGTGGGGTGGGAGGGATGGGGTGACTGGGTGATAGACACTGGGGAGGGTATGTGCTCTGGTAAGCGCTGTGAATTGTGCAAGACTGTTGAATCTCAGATCTGTACCTCTGAAACAAATAATGCAATATATGTTAAGAAAAAAAAAAAGAAGAAGAAGAAGAAGGTAGCGGGAGGGGAAGAATGAAGCGGGGGAAATCGGAGGGGGAGACGAACCATGAGAGACGATGGACTCTGAAAAACAAACTGAGGGTTCTAGAGGGGAGGGGGGTGGGAGGATGGGTTAGCCTGGTGGTGGGTATTGAGGAGGGCACATTCTGCATGGAGCACTGGGTGTTATGCACAAACAATGAATCATGGAACACTTCATCTAAAACTAATGATGTAATGTATGGGGATTAACATAAGAATAAAAAAAATAAAATAAAAAAATAAAACTCACCAACTTTAAATGTACAATTTGGTAAGTTTTGACAAACTTTAACAACAGTGTAACCATCACTGTGGTTGAGTTAGATGATAGAGAACGCTATCACTTCTAAAGTTCCCGCATGCCCTTCCTCCCACCCTCCTATTCATGGTTCTGCTCCCTATCACTGTGACTTTGCCTGTTCTAGAATTTTCCGTAGACTAAAATAATGCACATAGAATCTTTAGCTTCTTCCACTTAGTGTCTCTCATTTAACGTAATGCAGTTGAGATTCATCCATGTTCTTACATGTATGAGTAGTTCATTACTTTTTACTGCTGACTACTATCCCATTGTTTGCTTACCCATTCCATCACTGGTGAACATTAGAGTGGTTTCCAGGCTTTCTGGTTATTATGAGTAAATTTAAGGGAAAACCTTTGTGTGAACTTATGGTTGTACTTCCTTTAGGTAAATGTCAAGGAACACAATTGTTGGGTCCTACAGGAAGGGCGTGTTTAACTACGTAAGAAGCTGCCAAACTCTTTTCCAAAGCTAGGAATTGTTTTTGCATTCCCCCAGCAACATATGAGAGTTCCAGTTGCTCTTCATCCTTGTCAGCACTGTTATTATCAGTCTTTTTCAATTTTTTAGCAATTATAATTAGCAGATAGTGCTAGCCTGTTCTGGCTTTACTTTGTATTTCCCGAATGACGATGACATTGAGCACCTTTTCCTGTGCTTACTTGACATTCATATATATTCTTTAGCGTAGAGTTCTTTCAAGTATTTTGCCTATTTTTATCATTGAGTACTAAGAGTTCTTCTGTATCCTGGATACCAGTTCTTTATTAGTTGTGCGTTTTATAAATATCATCTCCTCATCTGTGGCTTGCCTTTTTATTTTCTCAATGAGTTCTTTTGAAGAGCAAATGTTTTACACTTGAAGTCCCCTGACTCTTTCTTGGGTTTTTGATTTTTTGTTTGTTTGTTTTAGTTTCTGTATGTTGTGATTTATGTTTAAAATCTTTCCCTAATTAATACAAGGTCATGAAGATTTTCTCCTACATTTTCTTTAGAGGTTTTACAATTTAAGCTCTTTTTTTTATTTTTTTTATTATTATGTTATGTTAATCACCATACATTACATCATTAGTTTTTGATGTAGTGTTCCATGATTCATTATTTGCGTATAACACCCAGTGCTCCATGCAGAATGTGCCCTCTTGAATACCCACCACCAGGCTAATGCATCCTCCTACCCCTCTCCCTTCTAGAACCCTCAGTTTGTTTTACAGTCCATCGTCTCTCATGGTTCATCTCCCCCTCCGATTTCCCCCCTTCATTCTTCCCCTCCTGCTATCTTCTTCTTCTTCTTTTTACAATTTAAGCTCTTGCATTTAAGCCTGTGAACCATTTTGAGCTAATTTTTCTGAGGTGGGAAGTAAAGGTTGAGGTTTATTTCTTTGCATATGAATATCCAATTGTTCATTGAATTGTCTTGCGACCACAGTTAAAACCCAAGTGAACATGTATGTCTGGGTCTGTTTCTGGACCCTATATTCTAATCCATCGATCTATAAATCTACCTTTATGCCAATACCAACAATCTTGCTTATTGCAACTTTATAGTGAGTCTTGAAATCAGGTCATGTGAATACTCCCATTGTTTTTTAGTTATCTAGGCTAATCTAGATCCTTGTTATTTCTACCTAAACTTTAGAATCAGCTTATAAATTTCTACTTTTAAAAATCCTGCTGGTGTGGGTGGCACCTGGGTGGCTCAGTTGGCTAAGTGTCAGACTCTTGGTTTCGGCTCAGATCATGATCTCAGAGTCCTGAGATCGAGCCCTGCATCAGTCTCAGGCTTGCTCTACCAAGTGTCAAGAGAGGAATATTAAAATCTCCGACTGTAATTGTTTTTAATTTTATCAGCTTTTTGCTGCCTAGAGCTTAAAGTTCTATTCGTAACATATGCATTTAGGATTATTATAGCCCAAGTATACATTAGTGTAGGTATGCAGTTGAAGCTTATCACAGTCTTTTTTATAAGTGATTCTCAACTCTTGTCTGAAGCTCAGTTAGGTGGAGCAAATGATCCTGCAGTTCACTACCCTACCTATTCCAGTTTTCCAAAGCAATTACCAAGAAAAAAAAAAAAAAGATTAATCAAATTAAAACCTAAAAATTATTCTACCAATAATTTACCAATATAAGGCTAGAAAACACTGAAAACCACATGAATTCAAGACCACATTGCTAATTCACTAATAACAAAGTTTCCTTCCCTCAAATGCAGGAAATTTCAACTGCTTGTCTACCTATTTGATCTACAGGATTTTGCAGTATTGGCAGGAAATCAGACTTCCTGATGGAATGAATGGTACAGTAACATCCTTAGTAAACTCCACTAATGCATCACATTTAATTTATAAGGACTATATTTGGTAACTTTTAATAATTGAATGAATTACTGCTAAGGGAACAGCAGTCACACATAACAAAAATAAATGGGATTGTGCATCATTCACCACTAAGAACTGGATTCAGAATGTGCATTTTTAATCAGCTTGTGACTGCTGGGGAGTCCTTTTCCTCCCACCAGTGGGTCGTGGACGACACATTGAGAAACACAACTCCATACGGGAATCCATTAGAGAAACTGTTTTCAGATTAAGGTGCCTGGAAGCACCCGGTTTCCCCTCAAGTACTATGGTTCTTTGCATACTCACATGATACCCATTGTATCCCTTTTCTCTTTGACAGCCAGGAAGCTCAGAGCCAACCCTATACCTTGAGTATTTTCATTCTCACTTCTTCTATTTAATTTGGCATTGGCTTTAATTGTGTTATTCATACTGTTCTAGTTTATTAAACATATTTCTTATCAGCTATCTCTTTCTTTTTCTTATCTGTGTGTATGTGGAACAAGGCACTGGCATAAATAAATAAATGCATGACTGTGAGTCATATTCCCACCGTCCATGCATGCTAAATTCCTCGTCCATAGCTTTGCAGTCCATGAGACCACTCAGGACCCTTCCGAGCAGCTAAAAATACCATTGCATACTTACAAGGCTGACTCTTAAATTAGAAGAGAAAAGAAGTCAGCTTCCCATCAGCCTTCTGACATAAGAACACCTGGGGACTGCAGCCCCAGCCAGGGCCTGGTGGGCACAAGGTGAGTGAGAAAATGAGAAGCAATCCTGATGGCACCACACCGCAGTAGAACCCGGCTGCTGGGAGATGTCTTGTGCATTCTACTAGAGCAGTTACCAGGGTCTGGAGTCCCGGCGAACATGACATTGTAATCTCAGTTATGTTTTATTTATGGGGAGTAGTGGCATGGCTAGGGTGTGTTAACAAACAAAGATGATTGCTTCTGAGCCACTCTCTCGTCCTGAGGTAATTAACACAAAGTAATGCACCAGTTGGGGGATTCAAAGAGCCAACAACCTTTTCCGTAGGAAAATGATGGGCAACACCCAGGCCGAAAGGGTAGAATCTGGAGAAAAAAGGACGTGTTTTATCTTTGGTTAAAGGTGCATCATTAAAAGGCACTGGCATAAATTATTCTTCCTTTTTAAAAAATCCATATAACATTAAGAAAACTGCGGAGTACAAAATGTCAGGGGCAAAGATGTGTGGATTTGCAGCTGTTAGCAAAGTGGGCCGGGGGCTCCCTGTGTATCTCGGACGGCATAAATTAAAAATATTGACTGCAACCAAAATAGCATTTGCAATCAGTTCAATGTTGCAATGTGTTATACAGACCATTTGCTTTTAAAAAAATTAAAATATGAATCAAACTTGGATGACAAAGAAGTTCAACTTCTCGGGAAAAACCAAATACATCATCAAAAGGTCACAATTCATAGACAAATTGCTGTTAAAATTTATTACTTGTTTGCAAAATGTACTGTTGATCATTGGTAACTGCTAAATGCCTGGGCGCCTCTGACTAAATAAATAAATAAATAAAGCATTCTGCATTCATTGGGGGGGGGGGGGGGGGGAATATATGAAAAAGTACCTGGAATGCCAGAACCTAACTGAAGGAGGATAGGGAAGGCAAAGCAGATGAGAAAAGACCCAGGGAGCTGAGAATCAAAAAGAGAGAGAGAGAGAAATAAGCATCAGCCAAGCTGACTCATTAACGCTCCTTGGGAAAACCTGAGATGACCAATAATGTATAAAGCACAAAAGTCAGAGCATCTCAACATTAACCAGCAAGGTTCCTGAACAGGCTCGGAGATCCTATGCAATTCAGCTAAGCTTCCCGAGGGCCGCGCCTCCCACCTTCATCTGTGCCAGGTGACATCACTCTACCTGGCTCCAAACTCCCTGGCAGCAGAGACCAGGCTCAGGTCCGACCCGCGCCTCCAGGGCCCAGCAGAGAGCCCGGCGCTGAGCTGGGCATTTGTGGTTTCTCCCCCGCACCCCTCCCATCCCTCCTGCACTGGACAGCCGTCTTCCCCTGTGGAGGCGGGGCATGGCCCCATTTTATTTCCAATTCTAGGCCTCCTGCCACCTGATTGGTTTAGAAAACCAGGATGAAGCCAATTGGCTCACGGCTTTCTTCTGGCCGAAGAATTGGTTCAGGAATAGCCATGTGATCCATTTCAAGGTGATGGGCTGTGAGGGAAGTTGGCTAGGGAATTCTAGGAAAGGGGCCTTCTTGCTCTACCGAGGGGACGGGCCAGGGGGGAGAGCTGCTGGAAACCAGTGCCTCTCTCCTTCAGGACCAAGTGGGGTGGGGGGTTCAGGGGGTGGGGTGGGGCTGGGAAATGCAAGAGAAAGAGCCATCAGTCAAGTGTGGCTTTCGAGCTCTTGAAGTGTGGCTAGTGTTAAGGGAGGAACTGAACTTTTAGTTGCATTGATTTTCTAATTAATTTAAGCTTAACTAGTTGGCAGCCACTACGTTGGCCCCCACAGCTCTAGAAGACGGTGGGAGCACACGACGGAGGGGGCTGGAGCCCCGAGGCGCCACAGAGAAAGCTGCCCGCCATCCACTTTGTGGGCCTGGGACGTCAGCGAGAAATAAACCTTTGCTCCACCGAGTCGCTGCGGTGCTGAGATTGGAGAGTCTTACTCTGTACACGGAGCTAAGAACTTTGCAGACCGTGTCCTACTGAATCATCTCAAGAGTGAAGGAGGTAGGTGCTCCTACTATTATCCACATTTTGTGGAGGAGGAAACGAGGCACGGAGTGGTCACACATATAGGAAACGGTTGATTGGGGCCCCAACCCAAGGCGGTCTGGCTCCAGAGCCCATCTGAGGCTAAAAGCAAGGGATGTTCTTGTAGGAACCCAGAATGAAGGCAGTGGCTAGATCAGAGGTGAACCCCAAAGACTTTTACCAGCTAAGAGGGCTCAGAGAAGGTAGGCCCCATGGCAAAAGAATTAGAGGTGCCAGGCCGCCTACGCGGGGTTCTTGCTCCTGACAGTAACTCCTTCCTGCCATGCTGCTCCTAGAAGTGCTGTTGTGGGGCTGAGCCGCGGCCCCCCGGGGTTCTGTAGCCCCTCAGGTGGGGCTTCCCTCCACCCAGCACAGAGAAGGGACACCTTCTCGACTCCTCCTCCTTCCCCAGCGCATAGCCCTCTGGGACCCATCATGCTAAAGGCCAGACGGGACTGGGCCAGGCCAATGTGCCCTTGGGGCTCGAGAAGCTAGGAGATGGGCCCTTGAAGCATCGGGCTGGCGTGGGAGAGCCTGTATGGGAGAGGGATTCCCCCGACGGAGGGGACAGCAGGCGGAAAGGCAGGATGTCTGGGGAGAGCTTGCAGTGTTCCTGGAGCAGGGGCTTCATCTGAGGGATGCTTCACAAACGAAGAGGCAGATGAGGGGAGTGCCACCATTTATTTGGCTGTTTACTTAACACATCCATCACTGTCCGATGCGTGTCCAGGGACATAGGTCTTTGGAGGCTTTCCTCATGCATCACCTCATTAATCTTCCCAGCCACGCTGTGGGGAGGACTCATCCAGCCCAGTTTGCTGAGAAGGAAACAGACCGAGAAGTGGCGGGGAGTGTCCGAAGCGAGGCCTCAGAGAGAGTGGACAGGGGGCCAGGAGGCTCAAGCGGACATGGCTCGGGCAGGGGAACGGTGGGCTCCGCAGGCCAGCATTCATGTGACCTGCACGGGCCTCCTTGCGTGTGGCCTAGAAAGCCCTGCCTCTCCATCTCTCGGTATTCGGGTTTAAAATGCATTTCCCAGGCCCCTCCCCAGACGCACGGACTCAGGGTCTCTGAGCAGAGTGGACTGAGAACATGTATTTTAACGAGCTTCGTGGATGGTTCTTCCACTAGTTGCAGTGTGAGAACTAACCAGCTAATAAGGTTTGGGGGCTCCACATCTTCAGGGAGCCTGTGGGGCATTCCCCAGGGGGCGGCTGGCCTCTGGATAAACCCACCGCTCCCCAGGGCCCTCAGAATGGCCCCGGGTGGGTGCTGGCCAGGGAGAGGCAGCCTCTTTGCCCAGAGACGTGCTCACAGGGGCGGATGCACCGGGTTCCCAGTGCAGGGAGGGAGGAGCAGACATCAGAAACAGAAGGAGAGCCGGGGAAGGGACCAGAGAGGCACGCCAGAGACAGAGGAAAGGGAGACTCGGAGACAGACAGACGGACAGATCAAGACAGTGGGCTTGGAGGGGGGTGGCGGGGAATACCAGAGCGAGATTAGGAGAAGTGAGTCGCTCCCATCTGCTGGGCCTTCTGAGCCCTCCCTCGAGTGAGGGGCAGCCCAGGCCGGATCAGCACCCCACCTCCGGAGCCGGCCCCCTCCCATGCACCAGCCACCCCCTGCCCAGCTGCCAGGCGCTCAGGGCTGTGCCAAGTGGGTGTCCCTGTGACTGCGCCAGGCAAGGCTCCCCGGAGGCACACACATGGTGGGGGGGCGGGATCCAGGGCGCCTTCACGAGTGCGACACCCAGAGCAGGCGAGAAGGGCCTCTGCAGAGTGTGGGGGAGCCAGGGGGTGGGAGACAGCCCGCAGAGAGGCTGGAGCGGGGGTGGGGGAGGGTCAGAGGCTGGCTCGGAACTCGGGACCACAACTGGAAAACAAAAGGGAAAGCGAATGGAATTTTGTTGGCACCTTCCATGTATCGGTACCTTACCTGCATTTGCCTGTTTGAGCCTCCAAACAGCTGTGCGGTGTAGAGACCTTGTCCCCGTGTTACAGATAAGGGACAGAGGCTAAGGGATTACAGACCCCAGGCATTTAGCTGGTAAGAGGCAGACCTGAGTTTCCTACTCAGCCTCAAGTGTGTCTAATTCTAAAAAATAGGGGTTTCTTTCCACGACACTGAAGTTTCCAAGTTGATCAGAAGACAGAGAACAATACACAAGATTTTTAAACTGCACAATTTAGTGATACCAGAGCTGCCACAAAGCAGTCGGGATGGACCCTAGACCGGGAGCTGCAGATACAACAGGGGGCAGGACAGAAGCAGAGGGGTGTGGGCAGAGTGTCCTGGGACGGCTTCAGGGGCGAAGGGAGTTACCTCTTTAATTCCCTGCCCTACCGCCTTCTGTAAGGTATTGAGGAGGTTACAGTAAGACCACATATACTGCCAAAATAGAAAATCAAAAACATATAGAAGGAGGAATTGTGTGTGTGTGTGTGTGTGTGTGTGTGTGTGTGTGTAGGGATGCTGTGATCGAACATTAAATTTAACATTGAGCTTCCTGGCAGTTGTGGCAAAAAGGGAAACACAAGTTACATGATTCAAACACGGAAGTCCGCCTTATCAGCAGCAGATACGTCCTGAGACCCCAGTGGATGCTTGAAACCATACATTGTACCGAACCCTGTATACACACTGTTTTTTCTATACATACATGCCTACGATAAAGTTTAATTTATAAATTAAGCACAGTACAAGATTAACCACAGTAATAATAAACTAGAACAATTATAACAATTTACTGTAATGAAAGTTCTGAATGTGGTCTCTCTCTCTCAAAATATCTTACTGTGCCGTATTCTCCCTTCTTGTGATGATGTACGATGATAAAATGCCCGTGTGGCGAGGTGAGGTGAGTGATGTGGGTGCTGTGACATAGTGTTAAGCTACCACCGACCTCCTGACCCTACATCAGAAGGAGGCACATCTGCTTCTGGGCTGAAGTTGCCTGAAGGTAACTGAAACCACAGATAGAAAAAGGGCAGAGGAGAGGGACTCCAGTACAGGATGAAACATCCTGACTTAGCAAGAGAGGTATTTATTTCCCAATGTCTAGAAATCATAGAAAAGGCTTCCAGATGAATAAAATGTCACAAACTCTTATCTATTATATTGTTATACCCACATTTATATAACTATATATAACATATGGTGCATAACAATATAATTGTATATATATAACAATATAGTTACAAGCTATGTAACTATGTAATTATACAACTAGGATATACATAGGTACATATAGTGTTATATCGATGACTATAGTTGTCTAGTTATGTAATATATAAAATATAGTTATAGTATTTATCCATACTGTGTGTGTGTCTAAATTCAAAAGAAAGGGAATCCCTGAAAGCAAGAGAAACTGAGCCCAGAGTGGTGAGAGCTGATTCCGCAGCTCATGGGTTTCAGACCTAGAAGTGGAAGATGAAACCAAAAACAGGAACCCACACATCAGCGCGCATGAGGCTGGGTGCCTGGAAGGGAACCCCTTGCATAAAGTCTGGCTTTTGAAGAGCTGCTCCCATCAGCAAGAACAGACAAGACACGCTACACGCACTGGGAAGCAATGAAGCGTGTGGCCCTCCTGGGCCTTGGGTGGAAAGAAGCCCTGGAGAAAAGCACGGGTGGGATCCAGATCCACACTCCCTTTCTAGACCAACTGAAGACCCAGAGCTCCCACAGAAGCAGAAGGTGCTCTGAAGGACGTTTTTATAACCAGACCTCCTCAGACCCACCCCGAGGGAAAACCCACAGAGATGAGCTCACAATCTGAAATTGCAAACCCCCAAAGAATCAGATCCATGAGAGTCCTGGACATGAGAGACCCCGGAATAATGGAATGCCCTGAGCAAAACTGTAAAACGGTCGAGTTCCCAGGATGTCAGCGACGCAGCAGAAAGCATCGTAAGCAACTTTTCTGTTTGTTTTCATTGGCCAAACTTGAGAGAAGTGCCAGGTGACAGTGATTGGTTCTTCTCGTAGCCAGCCCTAGAAATGACCGTCGGGGGCAGATGAAAATATAACACAGTGAACCTCATTGTAAGGGTTGACGCGGGTAGAGCAGAGCTCATGTAGGCGGGTGATGCTCTACCTGGAAAAGAGAATGGGTCTTCCAATTCCGAGAGAATGGGTGGTCCCATGGGCTGTTTACTGATGAACATGAGCAAACCCTGGTGAGAGCATGAGACCCTGTCCTGTAAGAAGGGGGCAGTTATAGGGGCACAGAGTTTTCCAGCTGGTTGGTTCACTGGATACAGAGGCATACACAAATAATAATTAAGTGCCTCCTCCTCCTAACTCCCTGAAGTTGCCTCGGCCAGCTTGGCTGCCATAACAAAATCCTGTAGGCTGGGGGGCTTGCACAGCAGACATTTATTTCTCACAGTTCCAGAGGCTGGGAGTCCAAGATCAAGGTGTCAACAGGTAGGCTTCCCGCACACGGCCTCTGCACTTGGCTTGTGGGCAGCCAGCATCTCGCTGGGTGCTCACATGACCTTGACTTTGTGTGCACAGGGAGAGGAAGAGAGCAAACTCTCTGGTGCCTCTTCCTATCAGGGCCCCGCCCTCATGACCTCATATAACCCTAATTACCTCCAAAAGGCCCCGCCTCCAAATACCATCACATTGGGAGTTAGGAATTTGTGGGGGACACAAACATTCAGTCCGTAACAGGTAAACACCATTAGTATCCTCATTTTACAGGCCAGGAACTGAGGCACAACCAGGTTAAGTGCTCGGGCCAAGATCCCCGGCTCATGGACGTCAGAGCTAAGGTGTGAACACAGGCAGTCTGCACTCCTAGTGTCTGCTCTATTAGTAACTATGCTCTGCTATTTCTGTGCAGATGTTTATCTCTGAATTCCCTTGACAGTCTGGTGAGACAGGTATTACCAGCACTTAACTGGCAGGCACCTCTAGCTTCCCATGCCGGAGAGAACCTCGATCCCCTTCCCACCTACCCCATGACGCCTGCTCACCTCCAGTCTTCCCCGAGGTCCCTGAGTGGCTGTGCACCTGCTGCTGGGGCAGAGAACTCACCATCATCCTCGACGCCTGTCTTTTCCTCCGCACCCACAACCAATCAATCCCTCAACACGCCTCTCTTCTCTGTTTCTAGAAGGAGTCCTGAATCTGACCTCTGCTTACTACCTCCACCTCTTTTGACACAGTCCAGGCTATTCACCTCTCTCCTTCTGCAGCCCCTGCTTTGCCTCTTGCCCGAGACAGTCTGCCTGCCACGAGCAGCCAGAAGGGACTCACTAAAAGGTAATCCAGAATCAGCCACCCTGACCCTCCCCGTGCATTTCCCTCCAGCACTAGTTGTGATTCATAAGTGTCTTCATAAAAATCCCTGTGATGGGGGTGCCTGGGTGGCTCAGATGGTTAAGCGTCTGCCTGCGGCTCAGGTCATGATCCCAGGGTCCAGGGATCGAGTCCCGCATCCGGCTCCTTGCTCCTTGGGAGCCTGCTTCTCCCTCTGCCTCTCTCTCTCTCTCTCTCTTTCTCTCTGTCTCTCATGAATAAATAAATAAAATCTTAAAAAAAAAATCCCTGTGATGTGCTTAAAATCTAACATTTCATCACAAACATCCTTCCAGTGCCATTTAAATTGCTCCGGTAGTATTGTTTTTGATATCTGCATAATGTCTGCTTTATTTCCAGTCTTTGCTATAGTAAATACAGCTACAGTGAACATCTTTGTGGTTGAATCTGTGGCTGAATTACAGCTTGCTTGGGATAATTTTCTAGAAGAGACACTATTTAATCAAAAACTTTTTGATTATTTAGGGGTGCCTGGGTGGCTCAGTCAGTTAAGCATCTGTCTCTTGGATTTGGGTCAGGTCGTGATCTCATGGCTCATGAGATAGAGCCCTGAATCAGGCTCCCCACTCAGCGGGACTCTGCTTGGACAGTCTCTCCCTCTGCCATGTGCGCGCACGCGTGCATGTTCTCTCCCAAGTAAATAAATCTTTAAAAAAAAAAAACCTTTTTGATTACTTAATCAAAAAAGGCAAGTTTGCTTCTGCTGTGATTAGTGCCAGGTTATGGGACGTACAGGCATTTCCACATTGTCCAGTGGTGATTCTGTACAGAGTCTTTGTGTGTCTTGGAAAATGACTAGCTAGAGCCAAAGGCTCCAAGAGACAGCAGATGCTGGTGAGACATCTGCCAGGGCCTAACTCACAATATTCACTTGAATATTGTCAGTTGCAAAAGCAACAGGACAGACCTCCTGAAACTTTGGGAAACGTAGGAGGAAGACCTTTCTGATGAGGCTTTCCTTCCAGCACCCCCATGTAATAGACATCACCACCCGCATCCCCTTTAGGGCCATCCTGTGGAGTCAGAGCACGTGCATATTCTCCATTCTTTTGAAAGTTAACATTACCTCATACACAGTTTTCCTACTATTACCAAAGTCTTCAACTGCTTCATTCTAGGGGGATATACACATACCATTAGGGACCTTCTCGTTCACTCACTCCTTTACTGTTGAGCAGAGAGGCTGCTTGGAAAATGTTGCTATTATGTGTGTCCTTTGCTGCGGAGTTTTCTCCTGGTGAATCATAAGCAGGATACTTATGTTTCTTTTTTCCCTTTGGCTCCCAAGAAGCTTAGACTCAAATATATGGTTTCAATATAGCAACATATAGCCTGTTTCAATCTCGGCTATATTCTTACACAGGTGGGCACAATTTACTCTTGTCTTTTCATCTCTCTGGTCCTGATGTTTTACTGGGCTTTTTTAAAATATTTTATTATGTTTCCCACTGGCATTCTCACAGCTTTGTGGGATGAGGAGGGATGGAAATTATTAATAAAGAATTTAACAAAATGTTGAGACAAAGGCAACCATCTATAGGTCTATAGCTCTTCCTCGCTCTAGAAATCTCTAACTAGTATACTTAGAGTTTCTGAGAATGACATCACCAGATCAGCTAGAACACCATTAGACCTTCAATACAACTACTCCAGAGCTTCTGAGAGAAAACAGGGCAATATAGTTGCAACACAGTATAAGTAACAAATCCGAAATCTCCATTGTGCCTCCAAACAAAGGCGAAAGGGCTCGTCATGCGGAAAGCCAAAGGGAAAGGGGGCCTGGGGTGCCACCTACAGCTTTCCTCTTAATTTCTTCCACTTCCCAGCTCTTTGGTTCTGCACACCCGCTTCCACCCTGTAGCATAGGATGTGGAGTAGAAGCTTAGTACAACCTTGTCGATGGAAAGGAGGAGGAAGGGTGAGGGAGAAGCCCCGTTTCTGACACCCCAGTAGCTCCTTGCTTTGGGGGAAGACCAACCTGCCCGATGGAAACCTTAGCCCTCAGTGCATCTTGAGCCAAAAAAAGTTGCATATGGCCTGTCCCATGAGCGACATGCCAGCATCATTATCGTATCTTGGGATTCAGATGGGAGAGTAACCACCATTTCCTCTAGACAAGACCCCTGGGTTCACACCCTGGAATGTGTCCTAAATTGGACCTGTCTTACTTTAAAATTTTTTTAATTAAAAAAGATCACAGAGACACAAATCTATTTTCAGTACGGCCTGTGAGGAATAAACCGTAATAAAGAAAGACCATTTAGACTGCGGCAGTTCGAAATGGACAGAGGACTGGGTTTCCTGATCTGTGATGAAGAACATTAATGTCCCCTCTAGCTTCCTGCTGGAGCCTGTGCCCCCATCCAAAAGTCAGAATGCTCATTGTCTGTTCACTCTCGGCCTCCCCAGCTAACTGGGAGTCGGCCGCAGCATAGACCATATCCCCACGGCCAAGGAGCGGGGGGCACTCTGTAAGAACCCCAGGATAGTTAAGGGAACAAATAACTGAATAGATGGGTGGATGCCTTATCCTGCCCACTGAAAGGTAAACCCTTGGAAGGCAGGTGTGCATCTTATTGATTTGTAACTTCCCAGCATGTTCTGTGGCACAGCATAGGCCCTTGATGAATGTTTATTTCATGAGCAACTTGTGATTGGATGGATGGATGGATGGATGGATGGATGGATGGATG